>NC_135807.1:82438518-82786018 GCF_964213995.1 Mustelus asterias | reverse complement strand
CCGAGGGATGAAGCAATATGAAAAGTGTTGATGACTTGCGGGTAGAACGACAAAGAGGTTGCTTTCTCATTCTTTTCCCCAGCTGCTGCGAGTGAGTTCAGAAAAATTGCAGAGGAAAAGAGCTTACTGTTCATTTCTGGCTGCACATTCTTCCCACTGTCTTTGGAGTCCTCTATTATAAATGCCGATCCATCAGGCTGGTAAACTATCTCCCCTGTCAGATTCTCCACATCGCTATCCTCTAATTCACTTATCTCGCTGTCATTGTCATCCTTCAGAAGAGGAAGGCGGGCATTCGGGCAGTGATGCTCCATGTATTTCTGTAAACTTGAAAAAGAAGTGGCACATTCGTTGCAGGGAATCTCTTTTGCTGAGGTAACCTGAGTGGTGGCTGCATTCTCCACACTGAAATCCAACAAGCTTTTGCTTCTGTGCTCATCTGTTCTCAGGTTGTCATCCGTAGTACTGTTTTTCCTGTCAGGCTCCATCCCCGCAACTTTCTCTGGCACCTCATTATCAAGTTGTGTCGTTCCGCATAGCTTTGATGTGTTATGCCCATTTTCCTGCCTAGCGATAGTAGGGGAGTCACAGGTTTCCATGGCAATTGCTACATGGGGATCTCATTTCATCCAGCCTGTCAGGGACCTGAATAAACCAAAAATAAGTTGAGAGAAGCCATTTTATTAAAACACTAATATTATTCTCTAATAGATCATCTTTAGCTTACAAATGGTGGAATTTTAATGTCTGGTATAAAGTGGACTTTATTACAAAATTTAAAATTGGATCTAATCTCAATGGCCTTTGACATGTTACAAAAAGTGATAATTTAAAAATTGTTATATTATTTCTCTTCAAAGTACATGCACAGCATTAATTTCTTGATGTATTATAATCCAAATCTACGTTATATTTCTTCAATATAAAACTTTTAATTAACTAGTCTATCATACACAAAAAACAATTTCCTATGAAATCGTACTGTCACAGTACTGATGCATTTGTAATGATCTAGACCCTCAGCAGTAATCACTCACATAAATAACACGGCAACACGTCCAAAATACTTCACTCCTCTGCACAAGCAGCTCCAGAATAAAATAAAAGTCTTAATCTTCAGTCTCACAAACGGGTCAAATGATATATTTCAAATATTATAGAAGCTCAAAAACCACCAATAATATTGATTTTCACTTGAGAATTCCAGCAAGGGATATTTGGTAATAACTGGAAAATGCAAGCTAATGCTCTCACCATCCGCCTTACATTTTCTTGAATGCTAATCGACTCCTTTGCAAAGTATAGTCTTGACAATATTTTCCTTATAAGTGCACAAAAAAAAACATCTAGAGGTGATGGTTCACCTCTTCCACTGAATCTTTTCAAAAGGCCTTCCGATTATAAAGTTTGCTGCTGGCCTTTTTTAAAAAACTCTTGGCATATTTTGTCAGATAAATCCAATAGCATGAGAGAAAAGTAAGCAAATTATTATAGTGCCAACAAAAAAAAAAGATTGAGCTCTTCTTTGCTTCTCATCTGACCAAGTAAATCAGCTTACTTCAAATCTTCCTTCTGAGAGAGCCCTCAGCAGGTATCTAACAAGCCCTGATTAAGCACCAATCAGGATTCTTCCTCACGCTTCAGCTACTTCAATAGGCATAGAAACAGAAATTAATATTTAGTGCATCCAGTCCTACCATCCTTGGGGAAAATTAGACTCAGTCAAATTTTTTCACTGCAAAACGTAATGAACACCATTTCAAATACAATTTTGATGTTGTCAGTCCTGGTGTGTTGCCCATCTCTCAGCTACTACCTCAATCAACTTCTCTCCTATCTTTAACAAATCATATGAAACCCCGATGATGAAAATCCTTCAATCATTTCTCCAGGCAGGCACCACAGCCCATATATTCCCTTTAGTGGAAACACAAATGTAGTTTGTAAAGGCCATATCACTATTTCACAGCAGGGTGCAGCACAGGAGGAAAGTTAAGGTGAAAACTCTGCTATCCTTCGTCTCATTGCTCACTGGACTGCAACTACTGTATTAATGACTTGCATAGATCCTGAGTGTCTCTGGTCCTTGCAGATCTCCCACTTTACAGAATGATGGCACTATACACAACAGCAGGGTGGTCAGCCACTTCAGTGCTCACTTTCAATGCATAACAAAGGCTTTGAGGAAGAGAAAAGACAGCTCACTGTACACCTTCAGGGGCGTGTATAGTACGATTCTCAAAATTAAGAACATTGCCATGTGTGCAGTGTCAATAAGACAACATAATTTCACACTACATAACTGTGAATAAAAAATACTGCTGCTGAACATTTGGAGAGCAGAGATCATTCTGTGTTGTGTGCATAATGCCTTAGTATGCAGCAATTTAGGGGATTAATTTAAAACAACTTCTGACTAAATAAGGCTTGGGGGATGCACTCTGCTATTAAGTATTGAAGAATAGCTGCTTAAATTTTTTGCTCTAATCAAATCTAATCTCTTCAGCTAAGTCAAAGAGGGAAATGATCAGTTTAAGAGACATCAGAAGATTTACACAGATTGAAAATGAATTAAAATTAGTTTTGCAGTCTGAGATGGGCTAAAATGACAGTCTAATTGCCTCTGAATTGAATATCATAAAGCTTAGCGTGTAATTTTAATCATTGATGAGCTTCAGGTTAATTATGCTCATGGCTTGCATGCAGCGTAAAAAAAGCATCTCCGAAATGAACCTCAACACAAAGACCATGAAAAACTAATAATTTTCTAATTAGTTCACACAGGCACATTTACTTCTGCATTTGGCAATTTAACACCAACAATATTTGCATCGGAAATTAGGCTATAGTTTTTGTACTCCTAACAGTCATAAGAAGTTGCAACAGAACACACCAGGCAGATTTGAATACCCTGAACACTCTCAGGAGATCACAACTATAACAAGTCCAATTTTAATCCACATTCAGTAACTCTGGACAAATACAAAATGAGCTCTATGGTGTATTATCTTGCCATTTCCAGCACAAAGCAACCTTACGATACTTTTATTTGTTGAGCAGACAGGACCAGACTTGACTATCTACTCTTGTTAGCACATAGTGTACATACACCAATATCCGCCAACACTGAATAATTTACATCGGAAATAAGCTTGAAACATGTAGTACTATGTAGAGGACTCCCATTTCATCTCATCATCTGAAAAAGCAGACATTGATAAATGGCATGTCTTCACCACTTTGTAAATAGTTCTACCTATAGATCCAGAAAGATGCAGCGAAGTGTATACTAAAAGAATTATATAAGCACACATATAAAGCAATTCAATTAAGACAATTATAGAAGAGGGAAATCTACAATGATGAAGCAAGACAAAATGCAGCAGATTGTGATTTGAAAGGCGGCATTTCTCAACACTTCAAGCACTAAATGACTCTGTGGGGAATATCTCCATCCTTCTGGGCAATACACAGTGAATCATTATAAACTGATAAATTATAAAATATGCTATATACATCTGAACACTGATCACGATACCTGCTGTTTAGACATACATGGTTTCTGCAGACAAACCAAATCAAAGCCCTCAGTTCTTCTTCAGACACTACCTAAGAAAGCTTTAACATCTAAAAGATTTAACAAGCATGCTTTGGTGTTTTGCAAATTTCCGCAACATATTTCCTAATAATTTAGATGAATGTGTTTTTTTGCAAACTATTTTCTATTGAGCTTTGATCTTGAACCTATGGAACAATTTGCTCTGGGTACATGTCTATTCATTTTGTTGTTTTGTTTGTATAAAATCAACATTTTAAATACAAAACAACTGACTTTTATATATGATTGAATTGCTAACTCCTCTTTTCCTCCTTCAGCAAATACAGGTTGAATGGCTACAAGCAAAATAATCAATACTCCTACACTAAGATTAACTGACAAAAAGTGTACATGTTAAACAATAGGGCAATGCCTCTGCACTGAATGAATGTTCAGTTCCCATTGGAACAAAGAACTAGAATCACAAATGCCAATTATACCTCTGTTTTTTAATTGAGATTGTCCCAGCCTTCTTCTCCGCTCCAGTGAGACAGTGTTTTGAGAAGTGATTAAAAAGAACGTGATCTGATCAAGAGGAGCGAATAATGGCAGAGGAATGCTAGGTTTGCCACACTGTTAAGTGCTGGGGAAAAAAAAGACCAATAGGGTTCTTGGTTCCTTTGTTTTTCCATCTGCTGTTTAGTTCCCTTATTCGACTTCAATTCTTTATCTGCAGTGTTAGAGGCAGGTTAAAAGCTGTCCACATAAAACACTAGTTCAACCCACGCAAAGTTAGAACTTACATAACTCTCTTAAAAACAAATACAATTATACCAGAATTATATCAAGTTTTCTAAAGGTCATCACTGTCTCTGCAGTGGCCTTTTTCTCCACACCAAATCCTCTATCAATATGTCATACTGAGTTAGGCAAAGACAAAGGAGAGGATCAGTGCGAAAACTGCACATATATCTAATCCTGACAAAGGATTGAATAGACCTTCACAAGTGTAATTATACTTGTTTATTTGTTGCCACATACAAACGACTGATGAAAAATCCATCAAAGCAGGATTATACAGGCACCAAGTGCCCCTCTACTTACTAAGTCCACATTTAGATTCAGTACTATTTTATTCAAATCTAAAAGCAAAAAAAAAGCAATGCAAGAAACTTTTGCATTGAATTTTGACAATTGTTTGCGCATTGTACAATATTATTAAATATATTTGCAACCTATGCTGTGCTATACTTCCTTGAATCCATGATTAGATGCTGTGGTATAGTAGTAGGGTGTGGTAGATGCTTTGCCAGCCATGGATTGTGTAAAATTAAACATTTCTTTTACTGCACTTGTCATTTTTAAGCCTTAAATGCAGGTACTGTATTTTGCACAAAAAACAATAATTATGTCAGATTACTTCAGGTTTCCCAGCTTGAGTAATGTGGCTTAGGCCAACTATTATGAACTAATCTTTAGCTGAGCAAATTTTCCTTTATCTTCCCAGTCTATTGGCCATCTTTCAGAACATTTAAAGTTATTCAGAAGAAACTCTCAGCCACATGTACTTCTTTGTTACTCTCTATGTGATATTGTTTGTTGGTCATATAGCCCTGTTGCACACAACATAAATAAAATTATATTGTAACAAGCTTGTTGTGTTACTGACATCAAAATGTAATTGTTAACCGGGTTTAAAATGTATTTGCTTGGTGAAAAAAAAACTTTGATTTTGGGGCACTGCACTGAAGCCCCCAAATTTATGTAAAATTACAATAACTGAAAACAGTTTTTAGAAACTACAGAACCCTTCACTTATAAGTAAGGGACAAATCAAAGTAAACCAATCTGCATAGCTAATGTCTTTGTGACCTCTCCAATTTAAAACAGAAAAGCTGTAATTTTTTTTGCTGGCAATCTGGAAACACTCTGGAGTTAATTACAGCTGATTCGAAGTGAACCGCACAAACAAAGGCCAGTCTATGTCCAGACAATTATACTGCATTAACCAGCTTAGAGCTTCCTGCTGATGTTTCAGGGCTCTTCTATTACACCCTTCTACCTTCCCAGCATGATAGAAAGTGCTCCTGCAAGGATGAATTAATGAAGAGAACTGCAAAAGAATGTGTGACGACCTCTTTTGACTTGGCAAAAAACTTTCCATCCAAGTCACTACAAAGGCGGAGAAGGTAATTAAGTTTGAATAGAAGACTGAAACAAAATATACATCTGTCCTGGAAGAGGTGAAGGAATTATATAGGAATTGGCTTGAAAGTTCCGAAGATAAATAATCATAAATAAATAGATAAATAAAGATGTTTGTGTGCATTACATTACCTGGCTAGCCAAAGTTTGTCTTTTAAAAAAAAATTTGTTCATGAATGCTGACAAGTTATCAAAGCAGATTTTTAAGCACTAATCAGACAACATGTAACACATACAATCGTAGCATGACAGTTTCTCTGGATTTCATTCCAAGTATTATCCCAGTCTTTTTAGCACATGAGAAGCAACATTAGATGGCTGACACCTTATTGTTTGTATCATAGTGTAAAGAACATAAATGTGAACCAAGTATCACATTTGTCCACAAAGCTACTTTGAAGAAAGTCATATAGGTATGTATTATAATGACACTTTTGAATACTATACTTGGCTCCAATGAACAAGCTCCTCCCACACCCTTTTGTAATGATAAGTCAAGCCTCAATGCAACAAACTTTGCCATTGCATATATCCTGTTGTGTGACCTTACTTGCATCCTTACTGATGTTCCCCCATCGTACGTGAAACTCTATCTGCTAGGCCAATGCTGCCAGAGCAAACCACCCTTCATCCATATAGCAAACACAATCACTATTATTTGTAATAATATAGAGCAGACGTACAGTTCTAATTGTGCTGATACTCTCATTAACTTCACAACAGGGTTGTTCCACTGGATGGAGATTCTAGAAGTAAGCGGGTGGGGAATACACTCAAGATAAAGAGGAGAAATTTATTCACTCAGGTGTTGTGAATCTTTAGAATTCTCTAGTCTAAAGGCTGTAGGTGCTCAATCACTGAGTAGATTCAAGGCTGAGATTGATGGATTTCTGGACTCTAAAAGAATCAAAGGATATAGGGGTCAGTTGGGAAAATGGAGTTGAGGTCAAGGATCAGCTATGATATTAAATGGCAGAGCAGGCTTGAGGGGCTGCATGGCCTACCTACTCCTGATCCTATTTCTTATGCTCAATATTTCCTCAACAAAGTTTCAATGTGTCTATTCAACAATTTTGGTTGACTGTCAATCTTTTTGCAACCTGTAATGAAGTAATTCCGGAGCAAGGTTCCTCAATCTGCACAAGGATGTAGATTTTCAGTGCACAATAATGTGGTCAGTCTAATAGTTAAAAAACACATTTAATATATAATTTTCTGGTTTCATTTTTACCTTCCTCTCCTTGTACTATTAAACGATCTTGATGCCACTGAGCATTCTTGTTAATGTTACACAAAGAAGATTGAAGCATCAGAGTATGATGCTCTGTATGAAGTGTAGAGGGTGCAGTAAAGTTGGTATTCAAGCAAGTTAAATATCTGACATGTAGAAATCAAAAATCAAGGGCCTGTATGAAAATGGCGGTATCACCAATGCAAGTCTGCTTTACATTTGGAACTACAATACTATTGTTTTAATCAGAAGTGGTTATAGATGAAACAAAATAATTTCATTGTGCCCCTATAAGCCTCATGTACATTAATCACCCTCCCTTTGTTTCGTCCATGCAAAGAAGGATTAGATTTTAAATGATGACTGCTTAATCCCTTTGATTTCCCTGTGCTAAATAAATATTAATCTACAAGTCAATCACATCTTGTATTATAATGCAAAGTATATACAATATGAAAGTACTCAAAGGTTATGTAAATTGCAGCTGATTTTACAAGCGCCTGTCTGTTGATAACATCATTCTTGTTCCCTTTCAGGGAAAAAATGCTCCTGATAAGGATTTAAAGTTAACAGTTCAGCTTCACGTATACAGCCTAACTCCAAATCCTTAGTCTTTGCAAGTCAGGAGCAAAGATCCATTACATTAATCTGCACTATGAATAAACAATTATTGTGCATGTTTATTTAAGGTTCATTACTCAGAATCTGTAATTTTACCTCAACCCTTCATAAATGCATAGAGGCCACTTGGATGGCTTTGAAGGATAATGTGAGCAATAATTGATGAAAACTGCTGTACTGCCTCTAATTTCTGTAAAGTTTTCCAGTTGCTACAGGTTTTGACATTTTCCCTCAGTTATTTATGTTCAGAGCAGATTCTGATATAATTATCAGGTCATTTTGGTGCAGTGATGGCTCTTCCTATTGCCACCTAGTTCAAAAGTTGTTCTGCTGCAGATCCTGCTTCAAGGCTAGTTCTACTGTAATTATCTTCATAAAATGTAATCACAGACCAGGTATCCCAGTGAGCATTCCAAAGCTATTAGCAATGTTTTAGCCTCAGATCTAGTTTTTAAAAAAAGATAAGTATAACAGGAATGTTAGACCTGAACAGGTTTAATAACCAGAAAAGTCAGTCTGGTATTCAGAAGTGAGATTTCTTCCTTCTAACGTTAGGGCAATCTGTTGGAAAGATATTCTCGCCATTGCTAAATTTAACAAGGTCATGTGAAAGGGAGCACGAAAAAGACGGTTTTTTTAAAAAAATCACAAATACTGCAAAATCATCTTTATAAATTGCATCTTTTTTGGGGGTGGGGGGGGGGGGGGGGAGTTTAAGTCCTGCAGTACACACTGCAGTCTGGATGCAAGGTACAGTGCATATTTTAAAAATTGAATTAGCAAATGTTAACACTTACTAATCAACACCGCATCAAAATAAAACTTTTTTAAAAAAATGTCTAAACACTATGTATCTATCATTCACCGATTTCATCTGGTTTTCATCTTTTCAAGGGACAACCTTATTTGTTGTCACTTTCTCCGCATACCATATTACTCCCACCCCCATAGGCTATGAATTCCTTCACCCTCTGGGTCTTGCTTTCCACCCAAAGTTACTGTTATTTCCGCAAGTCTTGCTATCAGCGTGCTATATCCGCGCACAAATTGCACAGTTGAACGCGATACTGTTCTCGCCCCAACATCCACATATGCCAATTCCAGCCAGGGAGACCGAAACCTGGTTTGAAAAACCCGGCTGATTTACCGGGGTTCCTGTTAGAGCATCTAACCCAAAGGCGTAAAGCCTTATTATGGGAGCTTCGACTGCTGCGCCAACTAACTCTACACGGACCACAAGCAGGGAATCCAAGATCCTCCTCGTCTCTTTCTTTCCGCCTCAGCGACTGGCTGGCTAGCTAAAGCCGGTCACTTGGAATCTCAGTTAGGGGGTGGGGGGTCCGTCCTGATCTCTCGCCACAACTGGGGATGAGGCATTGGCAGAATTCCATGGATTTGGCTGAAGTTACGGGCTGGAGACATTGAACCTCCACGAGCCATAGTGAAGGGTGACTTCGTTTTATTATCGTCAGGCCCAATATTTATCTGTAGATCATCCCCGTGTTTTTCCCGTCTTTTGGCACCTTTCAAACAAACTTTTGATGGGGACTCGTTTTCTTTCACTGTACCATCCTGATGCACTGCTTTACAAGCAAAACTTGAAATAAAATGCGGGCTACAGCCACTATAAAAACGGCTAACTGGCGAGGCAGGGATTTTCAATAACCTATTTGTGAAGTAGTTCAGCCTGGCCATTTATTTGAGGGACTCGTCACCCTACTGCAGCTCGATATTGGACCATCACACTAGCCGGCACCTTCCTGACTGTTCAGCTGAAATACACAATCATGGAAAAAGTACTGCCTACCGATGGGTTCTTCTAGAAATGGACAACATGATTATTAATTCAGCTCGCTACACTTCCTCTCTGACAGTTCGGGGCAACAGGAGTAAATTGCAAACTAGACCCGGATTGTATGCAGATTGGAATCAGTTACAACTCGACCGCCTCACTGTATACTATTCCATAATAAAATGTTATTAGTGATTTCACTAAAGTTATGTTTTATTGATATAAAGTGTCATAAGCCATTATTTCTAAACCTATTTTGTCGTTCCTTAAGTTGCTGGAGGGTTAAGATTAGGAAGGTAATTCTATTTACAAAAGTAACACATGCCAGTCAAGATAAACAGGGTGACACAATTGACTCGTTCTAGCTTCGGCTGATTATTTTAGCAGTGGCGCAATTTTGCACGAAGTAAATGTGAATGGAGTAAACTCTGCAGGTTTATTCATTGAGTGCTGGTTCTATTAGAGCCATTAACAAGTCGGGCTGTCAGACTATAATGAAGGTAAATGATTAGTTAGTACAGCAGCTGAAGACTTCTTCAATGTAATAAGAGTTAATTAAAGTTTACCACAAGACACTACCTAGAGCAAAACGTTGATTACGTTTCAGGATTTAGTGCAAACAGACAATAGCTGGCAGTAATGAACAAAGCAATAATATAATGAAATGGAATATTAATTGTGTGGCAAAGAAAGATTCAAAAGCTGTCGTTTTATGGCTGACTTACATTTGGTAGGGTATTTTAAAATAGGAATAACCAGAAAAATAAAGTGAGTGGCGAGAAGCATTTTGGGGCACAAAACAAATTTGAAATTATCAATTTTTATGAAGCTGAAATCATTTCCACAAATTAGTAAACAAATGTTAGACACGCCTCTCCATACAAAAATGCAAGAAGCTCTGGTGTCAGATTTAACTGAGAATTCTTCTTCAAGTCTGAAGTATTTCAGAGAAATGAGACTGGTGCTATTTGAACTCAAGTTTGAAATTTTTTTGAAACAGTGCCCAGTGTTTATTTCTGCACCAGGAAAAACAGCAGGGGAAGGGAAAAAAAGGCCAATCAGGTGATCTTTAATACAATTTAAAAATGCATTTGCATTGCTTTGATTCTAAACTTGTGTTCAGAACAGACAGAGATAAGACCATTGCTTTTCTGGCTACACTGAAGGTCTGTTTATTTCTACATTTTTATCAAAGTAAATTGTTTCAGCTTGGTGTAATATAAGAAACAATAATTCGCAACATCGTGACAAAACATACACACAAGCACCTTTCATACAAATTTTCACTCAGAACTTGTTATTTCTGCTAAATGCACTAGGTACTTATTGTTTAACCATTTTAGTGGACAAGACTGTAAGTAGATGACTGAAGCTATCGTGACAATTGTTCATTACAAATTATCTTTTTCAAAACCATTACAAAATCCAAGAGAAATGAAGCCTGATTCCCAGCTCCAATGCTCAACTGCCTTAAAATACTTTCTTTCTATTTAATTTATTTGCACTGTTAAGGTATCACATACCCATCTTTATCCTCAGTATCACATTTTATCACTTTCTACCATCCAGAGGATGCACACAAGTTTACTAACCCTACATTTCCCCAGAGTTCCATTTGTGTTGTGTCCCTAGCACTGTACTAAAGTATCTCCTAAAGCCCTTTTGCCCCCTTTGGCACTCACAGACTCATTGGTCCTGACACTTTCACTTCATCCATGACAAATGATCTCATGACTGTGCTCAGATTGCACAAGACGACTACTTTATGCACAACTAAATCATTAGCTTCCATCCGTGCATTTTGCTCATGTGAAAATAGATTCCATCCTATTAGATCCCACCCCAACATTTTCCAAGATTATTTTGATGTTGCTTTTTTTTTAAAGAATCCTTCATTGGCTAATAATACTTGCACATACATGCTTAAACTCTTGCTTTGTAAATCAGGCAGGATATGAGAAGGCTACTTAGTAAGTGCTTCTCAAGGGATTTCAGTAACTGTACTCAACCTCTGCCCTGCTGCAAACACTGTGCCAGATATCTGTCTGTTGTATATCCTTTTCGCTCTTTTTGGGGAGGAGAGGGGAGGGGAGCGGGAGGTGGAAATCAGTGCTAGATTACACTGAACTAGTATTACTGTCCATTTTCCTGAATACTGTACACACCACTTTGACCAACACAACTTTAATGTTGACATCTATTTACATAACAAATGCCAATTAAATGGCAGAGCAAAAATACTTGTAAGATACAGATTGGAGACTCAGCGACTCCTTCTTATTACATTGCTTCATTTATTTAAATCTGATGTATAGGTGAAAGAAATTTGCTTTCATTTGGCCTCATTAATCCATTTTGAATGAAGGTCTCAACAAAATCTGCTACGGGACAAACCTTCTGAGATAGAGTCACTTTCCTCCTCTCTGAAGTGCTTTCTACATCTTGGGACTCTGAAAGCAGCTCTTAAGGTGATGTTCCGATTGGCACCTGTCCCCGCTTATTGGGCCAAGGACCAAGTAGGCTGGTGTGTGAAGCCTAGTTCATGAATTAATCGGAGGTGAGCCAGAGAAATTGCTCCCTGTGATTTGCCTGTTGACAGCAAGCACTTGAACAGACCTGTATGACCAACAACACTTGGCAGACCTTAAAGGTTGCAGCTTTGCAACTTGCTTCATTTCAGCAAAGAGACATCTCTCCCCTGCTTTTATGCAACTTAAAAACTTACATGTCTGCATTAACTAAATGTGCGCCCTTTATACTGTGTCAGATAATTGCTGGCATCTCTTCATGCGGAGGGTGTACAAATTGAAAACCTGCAGCTCATGCTCATCTGTCAAAAGAAGCTACTTCCATGTAAAATCTACAACTGCCACAAAGAACAATGCAGAAAATTTAATTCACTTTCAATCCCCTTTAAACTTCAGAGGTTCAGTCAGCCACAGAGACAGTCATGTTAAGACTGTTGTTACTTAAGCGATTCTTTGTTAATTTTTAGAAACAATATTTTGGTATATCCAAGTAATATTAATATTAAGATATAAAAATTGTGAAACGATTATTGGATTGACATCATTAATAAAAGGGTCATGCATACAAAGAAGCCACTGACGGATCAGATAAAGACTTTAGGAGAAGTTTCTTTACACAGAGTGATGAGAATGTGGAACTCACTGTCACATGGAGTAGGGGATGCAAATAGTACTGACACATTAAAGCAAAGGCTTGCTACATGCATGGCGGAGAAGTGAAAAAGGGATGTTGGAAGAGTTGATTAGATTGGGAGACGGATTCTGCAGAGAATAAGCACTAACATAGGCTATTACTTTTTCAGAGTTCTGAAGAAGAATCATATTGTACTAAAGTGTTAACTCTGTTTCTCTCTCGACAGATGCTGCCAGGCTTGCTGAGTTTTCCCAGCAATTTGTGTTTTCATACCACCATAGACCAGTTGGGCCAAATAACCTTTTTCTGCACTGCAGATTCAAAGCGATTCTATGTAGCATATCACTGTAATATCTCATCAAACCATTTCATACTATTGTTTAAGTGCTGTAGATAAAGCACTGTGTGGTATATGTTAATGTCTGTAATTTCATGCAACCTATTAAAGCTTTCCATAATCTGAGAAAAATATGCACACATTTTATATATTATATCATATATATAGTGTGTATTCTGTGACAGCATTTTTGAACTTACGGCAGAGAAGTCCTTTGCCCAAAGGTATCTGTAAGGCATGCTGTTTTCCCTTGCATTTGCTTTCACCCATTATTTTCCCTTTCACATGAAACCAATCATAGGTGCTCACACCGCTAATCCTTATTCTTTCCAAGAAGGTGCAGTAACGTTCGGAACTCAGGTGGACTTCTTAGTAGTAACATTGTATGGATGTAGCAAACCTCACCTATCTCAGACTTAAAATTTTCTCTATTAAACAAATATTGAACTGGTGCTAAGTAAATGCTCCCATAAAAGCTTATTCTCATTAAAAGGCATATACTGCATGTCATTTGATGAGGCATTCCTAACCAGAATGTATCTATACTTTAGGAGGCCTGGGAGTAACTTGCTTCTTAAAGAAAGGAGTTGATTAAATATTTGAAAAACACGTAATTCCTATAATTATTGATGTCCCATTGTAGGCTTAATCATGGATACAATTTGAGTCTTGCGCAACAGGAGATGGCATTAGTATAGCTATTCATCTTTAACATTATTGCAAAAGTGTAAAGAAATATGTGCATTTCAATTAAGGGAAACGCTTATCTATGATGATCATTTTTAATTCTAAGACAGGCTGATAGCAGGCTAGTTTCAAAATGGTAGGTTGTACAATGATTATATATTGTCCAAGCAGTCACATACTCCCTGCCAAATACATAATTGAAGAAACAACAAATACTTAATTTTGTGATGTTGTTCTGCTTTGTTTATTCATCCCTATATTAGTACGGTATTAAATCCAATTAATTCATATCTTTATCGCTATTTCAAAGAACCTATTCCGCTTTTTCATTCAGCAGTTTTAGTGTCATTATATTTAGCGCTATGCTGTAGCTAAATGTTGTGAAATGATTTGGAATGATTATCTTTGTTAAAACAAAAATAAATCAGATTTCTCTTTAAAAAAACTATTTGCAAGTATGATTTATGTAGTTCCTTCTACAACAAAATACAGTATAGTATTAGATGGTCCTGGTCTCTCAGGATTACAATTTAATGGACAGGATGCAGGAATCTTTCCTATAGAACCCGAGTATATATCATACATTTCAAGTTTCATCACAGATGAATTCTATTCCTGTCAGTGCAGTAAAATACATTGAATTGCTTTGCATGCCAGCAAAATGTAATTAAAGCATAAGTGAAAAACTTAGTGCATCCAATCTCCTCCTATACTTTTAACCAGAGTAATTCTAATACATGTGGATTATATACATTTATTTTTAGATATGGTATAGCAAATTTGAAAAAAAGAAAAGCACCTAACATAAACAAGAGACATCTTGATTGTTTAAAGCTATTTTGTGATTAAAAATAAAACTTAATAACCTTGTCAGAGTGAGTTGCTACGTGAATCAATCCACCTTTTTTTTTTGCACAGTGGTTGCACTCATACTGTGTAACGACTGCATTCGTACAGTCTGGCCAATAGCTTCACTGGATTATTTCAACATCATTACAATTATTATTTTTGTAATTTAGAGTCGTTTAGCTATTCCTCCTCTATGCCTTGAGAACACGGGCAAATTGTAACCAGCTACTAACCTGCCTGTCATTCAATTCTGCAGGGACTGAAAATGTGCCAATTACAGCACATGACAGTTTATTAAATGTGTTTAACACAATTATAAAATATGCCAATCTTTACAGAAACAGAATATAACACATTTTTCTTGTTAAAATAGTCATACACAAATTAAAGTACCAATATACAGTCGCTGTGATTTCAGTTTATGGTATTGCAAGTGCCCTGAAGCTTTTGCAGCTTAAGTAATTTCACATTAAAAATTAACCTGACAAGACCTTTATTCAAATGACAAGTATGTGCATATAGAAGTTTTGTGAACTGGCAGCAAACAATAGGGGTCAACAGCTGACAGTCTATGTCTACACTCGTCTGGGGCCTGAAACTGTTACTTATTACAACCTAAACCCATGTGAAACCTTTCAAAAGTATACATAGCATAAATAATTATTTAAACAAGGGGTAAATATCTCACTTTATCTTATCAAAAATACACCTGTGGTATTTTCACTTTCAGAATAATAATGAAGTAAAGATTCACTTATCACTTTGGCAGCTGTTGACCAATAAAAGCTTATTTTCATCAAATGATATTTCAAACAAAGTTTTAATCGCAGTTAACAAAATCTAAATACAACAGAATAAAATGGTTTTTCTTTCACAGTGAATTTTATTTGTATAACATTGTAATTATCAATGATATTTTTCTATAGAGTACTGCTTTTAAGTTTTGTTGGGGGAAAAAAAAACTTTACCAAAGAAAATAATTGAACATCCTTGACATTGGTGGTCAATATTTGGTTTGTGACATGCCTGGCATGTTCTTGTAACTCTCCTGTATACAAACCTTTTTTAACAGCCCCAAGCTGCACCATTATCATACATATTACTTCACAAGAGGAGAGAATCCAAGGGAATTCCATAAAGCTGCTGAAATATGAGACTATGCTTGTTTTCTCAAGTCCTGGACAAATACATCTTTTGAGTGAGCTGAGCATTTGGGGGGAGGGGGGGGGGGTGCGTAGGGAGGGAAGAAGAGCCTGCATTTTCATCTTCCTTTCATCTTAGTCATTCAGTCAACCATTCAGTCTGCCATTCAACAGTACTTTTCATTATGCAAAAAAATGCTAATCCTTTTCCGATGCTTTCACACTTGTATAAACCTCCATTTCTCCAACTGAAAAGCAATTATATCAGTTTACGTTTCTGTCAAAAAACAGGATTAATTCTGGAACAGCAGAATCTCTCCTTTTTTTCATATTCTGTTATCGGAACCGAGAGAGATTATTAGTGAAGGTATTTCCACAATGCAAAGCTACACTTGCTTTTAGGCTGTGATTTAATTGGTCAAAGAAAAACAGCTTTAGTTACTGCGGAAACCCTTTTCAGCAACAGAATTGACCTTTCCTTGCTAAGGTCTGAATAGAATGAACCTGAAACTGGTCTATTAATCAGAAACAAATTATGAAAGAATGTAGCTGGACTGTTTGACACTGTGCTGTCTTAGGACACTCAGTGAAAGCTAAGTAACAATGTCCTCTTCACGGGTAATGAAGAACCATGACAAATGAGACAGAGAAACTATTCGTTTGCATATGCAAATTCCTATACAAAGGAAACATGTACAAACAAGTGTCGTTGTAAGGTGGATTAGGCAAACAAGGCTTTCTTTTAAGACACTCTGCAGCCCTGAACATTAGTCAGCACAATTAACCCAGTTACCATGGTGACTAATGAAATTTTACCATGGTATGAGTTAAATTAGAAAGCTAGTTATGTGTTTCCTCTACCCAACTCAAAATTCATTATTTTCTCCAGAACAATAATGCAATTGTGCTTGGCTGATCTCTGCCAGCCCAACAAGCCTCTAAATTGACAATTTGCATATGTTAATATAATTAAGTGCTAATTACATGAAAGTTGTACATATTCACATGCACTTTCCCTGGGTGCTGTTTAGCTTGAACTCCATCCAAGTTTTTAACCCTAAAAGAGATTTTAACCAGGAAAGAATTGTTGTGTTACACAGCCCTGGGGCTCTAACAGAAGGGCCCTGCACATAAGACATTAAGCCTATGACTAGTTTCTTATCTTTCCACCCACAAAAGTTGTTGGTATTGTGAGTATGTGAACTATACCAAGCTGCCAACATTTCTGACTTCAAATCAGAACTTCAGTTTTATCAGCTGATTTAGAACAATAATTAACTCACACCAATTATTCACAGCACAATGATTCAACCAGTTACACTTCCACTTGTAGATTGTACAATACAAAATAATTCCCCCCTCCCTCCGCCAATCACTGAAAAAGTCATACACAGTTATATAAAATAGCTGTTTCAAATGACTTTATTGGTATTCGCTGAACGTGGAGATATTTGTATTTTGATGAGGATGAGAAATTCCCCATTAAGAGTTTTTTTATATTGAATCTGAATAAAATAAATTTAACATCACACATTCACAATAGCAGCACATGTGAAATAAATATAACTTTTCAAAGCGAAAGAGAAAGGAATTTTTGGCAAAATAGACAGCTTGCATGGATTAAGGCGCCTTTGTCCTTTCTCATATGCATTTCTTTTTGCAGACTAAATTGACCGAGTCTGCTCCACATTTTTAGGAAGGAACATTTTACACTGAATGGAAAAAATGTTCTGCAGAGTACGAAAATTGGTGCAGCTGCATCTGAACTTCATCCAGATGGTTCACAATCGTAAAAATAGCCTCACTTTTACTATTTTCCCACATACTGATATGAAAACCTGGCTGCACGTTTCCTTTCGATTGAGTGGCTTAAATGGAGACGGGGAGAGAGGGAGGGAGGGGAAGAGAGAGAGACACACACACTTGAAATTGACACTGATTCCTGATTTGAGCCCTAATACATTCAGCAATGGCAGTGGGAATAAGGCTACTTCCATGAAACAGTAACTATTTTCCAACACCAGTATACACTGACTGCTTGAACTGCAAAGAAGAAAGCTTCTCCTCAGATTTGCACACAACCACACACACACTGACCACATGTACAAAATAATGTACAATAAATATGATGGGGTTCTTAGATTAGAATCTGAAATATTTGTATTTTTAATTGCTGGCTTGTTTTGTTATTTTAGATATTTATTAACATTCTAGACTGAAATCATGTCCTGACTCAAGAGACTTTAAGAATTTTAAATACAGCAGAGCAACATATTTGTTAAAAATTATCTTGATTCCAAAGTTACACGTTAACCTATGTTTTGCCTTTACAAAACTTTTCTTTTGTACTTTTATTGGTATATTTGTTCACTAACCCTCACACCAGCAATTGCTGACTGCTTCAATATGCAGAAAAATGTTTTAAAATTGACAGCATTGTCACTTTACATGACAGTAGCCTTGATATGTTGCGAGCGTTTACCTGTCAATAAACCATCACCAAATCTTCACTTGGCAATGGAAATATTAAAGCCCAGCCCTACTAAATATATTCATGCTATTTATAGAACTGACACAAATAATAGCAACTAGCAGATATACTGCTAAGCTAACTCTTAATAAGTTTGATGGCGTCACTTACACGTCAGCAGCAAATTCCTAGTGATAATTTACGCAAACATAAAAATGGATTTTGAGTGGGAAATCTAAGTGAAAATGCTGAGGTGGAGAACACATCACTTCAAAGCAAAGAAAGTATTGTGCGTCAACCAATTATGCTGCTGGTGTTTGAATTTAAAATGTTTATGTCAAATGGTTAACATTTGAACATTTTTATCTTATTGTTGTCAGTCTTTTTTTTACGCTGCACCCCACTCTGAGGGATTTTATCATATTAGTTGGAAATTGTCTTTAGTTAACAAATAATCTGGCTTCCACCATTAAAATTAAAGTATAATTATTTAGTCAGAACATATTGATCTATGATTAACATAATATTTTAGGTAGCAACCAATAATTGTGAACCTGGTTCTCTCAGGCCTTTAACTGATCACATCTCAAATTCACAGCAGAGCACATACTGATGGTGATTGCCAGATTCCTTGGGATACCTTCCATGTTTCAAGCTATGGAAAAGAAAGAGATAGGAAAAAGAAGCCACAAAAAAAAGCGTTCTGCAGTGAAGGATTTTAAATCACTAAGCCTCTTCTAATAGACTTGAGACTTATTGAGGTAGAAACCATAAAAAATGAAGAAGGGAAATTTAATCCCTGAAATATTGATTTGCACATTAATATCATATAGGGTGAGGGCAATTTGGCTTCATGGAAATGACACATTGTCGACCCTCGGTGAAGTCAGAACCAATCTTACAGCTGAACATGTCTGAATCTCAAGAGTTATTAAGGGCTTTCCTTCTTGCCTTTATGAGTTTTCCTCTGCCTACCAATTCCATGTTAAATGTATTATCTTTAAGAAATAATTGTAAAACCTCAGGGGTTTTTCCAGTTAATGGAAGGGAGGTTAAACCACATCAGATTCTGAAATGCAACATTAAACCCTTGCAATCAACAAAGCCACCTCAGTTCTGCTTCCATCCAGTGCAGGCTATAATATTGTTATTGTGGATAATCTAATTTCACTGTGTAAGTTTTAGCTTATGGTTAAAGTGCCAAGAGAATATTACAGAATATATGAACTGATTCACCCAGCCCCTCTGATTTGATTAGCCATTTTGCAACATCAGGTTTTTTTTAAAGAATATCAATACAAAATTAAAGGAAATGATTGCATAAAAACACGTTTCTTGCACCATTTTTTAAACGCTTAACTGCACAATCTGAGCGGATAAGGTTCTAATTTAATTGTGGATGAAACATGGCAAACGTCAATGAGAGTACTGCATGATAATAATCTATACAAATCTCATTCTTAATCATTCCAAACTGAACAACGTTTAATAAGTTAACCTGCTGTATTTACAACCAATGTTACAGCCTCAAATATTTTATTAAGGCCCACTGACTAAATAATATCAGGGCAAAAACAAAATAAAATGCTTATTGTTGTGTTAACCAAAAGTGTTTCTCGCGGTGGTGTAAAAGCGAGTATCAAATGTTAGTATTTGGTACCGTTCGATTACTGAAAAATAGCCTTGGTGTCTTTCTCCCAGAGAATAAAAAAGGGTGGAAGACAAAACGATTCTCACAAAATCGCTGTGTCCCTGTGTTCATATACATACTCCATTTGTACGTGTGTTTATGGAGATATGTATTTACACCCACTGCAAAACCCTGTGGATGTACCTTTTAGAAGTACAGTAAATATTGTATCACAGATCAACTCGCTCGACTAAGCCGCACTTTGTGTATTCTGTTTCTTTTTGGACCTTTGTGGACAGTAATAGGAAAAAAAAGTGAAAGTATTTATTTCTGATGGCGACGGTTTTAGACAATTGATTCCTTCCGTATCCAGAATAGGAACACACAATCTCCGGGAACTTGGAAATGAATAGTTTTCGCGCGACGTTTCATTGCCCTTTTCTGAGTCTAACTATTTATTTTTCTGAAACCCAGCTTTGGAGTCGGATATCTAGTGGTTTGTGCCGACAGTTGCTGCTGCAGTGATGAAGGGGAGAGAGTGCGTTACATACCCAGCCTTTGCTCTGAGTTTAAACGATCGATCCCCGTGTCACTGTCGTGTCCCAATCGCAGAAGTCAGCCCCGAACGAAAAGGCAGGGCTACTATATACAAGCTTCAATAATAATCAAAAGTACAGAACACAGCGGAATTAGGGTGAAGCCAGTAGAGGCGCGGATATGGCTGTCTGGAGCTCCGTGTGGTGTTAGGAAAGATACTGAGAGACACACAGGGATGAGTCGGAACGGATAATGTGCGATATACAAATTGGGGGCGAAGAGTTTTTAGCTCGGCTTTTGACAGAAAGAGCGACGGTTGCTTATGGAAGCTGACACACACAGAAAGAGCAAGAGGCAGGAAGACATACACACAGAGGCAGACACACACACACGCAGAGGCCGAGATACACATACACATACACAGAGGCAGAGATACACACATACACAGAGCAAGAAGAAAGAGACAGAGAGAGAGCAGGAGGCAGAGACAGCCACACAGAGCAAGAGGCAGAAAGACACACACATACACACACACACACACAGCGGCAGAGACACACACATACATAGAGCAAGAAGCAGAAAGAGACAGAGAGAGCAGGAGGCAGAGACAGCCACACAGAGCAAGAGGCATAAAGACACACACAAGAGACAGAGGCACACAGGACAAGAAGCAGACACACAGCAAGAGACAGAGAGCGAGACACACAGAGAGCAGAAGGCATAAGAAGACAGACACACACACACAAACACACACACACATACAGGCTCATCCAGAGACCAGGGGAGCGTGTCTGCCTTCAAGTTAATCATCATCACCATGAGGTCTGATCACCCTGGGAGCATCACCCTGCAATAAACACACAACCTGCTGCTGCCGCTTGCCTTACTACCCAGGCTGATGTATGAGTTTTCACTCCGGCCGAGCTGTCTGCTGCTCCCTCAGCCATCCAGCAGCAGCCCGGCCCCACACACTGCCAGGTAAAAAAAAAGCAACAAAAGAAGACAGCGAACTAAATGGTGTTTAAAGTTGGGGGTCGATCCTCGCGAAAAAGAATGTTTTTTTAAAAAAACGAGAAGGATTATTTTAGTAAAGTGAGGGGAACATAGGAGGTCGGTGTGGTTTTTTTTTAAAAAAAGGGCAACTTTTTTGGGTACAAAGAAATTGTGTTATTTTCCAAAGAGAAAGCTAACTCGATGGTTGTTAGGATTGCGACTGGGAATCGCCTCGCAGTGGAGAGAGGCGCTGGGGCAGGAGGAAAGTGAACAGTTTCAGCGCTGGAGGAAAGAAAAGTGCGGGTGTTTGGAGAGTGTGGCTAGCTTTCCCCCCTCTGTGTGTGTGTGTCTCCCACCAGAAACTCCTCCATCTGAGACCCCCAAAAGAATGAGCAAGTTGTGTCTGAAAGTGTTTTCACTGGGAGGCGAGGCAATCTGACAGCTCGATCTCTCCCTGATGTGTATCTACATGTCCTAAAAGTCACACGATCGCACTTGTGTAAACACCAAGTACCCGATCAGTCCACTTAAAAAAAAATAAGAGAACCCCCCCTTTCCCCCTTCTCCCCCCCCCCCCAAAAAAAATCCAAACGCGTTTAGAGACAATTTCTCTTTTTTTGTGTAGCTTTTGTTTTAAAAAATTGTTTTGGCGAGAGAAAGAAAAGACAATCCAGTCAAGTCAGTAATGATAAAGAGTGCGAATCGATAACGCAGCTCATTGTGTCACCGAGATAATACTGGCTTACCGCTTAATAAAGTGGAACTTACTATTTTCCCTCGCAGCCGCCTCTTCTTCTTTATTTTTTTTGTTATAATGACATTAATTATTGTCACATCCACTGGCCCCCCGATTGGTTTGGTTTTTGGAAATAAGACAAGGATCCCAGGCCAGCCAGACACTCGGACGTGAAGCGCTCCTTTGGGCCCGGCTGTGTAAGCACTCCCCTCGGCTCGCCACCGCAAACGGAAAAGGGAAACTGGATATGAAAATCCGATATATCTTTATTCTGCTAATTATTTTGCCCTGTAAAAAATGGCTGATTAAGTTGAGTGCGCATGTGTCTTCATTACCGATGCACGACGGGAAGGTGTAATTAGTGAGGTGATCAACATTCAAAAGATTGGACTTGACGCTTTGAAGTTGAAGCCGCGGTGGCCGCTAATGGAGAAGGTCCCAAACCTGACCCAGAGCAGCGCCTGAGACACACACCCAGTCAGGGAGGGAGGGACACACACGCACACACACACACGGGCACAGACTGAGGGACACAGATACACACACAACACTGCTCCCGCTCCCCTATCACCACACAAAACACACACACACATTTAAAGAGGATTTAACTATCTACCTCTAATTTAACACCAGAGAGAGAGGGACACACACACACACGCACAGAGACAGACTGAGGGACATAGATACACAAACAACACTGCTCCCGTTCCTCTATCACTACACAAAAGACACACACACTTAAAGAGGCTTTAACAATCTACCTCTGATTTAACATCAGTGAGAGGGACACACACACAGACAGATTGAGGGACACATAAACACTCAACACGGCTCCCGCTCCCCTATCACCACACAAACACACACTTAAAGAGGCTTTAACAATCTACCCCTGATTTAACACCAGAGAGAGGGACACACACACACACACAGGCACAGAGACAGACTGAGGGACACAGAATACTGCTCCCGCTCCCCTATCACTACACAAACACACACACACACTAAGAGGCTTTAACGATCTACCTCTGATTTAACACCAGACACACACAGACTCGGGGACACAGATAGAGTACAGCTCTCGCTCCCCTATTACTACACAAAGACACACTCACTTAAAGAGGATTTAACAATCTATCTCTGATTTAACATCAGTGAGTGAGAGAGAGAGAAACACCATTAAGCACTGGAGAGCTAAATACATACACTCATTTCCACACACCAGAAAGCGGATTCCACCAAAACGAAACAACAAAAAAAGTCACATCATATACAAAGGTCCGTGCACTGGAAGGATCCGGACTCTATACAGTTTTGTTGGAAGTGTATGTCCCCCTGTGTAACCGCGGTGTAAATACAATTAGACCCGGGTTTTTTTTGCAAGTTGGAACTAAAGTCATCAAATCGCAAACATTAAAAAAATGAGCTCCTTGCCTGAAAACTGGACTCCCTCCCTCCCCAACACCCCCCCCCCCCCCCACCCTCACTCTGAAGAATGGACATAAACAAAACTAAATGATTTTTCAGAAAAAAATGTGTAGAAAATAATTCGCGCCGGCCGATCTTAAATAATAGTTTGGCTGTTTTTTAAAATAGAATCAGGTCATTCAAATCAAAAAAACTAAAAAAAATACGAGTGCAAATAAACACCAGAGCCGAATAAGGTTAAAAAAATCAAAAAGCCAGCCTTGTCGCTTTCACACTAATCGCTTTTTTTCAATGAAACACTACCTATATTGATTGCGCTGATATCTGATCTACTGGCGTGACTTTGCTACAGCAATCTAAATGACAATTTCCCTCTATTTTAATGTTTGTGTCTATAACCCTGATTGTATTTAAACTGAAATAACGCCTGGCTGTCGCAGGGGCTGATTTTATTTCAGATAGGTCTTAACAGCTGGCAAAACCCTACCTTTTATTTTGTTCTCCTCTGTCCCTCACCCTTAATAGTCGCTATCGAATAAGACACTAAGGATGTTAATCGTTACGAGAAAATCAGGAGATCACCACTTATCTGGGGGAAAATCGAAGGCACTTTATTCAACGCTGGGTTAGATATGATAAGGCTGGGTGAGATAGAGTGGAAGTATGGTGCCACATGTTTCTCTGTGTCCATTTCTCCCGCACTCTATTCCTCCCCTCTTTCTCTCCCATGCTGTTGTGTACTGAGAGGTCTCTATCAGGGTCTCTGTGTACGGTGGCCGCCAGTAGCCCTCAATTCGCCTTCTTGATCTCTCCCCTTGTCTATCACCATCTCCCTCTCTCTGTCTGCGAGACTCTCTGATCGCTCCATACCAAAACCCATCAGCACTGCTGAAATGTTAGGGACCCGCGCCTCAGACACCTCGATAACCCTTACTTCCCCCCCGGGGGCTATTTGCCAAAGGCGCCGTGTTAACTATTTATTTATATATATAAAAAAACCCTCAGTATCTTGTTCCAAAGCCGATGACAAATCATAGATCGCTGGTCAGCACAGGACAATACACACAACAATCCTTTCCCACACTTGGTGGATAAAGTTAAGAATTTTGTTCCGAGCCGAAACGATTTCCCATTTCAATGATAAATATATATCGATCGGCTTGAACTTCCAACAGCAAACTTATCTAGTCTTCAAGTTACGGTTCAACCTGCTAGACCTTGTTGATGAAATGAAAAACAGGGGAGGGAAAAAACGCGACCCAAGAACAAAAAACTTTTGCAATAACAAATACTTTGCTGAATGTAATAATGGTCATTCTATATTCAATGTTTTACTTCTCAAATCCTTTTAAATCTCAGCTATTTTCGCTGACTAAAACGTGCTACTTAAATTTCACTACATTATCGCCCACGATCCACGAGTGAATTCTTTAATTCAGTTGGAAAAGAGCGCATTCTTCTAACAATTATTTTTTAAAAAAAATATATATAGTGTTATACAGTTATTTCAGGATTCGATTTAGATACAAATTGTAACAAGTTAAAAAGTAGTTCGTGCATATTTACCTGTGTTTCATCTCCAGCTCTATCAATCCTTTATTCTATAGATCTTTGTAATTTGATTTTAGGGATTTATTTTGTACACAATGTGGCAGATCTTTTTTCTCTCTCTGTTGACGGGAAATGTATACGATGAACACGCCTGGCGCCCTCTGGGGCTTAAAAGGTCATCACTTTGACAGCAGGCTGACCATCATCTTCTCCCGGGTTCAGCCCATTGTTTATAAACACAGAAATATATACACCATTTCCTATCACTTAACAACAGAAATTTCACTTTCTATCCCGGATAAGCTCAGCACACAAGACGCTCAATAATGAATACTCTATAATGTAACATTATCAAACCACATATTGTTCAACTTTTGTTAGAAGCATAGACAACAACAGATAATTTGAAGGGAAAAAAGTATTTGTTTTTACCTCAGGAATTTTATCGATCACTTCTTTCCTGGACACACTCATTTAAAACGAACTAAAGACGTTTGCAAAAAAAACCCACGGATTTAAAAGGTTGTCATCCCCAAAGTGCCCAGCGCAGCAGGCCCAGTAGAAAAATGTGATAAATAAATTCGAGACTGAGGGCTGCCTCTCTCAATGCGGACATATCTGACTTTAATTTAATATTCCGCAATCATATTTTATAACGCAAATAATTCACGCCTAGATTTCCAGCGGATTCTGCATGGGACCCAAGAATTGCACTTAACCGCGTATAATTCACAGTAGATATAAATTAGTACATTGATCATTCTACTTTTAATATCACTATATTTTTGGTTATCACTGCAACATCTTTAAAGCATGTTAAATATCTCACAGCCCCATGCTTTACATTTTCTGCGCTCTGCAAAGAAAACAAATTAAATTCTCACGCTACCAAATCGTTAAATAATTTATAATCGAGCAATATAGACTAGATGTACCCTATGTAAAACACTACCGTTAGCCCATTGATCTGGTCTTGGATCGATTCGATAAACGGAAATCTATCAAAGCGCTTAAATGTGACATATCATTTACAATCAAACATTTCCTCCCACAACGAAAAAAGGGTTATTTCATGTGAAAAAGAAACATATTATACTTGACTTAGTCTATTGATCATGTGAGTATAATTAACTTGTGTTTATCATAAACTTCACAATTTACAGCATGTATTTAAGATCTGGTTTTGAACAAATACAACTTATTTAAACGTTTCGCACCCCAATGTTTTAAACGTCCGATTTTTTTTTGCATTTCTGGCACCCTTAAAACGTTTCAAAATTAAACACTACTAAATGATCCATTTCGCATTGTGTGTCAAAAGAATGCACAGGACCCTGTTTCGTTTGTGCGTTTTTATGGTAAAAGGATTCACAACTGAACGACAACCTCTGTTAAACATCTCAGAGTTGAATTAGTACACCGTTATAATTTTGTAAATAAAATTATTGCCACGCTATTTTAGCACCCCGGATTCTACAAGACTGGGAACGCTCACTGGAAGCATCTTTTGAACAATGTTCTGTGATGAAATGGGAACACATCACAGGTTTATATTTGTTGTACTGGATCATGCTAATCCCTGCTTTTGCCCAGGTCTCTGTTAGACTACCCAACACTATTGTTTCAGATCTCCATTTTTTCTTCAAAAAATTCCACTAAATGGCGACTATCAAATTCTGACAATGTAAATTCGAACTGTTGCTGTACAATCGTTATTTTTATTTGTTAAAGAAAATCGATGAAATTGCCTCTAAAGTACTTAGTGAGGCGTGTTTGTACCGACTAGGGGAGAATACTAAATACAGTGGTTGGTCGATGAAAATTGAGTGGTTAGGAAATGTTTAAGTACACGCTCCTTAACGCTTGACTTGGTGACTGAAATGCTGCCGCTCTGATCTTTCGCACTCTTCCCCTTTTCCTACTCTTTTGTGTGTGTGTGTTTTTTTTCAACCAGCAGCCTCCCTTTTTTGTCCACTTCCCTCCCTTGATCCTGAAACTCTGCTCTGATCTCTCCCATATTCTTTTTCCCTTCTCCCGGACTCTTCATTTTATTCGTTTTCCAGAAGCTTCCCTTTCGCCTTGTTTTTCAATCTTTTAGCGTTCTCCCTCTCTCTCTCTGTCACGCTCCCATCTCCTCCAGGTTTTATTCCCAGTTAGCCCATAATTAGACCGTGACGCAATATTCCGTTCATTTAGCCCTCCCTCGTTACTCTCGCTGGCTTGTTGTCATGTTATTTATGGCCCCCTCCCGTGTAACAATTTCGCATTCGTCCCCCCAACTTTAGACCACAACGTCTTTTCATTTTGCTCTTCCCTCCGTCTTTTACGGATCTGTCACTTCCCTTTGATCTTTCCTTCAACTTTCTATTCTTTCCGTTTTATCACTCTCTATGCCTAATCCCTGCTCCTTTTCGCCTTTGCTTCCTCTCTGTCCATTTTCTCCTTTCCAATCCTTGTCCTTCCTCTCTCCTTCCACCCAGATTATCCTTGGTTCCTAATATTGAAGGCTCCTATCTCTTCCCCACTATGTTTTCAAACCTCATTTGTATGGTCATTTTACCTCCTCTGCTCTTCCCCTTCCTCCACTGTGCATTTAGTTTGTCTCCATTGCTGAGTCTTTCTGGGTTTTTTTCATTTTCTCACATATTCCCATTGACCCTTTCCATTTTCCCACTTTCTCACCCCGTATTTTTTCACTTTTCACTCTGCCCATGTATTCAATCATTTAACCATTCCCTTTCCTTGTTTCCCGACTTCTCATTTTATCTTTAAGTGCATGATTATATCCTGACATTTTCACCTTTTGTGGTTTCTCTTTCTTTGTATTTCCACTTTCTGTTCCTCCTATTTTCTCATCTTCTACATCAGTCCGACTGATACTTTTTTCTTGTCCCTAGTATTTTATCATTGTCCCTAGTTTTCTCTCTTCTGCTCTGACCTGCTCTTGTGGCCAGAGTATATATTTGGCTGATTGAGTTCAATTGCTGCCCAATGGTAATCCCTAGGATGTTGAGAGTAAGCAAGTGAAGTAATTTCTCCTCATCTTAGTCTTAAATGAATGACTCTTTATCCTGAGACTTTGCTCCCAAGTTTTAGATTCCGCAACCAGCCAGCACTACCATTATCATTCCATTCTCTCATTCCCACTTCCACCTGCCATTTCTCACCTCCTCTCAGTGTCTCATTACATTTTCTCTTCTTTTATTTCCTCTGCCTCATGTTGCATTTCCTATTTGCGCTAAATTTCAAATACACTTCTGTCATTTTCACCTGAATGCAAACACCCATTTTCTCTTTCATTGCCTTTCCTCCCTTCCTCCTTTAAAAAAAATCACTTCTTCTCCACATTGATTTACTTTTTCTCTGTATCACTCACTTTCCTTTCTGTGCATTTTCCAGTCCTTCCTGTATCTCCTTTAATTTGTCCCTGCGCTTGTCTTACTTCCACTCACACCTGAATCTTTTCCTCGTGCGGACTGGCTGGCAGCTCAAGGAGATTCCCCTGCAAATTCATCTTTGAGGCAACTCCCTCACTGATCGGACTGTGGCACACAGGTCAGCAGTTGATGCCAAGACAACCATCAAGCAAGATTCCAAGCACCGAGCAAAGTGCCAATCTGCACAGCTAGAGCCAGCCATAGGCTACAATTACACAGCACACCTTGAAACCCAACCTATGTTGTTATTTTAAATTTAAGAAAAGACAACCGCAAAAATAATTACATTTTAATCTCACACAGCTTTTCAAATGTAAAAAAAGTTTTGATTGCCATTTTTTCTTCAACCAAGGTAGAAGTTATGTTCAGTAACTACAAGTATTTTTAAAGTCGATAAATATATATTGCAACAGTAATTTCAGAAGGCAAAATACTTCTGTTGCTATAATTTCTGTTCATTCTTAAGATCTAGGCATTTTTGGCAAGTTTACTGCTTATCCCCAGAAAATGCTGGAAAATCTCAGCAGGTCTGACAACATCTGTGGTGAGAGAATAGAGCCAACATTTTGAGTCTAGATGACCTGAAAGTCGGCTCTATTCTCTCTCCACAGATGCTGTCAGACCTATTGAGATTTTCCAGCATTTTCTGCTTTTGTTTCATATTCCAGCATCCGCAGTATTTTGCCTTTATCTTACTGCTCATCCCATTGCTCTGTTAAAGTGCTAAATTGAATCGCTGCAATTCATGTGATGAAGGTGCTCCCAAAATGCTCTCAGGTATGTAATTCCAAAATTTTGACTTAACCATAATGAGGAGTGTTCAAGCCATGATAATGTGTGACTTGGAGGGAAACATGGAGATAATTTGTTTTCATGCACCTGTTGCTTTTGTCTTTCTAGGTGGTGGGGGTCATGGGGTCAGGACTTCCATTGGAGCTTTGGTAAGTTGTTGGATTGTGTCCTTTAGTTGGTACACATTGTAGCCAAGAAGGAGCTGTATATTTAGACCAGTGGATGAGGTACCAATATCGCAATTGCTTTGTCCTAGATAGTGTTGGCTTACTTGAGCAATAGCTTGCATCATCCAAGCAAGTAGAGAGTATTCCTTTATGCCCTTGACTTGTGCCTTGTAGATGGTGGACAGGCTTTGGGAATCAGAAAAGAAGTGGCAGGGTTTTTGTGAGACCACATCTGGGTTACTGTGTGCAGTTTTGCTCTCCATGTTTCAGGAAGGATATACTTGCATCGGAGACAGTACAGCAAAGGTTAATTAAATTGGTCCTGGGATGAGGTGGTAGTTCAATGATGAGAGGCTGAGTAAATTGGGTTACATTAAAAAGGTGATCTCATTGAAATATGTGAGATTCCAAAGGGGCTCAAGAGGGTTGACATTGAGAGATCGTTTCACTGGCTGGTTGGGGTATGTAAAACATGGGGGCAAAGTCTCAGGATAAAGGATTGATCATTTAAGACTGAGATGAGGAGAAATGACTTCACTTGCTTACTATCAACTTCCTGGGGATTACCATTGAGCAGAAACTTAACTTGATCAGCCAAATATATACTACGGCTATAAATGGAGGTCAGAGTCTGGGAATTCTGTGGTGAAATACACCTTCACCGTCTGACTCCCCAAATTCTGTCTGCCATCTACAAGGCACAAAGGAGTCTGATGGAGTCCGATCCATTTGTTTGAATGTGTGCAGCTCCAACAGCGCTCGAAGAAGCTCAACAGCATCCAGGACAAAGCAGCCCCAAGAGTGGCACCCAACCCATCACATTGTGCATTCACTCCCTCCACCACCAACATGTGTACCATCTCCAAGATGCGCAACAGCAACTCACCATGGCTCCTTCGATAGCACCATCAAAACTCATTACTTCTACGAGCGAGAAGGACAAGAGCAGCAGATACCTGGGAACACTAAAAGCTGCAAGTTCCCCTCCAAGTCACTCAATATCCTGACTTGGAATCGTGCTGCGGTTCCTTCACTGTTGCTGGGTCAAAAAACCTGGAACTCCCTCCCTAACAGTACAATGGGTGTATATGCAGCACATGAGCTGCAACAGTTCAAGATGGCAGGTAACCATCAATTTCTCAAGGGCCATTAAAGATGGGCAACAAATGCTGGCCTAGCCAGCATTGCTCACATAAACGAAAACTGGGTGACCACTTTGCAGAACACCTTCGGTCTGCCCACAAGCAGTACCCAGACTATCCTTTCACTTGCCACTTCAACACTCCACCCTGTGCTCCAGTCCACATGTCCGTCCTCGGCCTAGTGAACCCCAACGCAAACTGGAGGAACAGCACCTCATCTTCCAATTGGGCACTTTACAGCCTTCCAGACTGAACATTGAGTTCAACAACTTCAGAGCATGAACTCTCCCCTCCACCTTCACCCCATTTCCATTTATTTTATTTCATTTCTGTTTTTCATCTCATTCATTCATCTTTATCGCCGTTCATTCTTCTATTGTTCCACTTCTCCATCTTGTTTCCAAACTGCCACATCCCTCAGGCAGCCCCTTAACAGTCTGTACCTCTGTGCTGCCATTCATATATTCTGATCATTTAATGGGCACCATTAATTGAAATGTGGATAATTGCCTTAGGTGTTGTCCCAAAACTTCCAATTACAGCCAGAGCCCCGTGACTGATGCTGTGCAGGAATCCTCAAAGAGAGCAGCAAAGAGGATGAATGCAAAATCTGTGCTCCCTTTTTATGGCATTAGCTGCCGTAAGGTATGTTTGATGTCCAGTGTGAATGTGGGAGAATGAGTGATGGATAAATGGGTGAGTAGATGAATGAGTTGGATGGTAGGATCGGTAACGTGGCAGGTGGGTGAAATTGTAGGGTTGCTGGAGACTAGGTTTGTAGGTGGGGAGGATGGTAGATAAATAGGGTGGCAGATGGATGGGTGGCAGGTGGGTATGGTGACATGTGGGCTGGGTGGTAGAGTGGAAGGTGGGTGTGGTGGTAGGCTGGCAGGTGGGTAAGATGGTGCCATGGTAGGCAAGGAGAGTGGCAGGTGCATAAGGTGACAGGGTTATAAGTGGGTGAGTGAATTCAGGGGGATTTGGGTGGTGGGGGCGAGTCAGGTTGCGTTAGGGGGAGTCAAGGGTGCCCAAGGAGGGTGTCGGGATTGGGGTAAGAATAGTGTGCCTTGGGCTACACAGATTAGGTTGTGGGTGATCAGGAGGTCAGGGGGAGTGAGGGGTTGAAGTTGTGGAGTCAAATGGGCAGTCATTGGGTGGGTAAGTTGTATAGTTACCCAGGAGTAAGGAAGTAGGAATTTTCTGTCTAACATCTCGGTAACTATCTAGGTAATAAGTGGAACTGTCTGAAGTCTCTGACTCTAACTCAGTGCCAAAAGGCATTGTCTTGAAGATACAAGGGAGCAGGGGAATTAGCCATCAGAAGTTCAAACTTTCCAATCATTTCTGACAGAGTCAGCATGTCGTGGCTTCCACGGAGTCTGGTTATACGTCCAGTCTCCGACCGTCCACAGACCAAAAGTCGTTGGATATACAATCTCAGTTCACATGACAAATACCAATGTGCTTTAACTTTATTTTGTTTATTTGTAAAGGAAGTCAAAAAGCAGAATCTGTGACTGTTTTGGCTGAAATGAAAGTGATATGATACGTTACCAGTGATGGAGACAATGGTGAGATCATTTCATTCTTGTGAGTGGAGATATTTATCACACCTCAGTACTGGTCATGATGTGTTTTATTCATTACACACATCTAAAATATTACTTAAAATACATTTTCATTGTGGCACCTGTTCAGAAATATGGACGATATTTTCAATATTTCCTGGCAGGATGTGTGATACAGAATTCAGTTTAACATTTTTAGTTTGTACTTTCTGGGTAACTAAAGATGCAAAGCTGACTCGCAAACACAAAAACTCTTCCAAAGTTGTGACATACATGCTGGAATTCTACTGCTCCGTCCGCCACAGAATCAGAGTGGGTGAGGGGCAGACAAGGAAATGTCCGTTGACCTCGGATGGGAATTCCCGGTCTCGCTCAAGCGATGCCGTAAAATCCCGCCCATAAAGTGATAGATTAGATATCTGTAGCCTGTGTGCCACCTTGGTCCACAATATAGATGAATCATAGAATTCCTACAGTGCAGAAGGAAGCCAATCGGCCAAACAAGTCTGCACCGACAATAATCCCACCCAGGCCCTATCCACTTAATCCCATGTATTTACCCTGCTAGTCCCCTTGACACTAAGGGGCAATTTAGCATTGCCATTCAACCTAACCTGTGCAACTTTGGACTGTGGGAGGAAATTGGTGCCCCGGAGGAAACCCAAGCAGACATGGGGAGAACGTACAAATTCCACACAGACAGGCACCCAAGGCTGGAATTGAACCTGAATCCCTGTTGCTGTGAGGCAGCAGTGGTAACCACTGTGCCACCATGCTGTGAGAATAGAGCTAACGTTTTAAGTCTGGATGACCTTCCACAGATGCTGTCAGACCTGCTGAGATTTTCCAGCATTTTCTGTTTTTGACCTGGTTCGTCAATATTCTTTAGGGAAGGAAATCTGTTGTCCTTACCTGGCCTGGCCTACAGGTGACTCTTAAATACCCATCAGTTTGAGGGCAATAAATGCTGGCACAGCCAGCAACACCTACAAAAAATGGCTTGGAAATCCTACATAACCAATCAGGAAATTCATTTCAGGCATCCACCACCCTCTGTGTAAAAAGCTTGCCCCATACATTTCCTTTAAACCTTGCACCTTAAACCTATGCCCCCAAGTAATTGATTCTTCCACCCTGGGAAAAAGCTTCTGACTATCTACTCTGTCCATGCCCCTCATAATCTTGTCGACTTCCATCAGGTCGCCTCTCAACCTCCGTCATTCCAGTGAGAACAAACCAAGTTTATCCAACCTCTCCTCATAGCTAATGCCCTCCACACCAGGCAACATCCTGGTAAATCTTTTCTGTGCCCTCTCCAAAGCCTCCACATCCTTCTAGTAGTGTGGCGACCAAAATTGAACACTATATTACAAGTGCGGCCTAACTAAGGTTCTATAAAGCTGCAACATGACTTGCCAATTTTTAAACTCAATGCCCCAGCTGATGAAGGCAAGCATGCCGTATGCCTTCTTGACTACCTTCTCCACTTGCGTTACCACTTTCCGTGACCTGTGTACCTGTACACTCAGATCCCTCTGCCAATCAATACTCTGAAGGGTTCTGCCATTTACCGTATATTTCCTATCTGTATTAGACCTTCCAAAATGCATTACCTCACATTTGTCCGGATTAAACTCCACCTGCCATCTCTCCGCCCAAGTCTCCAACTGATTTATATCCTGCTGTATCCTCTGATGGTCCTCATCACTATCCGCAAATCCACCAACCTTTGTATCGTCCGCAAACTTACTAATCAAACCAGTTACATTTTCCTCCAAATCATTTATATATATTACAAACAGCAAAGGTCCCAGCACTGATCCCTGAGGAATGCCACTCATCACAGCCCTCCATTCAGAAACGTACCCTCCCACTGCTACCCTCTGTCTTCTATGACTGAGCCAGTTTTGTATCCGCCTTGCCAGCTCACCTCTCATTCCATGCAATTTCACATTCTGCACCAGTCTGCCATGAGGGATCTTGTCAAAGGCCTTACTGAAGTCCATGTAGACAAAATCCACTGTCCTACCCTCATCAATCATCTTCGTCACTTCCTCGAAAAACTCGATCAAGTTAGTGAGACATGACCTCCCCTTCACAAAACCATGTTGCCTCTCGCTAATATGTCCACTTATTTCCAAGTGGGAGTAAATCCTGTCTCGAAGAATCCTCTCCAATAATTTCTCTACCACTGAACGAAGGATGACTGACCTGTAATTATCTCGATTATCCTTGCTACCCTTCTTAAAGAAAGGAACTATACTGGCTATTTTCCAATACTCTGGGACCTCCCCTGTAGCCAGTGAGGATACAAAGATTTCTCTCAAGGCCCCAGCAATTTCCTCCCTTGCCTCTCTCAGTATTCTGGGATATATCCCATCAGGCCCTGGGGACTTGTCTACCTTAATGTTTCTCAAGAACCTCAATACCTCCTTTTTTTTATCTCAACATGACTCAAACTACCTACATCCCCTTTCCCAGACTTATCATCCACCAAGTCCTTCTCTTTGATGAATACTGATGCAAAGTACTCATTTAATACCTCACCCATTTCCTCTGGCTCCATGCATAGATTCCCTCCTCTGTCCTTGAGTGGGCCAACCCTTTCCCTGGCTACCCTCTTGCTCTTTATAAGTGTATGAAAAGCTTTGGGATTTTCCTTAATCCTGCTGGCCAATGACTTTTCGTGACCCCTTTTAGCCCTCCCTACTCCTTATTTAAGTTTCTTTCTACTTTCCTTGTATTCCACACTTGCTTCGTGTGTTCCCAACCTCCTAGCTTTGACAAATGCTTCCTTTTTCTCTTTGACTAGACTCACAATATCTCTCGTTATACAAGGTTCCCAAAACTTGCCATACTTATCCTTCATCCTGACAGGAATGTGTCGGTTCTGAATTCCTACCAATTTACACTTGAAAGCCTCCCACATGCCAGATGTTGATTTGCCCTCAAACATCTGCTCCCAATCTATAATCTTCAGTTCCTGCCTAATATTGTTGTAATTAGCCTTCCCCCAATTCAGCACCTTCAATTGAGGACTACACTTATCTTTATCCATCAGTACCTTAAAGCTTCTTGAATTGTAGTCACTGTTCCCGAACTGCTCCCTTACTGAAATGCCGACCACCTGGCTGGGCTCATTCCCCAATACTAGGTCCAGTATGGCCCCTTCCCTAGTTGGACTATCTACATACTGTTTCAAGAAGCCCTCTTGGATACTCTTTACAAACTCTGCCCCATCCATGTCCTGAGCACTAAGTGAGTCCCAGTCAATATAGGGGAAGTTAAAATCTCCCACCACAGCAACACTGTTATTTTCACACCTTGCCAAAATCTGCCTACATATCTGTTCCTCTATTTCCCGCTGGCTGTTGGGCAGCCTGTAGTAAACCCCCTAACATTGTGACTGCACCCTTCCTATTCCTGAGCTCTACCCATATTGCCTCGCTGTATGAGGCCTCCAAGGTGTCCTCCCGCAGTACAGCTGTGATATTCTCCTTAACCAGTAGTGCAACTCCCCCACCCCTTTTAATCCCCCTCTATCCTGCCTGAAACATCTGTATCCTGGAAATTTAAGCTGCCAATCCTGTCCTTCCCTGAACCAAGTCTCTGTAATGGCAACAGCATCATAGTTCCATGTAAATAGATTGTAGGAATAAAGACAATAACACCTCGAGAATGAAGAACCTGTATTATTTTCCAGTTTGGGGAAAATGTCCTTCACTATGCTAAACAGCATAGGGGCAAGTAAAGAACCTGCTCAGAAGGAGCATGAGATAAGACCATAAGAGCATAAGACATAGGAGCAGAATTAGGCCACTTGGCCCATCGAGTCTGCTCCGCCATTCAATCATGGCTGACATTTTCTCATCCCTATTCTCCTGCTTTTTCCCCATAACCCCTGATCCCCTTATTCATCAAAAACCTATCTATCTATGTCTTAAGGACACTCAATGACCTCCACAGCCTTCTGTGGCAAAGAGTTCCACAGAGATGACAAACATATTTGCACTATTCCGTGACTTGGAAATATTTTGTCATTTCTCCTCTGTCGCTGGTGTACCTACACCACATGGACTGCAGCAGCTCAAGAAGGCAGTTCACCACCACCTTCTCAAGGGCAGTTAGGGGTGGACAATAAATGCTGGTCCAGCCAGTGTCGTCCACATCTTGCAAATTAATTTTTTAAGAAATCAGGGAAAGGGTTGAATTGTTCCAAGGAGGTGACATGGAGTGCCTTACAGAAAAACTGATTACTAAAATGAGGTACCAGTCAGAAACATTTAAAATAACAAAAGGCTCTGAAGAAGAGTCATATCAACTCAAACCATTAACTCTATTTCTCTCTCCACAGATGCTGACACTGATTACTAAAATGATTTTGTGGGAGCCATGCAGCCCAAATCACTCATAGAACTCATAGAAACCCTACAATACAGAAAGAGGCCATTCGGCCCATCGAGTCTGCACCGACCAGAACCCCACCCAGACCCCACCCCCATATCCCTTCACATTTCACCCACTAATCCCTCTAACCTACGCATCTCAGGACACTAAGGGGCAATTTTAACATGGCCAATTAACCTAACCCGCACATCTTTGGACTGTGGGAGGAAACCGGAGCACCCGGAGGAAACCCACGCAGACACGAGGAGAATGTGCAAACTCCACACAGACAGTGACCCAAGCCGGGAATCGAACCCAGGTCCCTGGAGCTGTGAAGCAGCAGTGCTAACCACTGTGCTACCGTGCCGCCCAAACACTGTTGAAATGCTCCGTGTACACTTTTCAGTTCTTGTACAAGAATACATTCTCAACAGAGAGAGCAGTCCCTCTAACCATCAAAACAATGGAGGATCACAGCTTCACTTGGCTAAAATATATCCAAAAAAGTAGAAGCAGAAATCATTCCACAAAGGAGGTACCAGTCAGAAACATTTAAAATAACAAAAGGCTCTGAAGAAGCGTCATATCTACTCAAACCATTAACTCTATTTCTCTCTCCACAGATGCTGACAGACCTTCTGAGCTTTTCCAGCATTTTCTAGTTTTATTTTGGATTTCCAGCATGCTCAGTATTTTTCTTTTAAAATAACAAAAGGATGAAGATGAAGTTTGGAGCTGATTAATTTTAATTTTTTTAAACCCCTTTTTGGTTTTTTAAGTTAGTTCATTCATTGTACCTGGGGTGTTGCTGGCAAAAGAAGCATTAATTTCCCTTCCTAATTGCCCTTGAAAAGGTAAAGGTGAACCTCAATCTTGAACAACAGCAATCCGTGTGGTGCAGGTACTCCTTAGGTATGGTTAGATAGAGAGTTCCAGGATCTGACTCAACAATGATGAAGGAATGTTGACATGACATCGGATGCTGTCTGGTTTCAGTCCACATCTATCTCTTTTCTGTGAAATGATTGGTCAATGCCAGTCACATGTATTCTCAGTAATAGACCATAGAAATTTAAAACAGGATAGAATCATAGATTCTACATCTGACCGTGAAGAAGGAGGCCATTCGGCTCATTGAGTCTGCACCGCCAACAATCCCACCGAGGCCTTATCCCTGTAACCCCACATATTTATCCTGATAATTCCTCTAACCTGCGCATCCCGGGACAATCAGGGGCAATTTAGCATGGCCAATGCACCTAACCCACTCATCTTTGGACTTGGGAGGAAACTGGAGCACCCAGAGGAAACCCACACAGACATGGGGACAACGTGCAAACTCCACACAGTGACCCAAGCCGGGAATCGAACCCAGGTTCCTGGAGCTGTGAGGTAACAGTGCTAACCACTGTGAGAAGATTATTTAAAATGTTTGAACCTGTTCTGAATTCAAGTAGATTAATAGCCCTTTAGGGCCTTATCCTCCATCTGCCGCTCTTTACCCATGGCAGGAGGAGGCCCACACCAAGCTGGTAGCCTGACAACTTTATCCACATAGTTGGTATCAGTCAAAGTGGGGGTACCTCCTTTGTGGAATTCCTGTGCCCATTGAAGGCACCCCACCTCCCAATCTCATATCTTCCTTTACCTATACCCCTGGTTTCTCAAGCACAGCCCCCTAACTCTCTCATCCTCCTTGCTGGGGCCTGCCAGTCAGGCCCTGCTGATACCCTCGACTTACCCTAGTTTCAGCCTCCATTAGCTCCTCTCTTTCAGGGACTGGCTGTAGTCAGTCCCAGCAACAGCCACCGGTCAAATTGCATTGGCTGGCAGCTCTTTAAGACAGTACTTCCTCCCCAGGTAGGGGCCAAAGTTTTGCCCTTAGACAATTAACACCTCTCCAAGCATTAAATGGCTGTGGGGCCATCAGAGTGTTTCATTCCTGGCTGGCCCTTCAGGTAATGGGGTGGGAAAGCCTGCTCTCCAGTAAATCCTGTTCCTGGATTCTCCAATGAGAGGAAGCAGTTTACCTAATGAAATACTTCCATTAAATCAGCTCTCAATCTTCTAAAGCCATTACAAGCCACATTCATGCGATAGTCCTCATAATTTAATCCTTTAAATTCTATTCTAGTGAATTTACACTTGTCCCCAATCTAAGCTAAAATATCCTTTCTGAGATTTGATGTCCAAAAGCAAATGCAGCTCCAGATGAGGTCTCCAAGTATCTACAACTGAAGCGTAACTTCTTATCTGTTGTATTCCAGCTCCCTTGCGATCAAGGACGATATTCCATTTGCCTTTTTGAATACTTCCATACTGGTTCACTAGCTTTTAGTCATTTGTGAACACGAACACCCAAAGACTCCTTTGTTCCTCCAAATTTCTTCATCTCTTGCCATTAAGAAAATATTCTGATTTGTAATTCCTGCATCCAAGGTGTCCTTCTGAGTGGTGGAGGTCTGGTTTTGGGAGGGGTTGTCAAAGAAGATTTTGTTTGTTGCTGCAATTTATCCTGTAAATAATACACTGTGCAGCCACAGTGTGCCAAGAATGAAGCAAGTGAATTTTTAAGGTGATGGATGGGGGACCAGTCACTGGGCTGGTTTCTCATGACTGGTCTAGACTAGAGCTTCTTGAGTGTTTTTGACACTGCACTCATCCAGGCAAGTACAAATTATTTAATTGCACTCCTGACTTGTTCCTTGGAGGTGGCTTTAGGGAGTCAGGTATTTTAAAAATAACTTTTTTTTATCCTTTCAGGGAATGTGAACATCGTTGGAAAGGCCAGCATTTGTCGCTCATCCCCAATTGTCCTAGAGCTACTCTTTTGAATTGCTGCAGTCCAACTGGTGTAGGGTCCTCGCACCGTGCTATTAGGAAAGGAGTTCCAGGATTTTGACTCAGTGACTGTGAAGGAACAGCAATATAGTTTCAAGTCAAAATGGTGTGTGGTTTGGAGGGGAACTTGCAAGTGGTTTTCCCATTCATCTTCTCAGATAGGGGTTGTGGGTTTGGAACATGCTGTGAAGGAACCTTGGTGAGTTGCACAGTGCATATTGTAAGTGGTACACAGTGCTGGCACCATGTATCAGTGTAGGGAGGAATGAATGTTTAAGGTGGTGGATAGCATGGCAATCACCTAGGCTGCTTGGCCCTGGTTTATGTCAAGCTTCTTGAGTTCTGCTTGAGCTGCACCCATCCAGGCAAGTGGAGAGTACTCCATCACACTGCTGGCTTCTGCCTAGTAGATTATGTACAGGTTTTGGGGATTCAGGAAATGAATTATTCACCACAGAATTCTCGGTCACTGGTCTGCTCTTTGTTAATGGTATGTTAATTATATTGTTAAGATACACAGATAAAGGGCTTTGTTTAATTAAGTATCTAGAGCATTTACAAAGAGATACTGCTGGGATACTGGAAGCAGACATATATAATGCGGCACTCTGTAAATAAACCTATTATCAAGAAAAGAATTAGTGTCTGGTTTCATGCTTCACCAACAGGCTTGGAATCGAATTAACATGATAACAGTGGATGGTTGCCTAAAGGTGAAGATTAGAAACTAAGAAAATAATTTTCAGACAGAAGATTGTAATCTGAGTTACTTTTGTGAAAAATGGCTGAAGGCAGGTATAAAGTATTAGGGTATGATTAACCACCGCTCATCTCCGGATCCAAATCTTATGACCAGTGGAAAAATAAAGTGGATATGTGGACATGGGTCGTGGCTTTACGGAAGAGACAACAAGGTATGGCCTTGGCATTGCAACCTCCTGACAAAAGCGAAATCAGCAGAAAAGTATTCTGTGAGTTGGATGCCCATCATTTGGATACTGATAGAGATTTGGATATTCCATTAAGTTTCATTGATAAAATTTATGAGAAAGATGATCTTTTAAATACCTACGAGGCATGGTCAGAGTTTTTTAGATTTTGAAATTCCTTAGTGTATCATGGGTTTACGAGACTATATAAAAAATTTGCAGAAATTTAATTCCTGCAAAACCGCTTGTTCACTTCTGTGATTGTGCTAAAGTGTTGCACATGGATGGACTCCTGGTCTGAACTGGAATTAGATTTTCAAAAAGAAACACACTTTTGGATTTTCTTTTTATTAATGGGCTATGGACGTTGCTGGCTGGGCCAGCATTCACTGCCCATTCCCAATTGTTCCTGAACTGAATGGTTTGCTAGGCCATTTCAGATGACATTTAAGAGTTAACCACATATGGATCTGAAGTCACATGTAGGCCAGACCTATCCTGGATGGCAGATTTCCTTCCCTAAAGGACACGAGTGAATCAGATGGGTTGTTCCTGACTATCAACAATGATTATCATTAAACTTTTAATTCCAGATTTTTCTATTGAATTCAAATGTTGCTATCTGCTGAGGTGGGATTTGAACCCAGGTCTCCATTACCTGGGTCTCTGGACTACTAGTCCAGTGACAATACCACTACACCAGCGCCTCCCCTGATGTCTGATGCTTTAAAATAAAGTTCCTGGGAAAGCTGCCATCATGGCACAAATGGGACATCTGGCAGAGTCATAGAGGATGGAGGACTCAATCAGCGCAACCTACTGAGAGCCCGGGTAAGATGCTCTTTCAGAAAGTCAATGCAGACTTGATGGGCTGAATGGCTTCCTTCTGCCCTGTAGGGATTCTATGGAAGAATTACAGGCAAGATAAATGAGGATAACAACAATTTTGGTGGATCTGGCAGATGACGGGATTGAAGTCATGTGAAAAAACACCAAGAATTTCTGGAGAATTGCCAACAGGTATTCCAGATATATGACTCAAAATATGATTATATGATAAAATGCCCAAAGCGGAACAGCAGGGTTTTCAAAATGGCGCATGACACAGGAAATTTGGAAGTTGAAGATGATGATATTGTTCAGTTTGAGGCATTTGTACAGATCACAAGAAGTTCAATCTGTTAATGGGTATGCTCGTCACATGTTCATTTAATGGATCTGTATTTGACCCTGGCAATATGTGGAATGGATTGGTTAACATGCTATTTAAATTCACTCAGCAGCGAGGATTAAAGTTACACCAGGAAATTTGAAAGTTCTAATAGTATTGGGTTCAGGAATGACAACACTTTGAGGTCACTGAAAAGCGGGGTGCTTTTTTGCAAAATATCTGGAGTAAGTCGCTTTATCTGCACAGATATAAAACCTAGTGAGATACCCTTGCTCCTGAGAAAGCCTTCCATGAAAAGGCACACATGAAACTGGACATGACACACGATAAAACAATTGTCTTTGGGAAGTCAGTAGATTTGCAATTCACTCAATCAGGACATTGCATTCCTTCAACAAAATCTAGTATGACTAATCAAAATGTCAATGGCACCAGGTAGTAGGGCTTGAGAAAAACAAGGAAATTGTTTCAAAGTTACATAAACAATTTGCTCATCTGTCTTGTCACTAAAAATCCTACTGAAGGACACAGGGGTAGGAGGCAGGCAAAAGATAAGGTTGAAGCTATTGGAACAACCTTCAGCCAGAAGTGCTGAGCAGCTGATCTATCTTGGTCTATTTCGGAGGTCTCCAGCATCGCAGATGTCAGTCTCCAGTTAATTCAATTCACTCTACGGGATACCAAGAAACCCTGAAGGCACTGGATACTGCAAAGGCTATGTGCCCCGGTAATATTTCAGCAATAATATTGAAGACATGTGCTCTAAAACATTTCATGCTCCAAGCCAAGCTGTTCCAGTACAACTACAGCACTGGCAAATACCTGGCAATGTGAAAAATTGCCCAGGTATGTCCTGAACACAAGACACAGGACAATTTAAAAAAAAATCATTTGTGGGACATGGATGTCGCTGGCTGACCCGCATTTATTGCCCATCCCTGGTTGCCTTTGATCCAATCCAGTCTTTTACTGTCCCATCAATTTAGTCCTGATTATCAGTAAAGTGATGAAAAGGGTCATCAACAATGCTATCAAGCAGCATTTGCTTCGCAATACCCTACTCATTGATGCTCAATTTGTGTTCCAGAAACATAGAAAATGGGCCATTCGGAGTAGGCCATTCAGCCCTTCGAGCCTGCACCACCATTCTATATGATCATGCACTTTCAGTATCTCACTCCCACTTTCTCTCCATACCCCTTGATCCCTTTAGCCACAGGGGCCACGTCCAACTCCCTCTTGAACATACCTAACGAACTGGCCCCAGCAGCTTTCTGTGGTAGAGAATTCCACAGGTTCACAACCCGCTGAGTGAAGAAGTTCTTCCTCATCTCAGTCCTGAATGGCTTACCCCTTATTTTTAGACTGTGACTCCTAGTTCTGCACTTCCCCAACATCGAGGACATTCTTCCTGCATCTAGCCTGTCCAGTCCCATCAGGATTTTATATGTTTCCATAAGATCCCCTCTCATTCTTCTAAATTCCAGTGAGTACAAGCCCAGTCGATTCTGTCTGTCTTCATATGTCAGTCCTGCCATTCCAGGAATCAATCTGGTGAACCTTTGCTGGGCTCCCTCAATAGTGAGAATGTCGTTCCTCAGACTAGGAGACCAAAACTGTACACAATACTCAATATGTGGCCTCACCAGGACCCTGTATGACTGCAGCAAGACATCTGTCAATGTCACTCAGCTGCTGAGCTCATTACAGCCTTGGTTCAAACATAGACAGAAGAGTTGAACTCCAGAGGTGAGGTGAGACTGACTACCTGTGACATCAAGGCAGCATTTGACACTGTGTGCCATCAAGGAGTTCTAGAAAAACTGAAGTCAATAAGAATCGGGGGAAAACTCTCCACTGATATCATACTTGGCTCAAAGGAAGATGTTTGTGGCTGTTGGAGGTTAATCATCTCTGCTCCAGGACATCACTGCAGGAATTCATCAGGGTGGCACAGTGGTTCGCACTGATGCCTCATGGCACCAGGGACCCGGGTTCGATTCCTGACTTGGGTCACTATCTATGCGGAGTCTGCATGTTCTCCCTATGTCTGCATGGGTTTCCTCCGGGAGCTCCGGTTTCCTCCCACAGTCTGAAAGACGTGCTGGCTAGATGCATTAGTCATGCCAAATGCGCCCTCAGCGTACCTGAACAGGTGCCGGAGTGTGGCGACTAGGGGATTTGCACAGTAACTTCATTGCAATGTTAATGTAAGCCGACTTGTGATAAAAATAAATAAACTTAAACCATAGAACATAGAACATAGAACATTACAGCGCAGTACAGGCCCTTCGGCCCTCGATGTTGCGCCGACCAGTGGAACCAATCTAAAGCCCCTCTAATCTACACTATTCCAATATCATCCATATGTTTATCTAATGACCATTTAAATGCCCTTAATGTTGGCGAGTCCACTACTGCTGCAGGCAGGGCACTCCATGCCCTTACTACTCTCTGAGTAAAGAACCTACCTCTAACATCTGTCCTATATCTCTCACCCCTCAATTTAAAGCTAAGTCCCCTCATGCTAGCCATCACCATCCGAGGAAAAAGGCTCTCACTATCCACCCTATCTAATCCTCTGATCATCTTGTATGCCTCTATTACATCACCTCTTAACCTTCTTCTCTCTAATGAAAACAACCTCAAGCCCCTCAGCCTTTCCTCATACGATTTTCCCACCATACCAGGCAACATCCTGGTAAATTTCCTCTGCACCCTTTCCAACACTTCCACATCTTTCCTATAATACGGCGACCAGAACTGTACGCAATACTCCAAATGCGGCCGCACCAGACTTTTGTACAGTTGCAGCATGACCTCCTGGCTCCGAAACTCAATCCCTCTACCAATAAAAGCTGACACACCGTACGCCTTCTTAACAACCCTATCAACCTGGGTGCCAACTTTCAGGGATCTATGCACATGGACACCCAGATCCCTCTGTTCATCCACACTACCAAGTATCTTATCATTAGCCCAGTACTCTGTATTCCTGTTACTCCTTCCAAAGTGAATCACCTCACACTTTTCCGCATTAAACTCCATTTGACACCTCTCAGCCCAGCTCTGCAGCTTATCTATGTCCCTCTGTAACCTGCCACTTCCCTCCGCACTGTTTACAACTCCACCGACTTTAGTGTCATCCGCAAATTTACTAATCCATCCTTCCACGCCCTCATCCAGGTCATTAATAAAAATGACAAACAGCAGTGACCCCAAAACAGATCCTTGTGGTACACCACTAGTAACTGAACTCGAGGATGAATATTTTCCATCAACCACCACCCTCTGTTTTCTTACAGCTAGCCAATTCCTGAAACAAACCACTAAATCACCCTCAATCCCATGTGTCCGTATTTTCTGCAAAGTCTGCATAGGGTAGTGTCCCAGGTGCAACTATCTTCATGTGCTTCATCAATCTCCTTCCGTCATAAAGTCAGGGTGAGGATGTTTGCTAATGATTACATAATGTTCAGCACCATTCATAGCTCCTCAGATACTGAAGCAGTCCATGTCCAAATGCAGCAAGACCTGGACAACATTGAGGCTTGGGCTTTGAAGTGAAAAGGAACATTTGCATCACACATGTGCCAAGCAATGATCTCCTCCAATAAGACAGGATCTAACCTTCACCCTTGGCATTCAATGACATTGCCATAGCTGATCCCCGCTCAACATTCTGGGGTTACCATTGACCAGGAACCAAGCTGGACTAGCCAGATAAATACTGTTGCTACAAAAACAGGTCAGAAGCTAGGAATCCTGTGGCGAGTAACTCACCTCCTGACTCTCCAAATCCTGTCTACCGTAAACAAGGCGCAAGTCAAGAGTGTCTGGATGAGTGCAACTCCAACAACGTTTGGGAAACTTGACACCATCCAAGCTAAGCCTGCTTGATTGACGCCCCATCCACAAACATTTCCTTCCTCCATTGATGCATGGTGCCACCAGTTTTTTTACAAGGTGCAGTGCAGGAACTCACAAAAACTCCTCAGACAGTACCTTTCAAACCTACGACCACTACTGGCTAAAAGGACAAGGATTAGGGTTAGGGTTGGGAACCCCACCACCTGGACGATCCCCTCCAAGTCACTTACTGTCCTGACTTGGAAATATAGCTCTGTTCCTTCACTGTCACTGGGTCAAAATCCTGGAACTCCCTCCCTAACAGCACAGCGGGTGAACCTACGCCACATGGACTGCAGCTGTTCAAGAAGGTAGCTCACCAGTACCTTTTGAAGGGCTATTAGGAATGGGTAATAAATGCTTTCCTAGCCAATGATGCTCACATACTATGAATGAATAAAACAACCCAAAATGTTGATGATGATTACATAAAGCTCATCAAAGAGATGAAAAATGTGATATATGCAACAGTGTCAGAGGACACTGTCATGGTCTATTGTAAGTCTCCCATCAGCACAAGGCTTTAAGGAAGTAGTAACCATGGATCCAAAGGTGTGGGACAAGGACAGAAACATTTTCATTTTATATTTTACAGACATGACAACCAGATTCAGACTTTTTACAGTAATATCTGGCAAAGACAAAAGAGCGATAAAGATAAAATGGATAGGGGCACCAGTTATATTTCTCACGAGCAAGGTTTGCGGGGGTAGAGGGTGGATTTTGCCAATGACAAGTTTAGAGAAATGTGAAAATATGAAATTTGTAGTTCTGAACACCATAGCTGAAAGTCCTTTCAGCGATGGTCTCTCTGAAATAAATCACAAAGTGTTTGATGAGATGCTCCATAACATCTTAACTGATCAACCAAATTGCAAGCTAACATCTTCTCTGGCATGGGCGGTCCATGCGAATAATTTGTTTCAAATGGTTGGGGGCTATAGTCTGTATCAGTTGGACTGTGGGAGGAATCTAGAAATACACTCTGTGCTGATAATCCCCCAGCCCTAGAAGGGACTACAATTAGTTCCACTCTTTCTCTGCACATGAATGCCCTACATGCAGAGAGAAGGGCATTCATCAAAGCAGAAGTCTTAGAGAAATTCAGCGAGCTTTATAGCATCACATAGGACTGTCCAAGATAAACTTTAATCCTGGGGATTTAGTAAACTATGAAAGAGCAAGTCAAAAAGAGTGGAAATATCTGAGCAAGGTGTTAGGGTGTGATGGGAAGAACAGTGGTTTTACAACATTCATCCATTCATCTCAATTAATTGGGATTGATTATCAACTTTCAGAATTTGAACAATAAATAATAATATTATTTAATTAATATTATTTAATATTAATTATATTATTAAATAATAATATAATTAATAATAAATATTATCCCACATACTCAAATGCTTGACATTTATGAGGAACAGACGAGATAGATAAGGGATAAACAAAGTGAGATTGAAGCACAGAACAGGGCTATCACACCCAAAGCACAACTGCTTAAAGTTGGTACCAAGGTATCGTACATACTAGAAGGGTCTGGTTAATGGGCGGTGCAACCATTTTGGGAGAGCAGGAAAAGTCCCCAACAAATTCAAACATTGGTTAGTTGTCCAAAAAAATGGATAAGAGGCAAAAATCTATTGGCTGGTAAAATGAGGTGACATGGTGGGAAGCAAGAAAATGTGATGCGACTGCACATAGTGAATCTGGAAATGGTCACATACTGATGACTGAACTTCTGGTCATGGGTGGGGAAATAGATGAGAGGGTAAGGAGAGGCCACGGCTTGACAGCTCTGATGAAGGGTCATCTAGGCTCGAAACATTGGCTCTATTCTCTCCCCACAGATGCTGTCAGACCTGCTGAGATTTTCCAGTGTTTTCTGTTTTTGTTACAGCTTGACCAGGCTGTGCAGTAATACAAGGACTACAGAACAATCTAAGAACACTCCTAGAAGTTTATGATCAGGAACTTTTGATGGCTGCAAACATTAGAAGATAATTGAATAAGAGAAGCAACCCATAAAGAATTGACTAGTTAGAAGGAATTCAATGCACATTTTGAAGTGATGGACAGGAGTCATCCAGCCTTAGCACGGAGATGGATATATATGGAAAAAGTGCTCAGAAATGGGAAAATTAGGTTAAAGTGAGACTCGTGGTTTGGAGATTAAGGCGTTTGACAATTAACCAATGTTTGAATTTGTTGGGGACTTTCTTATGGCAGGAAATGTAATCTTGGAATATTCTTAGCTCCATTGGCCACAGATTCATGGGAATGTAGGTCAATCGATATAAAAGCTATCGTTTTACAGGGTGAAAAATTTCAAAAAGAAGCCTATTTGGAACCACCTAAAGAAGCAAGTGATGTAGAAAGGAAGCTTTGGAAATTAAACAAATGTGTTTATGGATTGAATGTTGCATCAACTGTAAAGTATTTCTCAGTTAGATACATCTTGCTGAAAGTAGGCTGTACTCAACTGAAGGCAGATCCAGCAGTGGTCTGCTGGTATCACAAAGGAATACCCTCAGTCTCTTTATGATGCATTTCGATGATTTTTTTGTGGGGAGGTGCTGTGAAATTTGAACAATTTGTTATAGACAAGATTAAAGAAGAATTTAAGATTGGATGTCAGCCTTTGAAGTCTTTTATATGTGTAGGCTTAGACAGTAATCAGAATAGTTTGGGGCGACCTTTTAATCAATAATCATATCTAGAAAGTGTTACTCATAGCCTGATAAATAAGGGTAGCTCATCACAGAAAGATGATCTTGCACCCAAAGAAGAAACAAAGCAGTTAAGAATCGTGATTGGACAGTTAAGTTGGCAATGTATTCATATAAGACTAGTTATGGTGAAACATGCTCCAATTGAGCAGGTTTTGAAAGCAAATAAAATGTTAAAGAAATTAAATTTGGGGAAATGCGTACTGAAGTTTCTCACCTTGGGTGACCTGAAGGATATGAAATTAATCTTGTTTAGGGACATATCCTATGCCAAGCTTCCAGACGACTATTTGAGTAGAACTGGGTTTACAAAATTCTTGTTGGGTAAATATAGAAAGCATTGTTCCATGGTCTGAGATGACAAGAAAATAACAAGCGTTAAAAGTACTCGCGCTGCAGAAACACTGGATCTAGTAGAAACAATAGAAATGGGATTTTATATATCAAACTTTTTGAGGTAAATCCTACACAAGGGGAATTCTGAGAAAAGTTTGCCCATTGAATGCTCCGTGAATAACTGTTCTCTTTGGGATCATATACATTTGATATATAGTGTGACTGAGAAAAGGTTAAGGAATTGATCTTGTAGTATAAAAAAAAGTTGGAGAGAAAGGAGATCTCTTAGATAAGATGAGGCAATTATTGGACTGCTTTACAAAAAATTATGCTTGCTCAAAAAAGTTGTTGGAGGTACATTTTGTATGATGGTGGATTATAAGAAATATGGAAAAATCCCTCTGATGTGTTTTCATTTGTACTTACTTGAGGATGATATAAAACTTTTGTTTAAATACAGAAACAAAATTTTGTTTAAATACAGAAGGATGAATCTGCTAATGGCATGTTCATTATACAGGTGAAAGACAGTGGCTGGAATTCTCCGATGTTGTACTACTGTTAGTGGGAACGGAGAATTTGGCACTTGCTAATTCTCCATTCACTGCAGCGGAGAATCCCAGCCATGGGTGAGGTTGGAGAATTCTACCATTTAAAAAAAAATTGATTACCTAGAACACCTTTAAGGAGAAACTGTTGGGACACTGGGGTAGAAAGCAGATTGATGTAATGCTGCATTCTCTAAATCAATTGTCAACAAAATGATGAGTCATTTGTTTCATACATCATCATCAAACGAATACACTTGCAGCCTCAGTATGTATAAGGTGAGTTCAGTTCAGTTTCTGATCAATGGTAACCCCAGATGTTTACAGTGGGGTATTTGGTGACGGCAATGCCATTGAATGTCAAGTGGAGGTGATCAAATTCTTTCTTTTTTGAGGTAATCATTGTCTACCAAGTATGTGGCGCAAATATTACTTACCACATCTCAGACCAAGTATGAATGTTGTCCCGGTCTTGTTGCACTTGGACACAAACATCTGAGTAGTCATGAATGTACTGAACACAGAAATTGTCAGTGAACATCCCTACTTTTGACCTTATGATGGAGGAAAGGTCATTAATGAAGCAGTTGAAGATGGTTGGACCTAGGACACTGCTCGATGGAACAACTGCAGTGATGCCCTGGGGTTGAGATGATTGGCCTCCAATGGCCACATCCATCTTCCTTTGGGAGAGGTGTGACTCCAACCAGCTGAGAGATTTCCTCCTGATTCCCAGTGACTTCAATTTTGCAAGGGCTTATTGATGCCACAGTCAGACAAATGCCGTATTAACGTCAAGGGCAGTCGCTCTCATCTCACTTCTTGAATTTAACTTATTTGTCCTTGCTTGGACAAAGACTGTAATGATTTCGGATGCCTGACGGAATCCAAACTGAGCAACGGTGAGTTGGCTATTGCTGTATAGGTGCTGCTTCATAGCACTGTTGATTATACCTTCCATCACTTTGCAGATGATGGAGAATAGACTGTCCAGCCAGAAATGGATCAGATTCAATTGTTCAGATTTTTCTGTACAGGACACACTTGGGCAATTTTTCCACATTGCTAAATAGATGCTAATATTGTACCTGCACTTGAACAACTTGGACAGGGTTGTGGCTAGTTCTGGAGCCTTTTACTGTATCCAGTGGATTCAGTTGTTTCTAGATATTACACAGAGTGAACAGAAATGGCTGAAGACTGACATATGTGATGCTGGGGACTTCATGAGGATGCTGAGATGGATGATTCACTCAGCACTTCTTGCTGAAGATGGCTGCAAATGCTTTAACCTAGTATGAAATGATACAGGAAAAGACTCCCACCTGTGGGAAACTGGACTCAGTAAGACCATTTGAACTCAGTATTGAGTTCAAACAGACCCCATTTTTACTGGAGCAAGGGCTTTACTCAACATTGTGGGGGTTACAATTTTTTATATGTGCCATCTATTGGGCTGCCCTATTATTGAGACGGGGATATTTGTAGAGCCCCCTCCTCTGGTTAGTTTAATTGTTCACCACCACTCATGACTGGATATGGCCGGAATGCAGAGCTTTGATCTGATCTGTTGGTTATGGAATCACTTAGTTCTGCCTATAGCATGCAGCTGCCGCTAGTTTGTGTTTCATATCATCCACTGTTGCACCTTCACCAGATTGGCACCTCATTTTTATGTTGCCTTGCTTTCTTCTTGCATGCTTCCCTGCACTCCTCATTTAATCATGGTTAATCACTGGCTTGATGGTAATAGTAGATTGAGGGATATGCCAGAACATAGGTGGAACTATCCACTCCCACCAGTGGTGGGAATCACAGTGGATGGGGAGCAAGATTTGGTGCAAGGCCAAAAATAAGTTTTCCGATGTTGGGAAATTAATTTGGAATCCTGTTTTCCTGATTTTCATGGTAGGTTAAAGGCGGATCGAGTGTCCTGTGGATCTATGCCGGGAACACTATTTGCATTTTGTGAATGCTCATTAAAAGCCAGAGTTATGTTCTCCCTCCAAATAAAGTGGGAATTTAGGACATTCTGTTTCACCAATCAGGAGGGCGTTGGGATTCCAGCCAGTGGCAAATGGGTCCAGTGAATTCCCTCCCTCTGTCTCCCACCTCCCGACAAATTGTTAACTCGTGTCACAAGGTTCAATGCAATTTAATCTCTGGTCATAATCTTGTGTGCAGAACCTTTGAATATTTCCTGAATCGACACTTCTCATGGTAGTGAACACAACTCGGTTAGTTAGACATGGCCTACTCATCATAAATCCTTGTTGTTTCACTTTGATCAACTCATACCCGTCCAAGCACAAAGCCACTTTGTCCCTGATGATAGATTCTAGTAATTTCCCCACAACCGCTGTTAATCTGACAGGTTTATAGTATTTTGGTTTCGCCTTCTTTCCCAATTTAAGCAATAGATTGATACTTGCAATTTTCCGCTCTAAAGGCAGAATTCCAAATCCAGACAGTTTTGGGAAATTATGACTAATATGCCTACAATTTCCTCACCTATTTCTTTTATGACTTGGGATATTAAACTACCAGTCAAATGCCAACAGACAAACTCCTGATGTTAGATTCCCACCACCATTTTAACAGAAGCTACTAAGGAATAAGACCCCACCATGAAGAACTGGCTACTCTGACTTGAGTCCCTATCAGAACTTTGACCTCCAACCTCTTTCAATCTGTTAGCTTCACAAACTGGCCAGCTTCAAGATTCTTTGCTCACTTTTTGGACTCATGAGTATAATGACCTCAATCCTTGTGTTTTCCTGTCCTCAAACCTTATCCACATCCTATAGTTCAGATACACTTAGTGCCTTAATTCAAGCTTACCTCTCACAAGGGCAGCCACAGTGCAAAGCCTTTGGCACAGCCACACTGTGAGGTGGCACAGCTCCCTCAAGAGCAGCTGCACAATGGAAACCATACAAGCAGAGAGAAAGATAAGTATGTGCATGGTATACAGTCCTGGTTCAATGTTGACACTCTTCCCTCTGAATCAGAAGACTTTAGATTCGAGGCTCAGTCCAAAGATTTGAGCACCTAATCTAGGCTGACACTTTAGCACAGGGCTGAGGGAGTGCTGCAACTGTTGCCTTTTGCATCTAATTTGAAACTAAGGCCCTGGCTGGTGTAAAAGATTCCATGGCCCTTTTCAAAGAATCACAGAATCATAGAATCCCTACATTGCAGAAGGAGGCCATTCGGCCCATTGAGCCTGCTCTGACAGCAATTCCACTTATGCCCTATCCTCATAACACCACATATTTACCCTGTTAATCCCCCTGATACTAAGGGGCAATTTAGCATGGCCAATCAATTTAACCTGCACATCTGAGAAGAAACCGGAGCACACGGAGGAAACCCATGAAGATGGAGAGTGTGCAAACTCCACACAGACAGTCACCCGAGGCCGGAGAAGAACAGAGGACTTGTCTTAGTGTCTTGGTGAACATTCAGCCTTAACCAACATGTTGAAAAACAGATTATCTGGGCATTTATTTCCTATGTGGGGTCTCGCTGTCTTGCAAAATGGCTGCCACATTTCTCCGCGTTGCAACAGTGATCGCATTTTAAAAATACTTGATAGGTTGTAAAGCCCCCATGAGCTGTCCTGAGATTGTAAAGATGCTATTCAAATGCAAGTAAGAAAAACAGTCAGAATCAAATGGATTCCGAGATGTGGATGTGAGAAATCAGATGGGACAGATAGAGTGGGTTATATTAATATATATTTCTATGGTAGTTGCTGGTTCCCTTGGAGAGCCAGTTCATTCAGTTGGATAGGTGGCAGGTTCGTGACGCCAACAGCGTGGCTCAATTCCTGTATCGGCTGAGTTTATTCATGAAGGCTCAATCTTGCCCCTTGCCTGAGGTATGGTGATCCTCAGGTTAAAATCATCACCAGTCAGCTCTCCCCCTCAAAGGGGAGAGCAGCCCACGGTCATCTGGAACTATGGCCACCTTACCTTCAATACCTGGATGGAATTACTGCTGTCCGACTCTCGAAAAATTCTTGTGATTGCATGATTGAAGGAGTGGATGGAAAGAAAATATTGCCTTTGTTTGGAGGAGCAAAAACAAGGGAAATAACCTTAAAATTGGAGCTCCGCTATTCATGGATACTGTCAGGAAGTACTTCCTCACACAAAGGGTAATGGAAATCTAGATCTTTCTCCACCAAAAAGCTGCTGAGGCCTGATTAATTGAAAACTTCAAAGCAGAGATTGATGGACTTTTGTTAGTCAAGGGTGAAGGGTATAGAATCAAGGCGGGTAAATTGAGTTACGATATACATGATCTAACTGAATAATGGAACAGATTCATGGGGCGTAATGGTCTCTTCCTGTTCCTATATTCTAATGGTTACCCACTGGGTCCTTCTGCCCTTAAATGTTCAGAGAATGCCAATGGCAGTGTCAACAACGTCTAAACATTTAAGTTAACTCTAAGTAGGCTTGAGGGACTTTTTAAATCTGCTTTAACACCACATCGGAGTTCTACTTAATATATTGTCTAACCCAATTTGTGTGCGAGTACCTGCCCCAGGGACTTGCACACCGTCCTTTCCTGAGAATTGTTTGGCCTGGTCTTTTGATTTGTAGTCGAACTTCAGCATTGCTGCAAAGCAATGTCAGATTTGCAGCCATGTTGAACTTGCTGAATAAGCAAACAACAAAACAAAAAAGAAAGACAGAGACAGGAGGGCAGCAAAAAGAGTTATGAAAAGCAGATAAAGAGCTAAAGGAAGAGAAAGGCAATTAAAAATAATGCATGAGCAGTTGATTATTACTCAATAAACGTGCAGTGATAATACACTTTCAAAGGTCAATTAGTAGTAAAGCATGAGTGTACAAATTTTACTCTAAAATAATTCAGTTTTATAACATTTAGCAATTGCAGGATATTTTTTGTGGCACTAAATATCTAAATATTAATGGCTCTTGTTCATTGATGTGAAAGATCCCATGACTGAATGAGTGATAGAAGAGCATCATCCCATGCTTGCACAGTGTTTTGCTTAATATATGACCGCCCATAATCAAGTTTAAAAATGTTCTGGAATTTGATACATAGAGCTGGCTGCTCAAGTGATAAGTCACAATTTTGAAACTTCAGCTTGATTTCAATATGTTAAAAGCCATGAGCACATTTACAATCACTGAACAAAACTTCATATAAATCTGCCAGTGAAATAGCTCATATATGCAATGGGTATCGGGATAACATATAGGATGGGGTTTTATAGTCTCGCTCATCCCGAAACGAAAATCTCATCCAAGGTCAACGGGCCTTCCCATGCTGTGCCCCTCACCCGTTCCGATTCCCATGGTGGGCGGGACGGTAAAATTCCGGCCATTGTGACAGCCTTATTCTCTGTTAGCCAGCTGCTGGTTATCGTTCAATAATCCTGTATTAAATATACCACTATCCTTTGGTGTGGTGTCACCAGGTGCGTCAGGCTCAAGTTTTGTCATGACAGTTGTCAGCAAAAACCCTACAATCACAGACGAATCAAACCATTATTATCAAACTTACACAATAATGATGTACACAAAGATAGCCTGAGGTAATTTAAAAGCAGAAAGTGTGTGTGGTTCAAATGGCAATTATAAATCATTGGAGATTTGCCCTTATAGTCTATGAGAAAATCTACTGATGAGATTGCTGTATTGTAAGCAGGGCTTGCCATCTAAGTGTTCATTGATGGGCTCTGCAATGCACAGATATAACTTCTAAGAAAATATGGATGTTATTATAGTAACAGTCATGTGATCCCACATGCATCCAGTTCCGACATCATGACCACATTCTCTTTGTCTGCATTTAAACCATTTAAAGAGATTAAATGATACCTGCAAATAATTAGAAGACAGTAATCTCATTGTGAGTTTCAGATGGTAACATAAATGGTAACAGCAAGAAATCCTGTGATGAAATTACTGCCATTACATCATTTACAGATTTTTGTAAATGACGTGGCAGTGATTTATTTGTTTCCATTGTTTTTACTGATTGCAAATACCATGAGCGAGGTGTACTTTGTAGTTGATGCCAAAAGATGTTCCTCACTGAAGGATTAATGACTGCAACATAATCCTGCAGGATGACCAAGTGACAATGAGCAGTTGATTGCTAGAAAATAACAGGCAGTACATATTATAAAATATAAATCACAGACTAAAGTCTTGTGAAGAATAATAAGTTTAAAGGGTAATTAAAAATTAGGGGCCTACCTCTTCCTTATGTTTTCTATATAATTTTGGGCACATTAAATTGGCCAGAAGTAGAAATAGGATCAGAGAGCCTCTTGCCAAATCCTTGCCCCTTATAATCTTCCAAATACAGTGTTGGCATTAGTTTTGCAAGATGTCTGCTGCATGAAAATCGTATTTAAAACCACCAATGATTGTATGGCACTGAATTCCCCCTTCTTTGGTTGGCTTCTCAGGATGAATGCCAGGTTATGAGAAAGGTTGTTAGGTGGCTGTGATAGGTAAAAATGGATTTAAAGGCACCGCCTGAATATCCTGTATTGCTTTCTTCTTTGCAGCAGAATATTTATTTCTATTGTTCTCTGCACATCAGAATGAAACTGATGATTCCTGCAATTCTACTGGTACTGTCAGGAAAGCAATGGCAACATGAAAATACCAGGCAAACCCAAGAAATTGGAACATTTTCTGCTCGTTGTACATTGTAAAAACTTTGGGGAAAATGTAAGTTGCCTAAGGCAGGGACATCTTGATTATGTTAATGGAACTAGTGCTTTTGATACGTTGATGAGTTTGGCAACACTGCAAACAAATGTTTACCGAACGCAAATAACACTGAGGGACAGAATATGGAGGAATTTGAATCATTATAGGTACAAAGTAAGAGGCAAGGGACAGGGTTTTCCAGGCCTACCCACCTCTGACTGGAAATTCCTGCCTGTGGTCAACAGACCTTTCAATGGTCCATCAAATGGCCTGTACCGCCCGTGACGATTTTGAAGGTGGGCCGGACTGGAACATTTTTCCAAAGGGAAGTGAAGGGAGGGTCATAAAGTGAGTGTATTTTGCAGTTACACTCTAGAAGCTAGAATTAAGAAATGAAGGTAATTAAGTCTGAAGTATAAGGTCAGTTAAGAAAAGATCAAATGGAAAAACTGTAAATAAGGAAATGCAGGAGAGCTGTTTTTATGCCCACAGCCAAAAGCAAGGATCAATGTTTAACTCCCAGCAAGCAATGTCTGTGAAGAAAGCCTGCCTTGAAAAGCCAGCTGTTTGTTCTACTTCAGAAGCAAACCTGCCTGGTTTGGTAACTGTTAGTTTTGGAAATCTATAAGGTATTGTGCAACATTTTGTGGAGTGTTCACTCTAAATATAGTGAAATAAAGATTGTTTGGAACTGTGTAAAATTAGTGATACTGTGTATAGCTATTATTTTAGTTCAGTGTACTTCTCGTTTACTTTATTGTTGTTTATTTTATTGCTTAAAAACATTTATTTTATTTTAAATCGACACAAAACGTCTGGAATATCATTCTCTGGATTTCAAATCTTTGCTCACAATATATCAAATTGTAAAAAATACAGTTGAGGGCAATTGTTTCAAGTTTCCCTTATGGGATTTGGTGTTTACCATCAGCTATGTCCTTAACAGTACTGCGATCCTTCCTTTAACCATTCACTCCAAGAGAACATGGAGCAGGTCTTGTGATAGTGCAAGATGGATGTTAATTAAAAACAGGAGCAATGTAAAAGGGCCACTGATACTAAATTATTACACAGTCAAGATCTACTGCAATGTGTTCCCTTAGCGATTTCATTTTACCTTTGCTGTGATGAGAGGAAGGGGAGAAAATGAGGTGAATTAATACAGGGAGGACAAGCTGGTAGGCCCCTAGAAGTGGATTTTGTGACCCACCCATGGGTCCAGAAGGAACATATCCAGACCTCACTGATTGACAGCGCGAAAGGAAGTTGCAAACCTGTCATGAGCCATTAGATGGATAATGCCAACAGGTTTCCCTTAGACCTGGCACTCATCTCTACCAAAAGCACTACATTGTTAATATCAGTCAAAGTTGCAATTGCAATCAATGTCTAAGGCAGTGGCTCCTTTCAGACTGCGCTGGGACATGTGTGCAAAAACAGGTCATCAGTCAGTGATGCTCAAACAAGTGATGGATGCCTTGCTTGCAGAAGCATCCTGATTCACAAGAGAGCAGTCAACTTTTTATGGAATAGCAGAAATTCTCCAGGTGCAACTTTTAGTCAGCTGTACCCATGTTGAAAATTCTCCCAACTTTCTCAACAGAGAAGAGTTTCACTCTATCAGCATACAAGCGTGCAATCAGAGCCATCCTATAATGTATATTATAATTTAATATCCAGGGAGCTTCCATTGTTATTTTGTTTTAAAATAGTTCACCAGAGCACCACTGTTTACGAGTGGAAGGCAAATGCCAGAAGGCTGATTAAAGATCAAGGACACCTTCTGTAGCAGTGGTTAATGATCCTGACTAGCTTCCCTAGCACTCCTGTTGAACTCTGGCCCAACATGGTTTTGGTAATATACAGCTTGTCATTAAGCAGATCATATTTTGGAAAGGGACATTTCAGATGGTAGATCTGGAAGATGGTGAAGATGCCCTGTCGATTCTGGACAGTCCGGTCAGAATGTCTTGAGTCATTGTGGCTCACTGCATGTTAGACAACTTTACATTCGAAAAGGACCAAGTCAGCACCTCAAGAGGAGGAAAAGTGGACTATGCCAAGACAACAAACTGAGCAGGTGGCTGAGGATCTACTTTAAGAAGTCACTACAATATCTTAATCAGCTGGAAGACATAAGTGAGGAGAATGGGTAAAGGACATCTGGATCGTTAATAATTGCAAAAGCATTTTTTTTTGCCATTTTGTTGTCCCTTCTGAAAATACACTGGCTCATTCATAAACTGACATTTAGCTCTTCTCCACAACTATGAAAGTTTCCATTATTGAATCATTCTGCAATTGTTTCTCTGACTAGACATTTTCCCATCTTGCTCGAACTCAATGTGCACATCCAAAATCAATCCTAATAATTCTTTAGACTACGGAGATCAAAATTCAATTATTTTGTTAGCATACCTCTCCTTGGTGCCTGAAATATTTTGTCCTTTCAAACTTAAGGGGAAATTTTATCTTACACCTTTCCCCACAAAGACTGGAATGGGACAGGTTTGGGTCTGGCTCCTATTTAGCACTTTGTCCTATTTTTTCATGCCACTGAAGTGTAACATCAGATAGATTGTAAGGTGGACATCCAGCAAAACCTGTGCAGTTAAAGAGTTAGGTGGGTTAAATCCCACCATCTGAATTCCCATGTAGCTTGAGCAGAGGTTTAATGGGTGGAAAAATCACACAGCCCAGAGGCCATCACAAACAGCAGATATTTGGTAGGATCCTTTGTTGGGCTGTCTAGTGATTGTAAGAAGGAGGAGTTTGCTAATCTTCCCTTGTGGGGATCAGAGGAATTCTCCTACTCCTTTTGAGCCAACCACGAAAGTGTTAAAAATATTAAAAACTTAACTTTTTGGTCTTCTTCTGGTCTTTTCCAATTCTCATTCCCTGCAGTGTTGGGCTGATGAAAGACTGACTGCTACTTCCCATTCACGCTCCCTGGTTAAAATTGCAGCTGGGTCCCAATGGCATTTTGCAAATGACAAATGAAAGAAAGAACTCTGCTAGCTTTGGGCAGCTGTCCTTACTCAGTTAAAAACTGAAAAATGAGCTCCCAGCATCTGCAGGCCAGGTAAATAACCGAGGTGATTTACACAGCAATTTGTTATGATCGGAAATGCACTATCTGAAAGGGCTGTGGATCAGATTCAATCACGACTTTTATGACATGGGCTGAAGAATTTAAAGGGGTAAAAATAACTTGGTAGTGGCCTGACCAAAGAGGCCTGAGACTTGTCTGACACTGGGCCTTGGCCTTATTTAAATGACACCCCTGGACTACTGACACTTACTAGGCATCCCCAAGTGGCTTGCGGTGAAGAGATCTCCAATAGTGTGCCACTGGGTTGCCAACGACAACACTCTGTTCAATCTTTAAAGGTAGAGGGAAGGGATCTTATAGGAGAGGGGCAGAATCAGGATACATGTTACGATGGAGAGGAGGCAGTCCAGAGCGGGTGGGGGTGGGGAGGGGGTGGTGGGGAGACTGGGAAGGGGTGGGGGTGATGGAGACTATTCGTGAGATTGGCAGGAGCTGGATTTGGTGATTGAGAGGCTGGATGTGGTGATTGGTGTGGGGAAGATCTGTGGCCGGCAGTGAGGGTTTGCATGTGGAGTCGGGAAGGGCATTCTTGCCCCCTCCAACTCTAACTTCAGGTGAGTATTTAAGAACAACAAGTTTTGGTTGGAGCCTCAAAGGACAGCTGGATAAATTGTGCTACAACTGAGTTTTCCTGAATGATAACTGCCTTCCCAATATTGAATAAGGGGTATCAAACTTGAATTAGACCTCTTATTTACATAAGCATTCTTCTACCTAGTAATGAGGATGTACCTCCTGCTCACTTGATTAAAGGCAGTCATTTAATGTCCCCTTCCCAACCATTCTGGCTGTCAAAGAATTATGCTGGCTGAAACGATGTGGTTTGTTGATAGGATTAAAAGAGTATGAATGTTGAGTCCTCTGCCTTTATGACCTTGCTGTATCCAGAGTGGTTAACGCAGTGATTCTCACTGGAAAGATGACTGCCACTGAACTAATAATAAACCATGGAGGTGCCACTGCCTAGCACGCAGTACTTACACCAGAGTCTGAGTAAAGAAAAGTAAAGTGGGTGGAAATGTGTGCCTTCTCTTACCTTGGCTAACCTGGTGAGGTTATTGAACATCTCCTGGCACTGAGTGGCTGCACATTGTGCTCTAAAGATTTGGATGTCCAAGAAACTTCAGCACAATCCTACAATTGCTTCATGATGATATTTGGCACATGTTTGTCAAACTGTCGGATTGTTTGGTAATAAGGTATTGTGATAGCCAATTTCAGATTTGCTGGAGGAATTTAAGAGATTTTGAATTGCCTGACATGTTTGCTCCTATTTCCATATTTCCTGCTGTTTTTTCCATATATCAACCCAAGCGTTCCAGGCCATTTTCCTAGTTAGAAGCTTATGCTGTCATTTTCAGAAGCTGTATCAAACTTAGCCATTGACTGTGGGCCTCTTTCTCCGTTAAGATGGGAAGGCTCTCTGCTTGCAATCAGATTGAATACGGTCCAGGTGAGAGAAAGCAGCAGGTGAAGGAAATGAGCCAATAGGTATCAGGTGAGTTCATATTGCTTCACTTGATCATTTTGCAGGAGGAGCTGAATGCCGTATTTCTCAGACATTTTAGAAGATGATTTTCAACACAGGAAACGTAAAGTGGGTGAAGATGTACGCCTTCTCTTACCTTGGCTAACCTGGGTGAGGTTATTGAACATCTGGCACTGAGTGTCTGTGCATTGTGGATGGTACTCCAAAGATTTGGATATCTAAGAAACTTCAGCACAATCCTGCAATTGCTTCATGATGATATAACTGTGGGAAATCTGAAACAGATGCTTTCAAAATCTGAAGCAGTGTCAAACACGGCAGTGTGATAGTCTCTGTGCTATTTACAATCTACCTGACTGTGGTTATTCACCTCATCAAAGATCAATTGCCCTCTGGTGTGAGTATTAAATATTGCCAAGATGGAAAACTCTTAAACCTCAGTCCCCTCTGTACCAAATCTAAACTGACCACAACAGACATGCATGATCTGCAGTTTGCAGATAACTGCAGTGTTGCTGTCCACTCTGCATCAGATTTGCAAGCCAGTTTGAATCTCTTCAATTCGACGTAGGGGAGGCTCAGTCTATCCTTAATTCTGCCAAAACAAAACTCATTTATTACCCACACCTGGTCAGCCAAATAGTCTACTCCTATATCTGTTGAAGGGGAGACTCTGGAATATGTTGAGCATGTGCCATAGCTTGGCAGCTATCTTTCTCAAAAGGCCAAAATTGATGAGGAAATTTAACGCAGGACCAGCTGTGCCAGCTCAGCCTTTGATAAACTATGGCAGCAAGTGTTTGACACCATTTCCTCTGCAGGTCAACAAAACTCCTAGCATACAGTGAGGTTATCAGCACCACACTCCTGTACTGTGTTGAGACCTGGACTATGTATCAGTGACACATAAGAGCACTGGAGAAGTTCCATCAAGAATGTCTCTGCCGCATTCTCCGGATTCAGCAGAAGAGCATCAAACACATACTAGTGTCCTTCTTCAAGGCAGCTCCACAAGCATTCAGGCAAAACTCCTGCGAAATCAACTATAGTGAACTGGCCACTGTGTCCAGATGGCTGAAAGGTGTCTTCCCTGCCAGGTCCTGTTTTCTCAGCTCTCAAATGGCTAGTGTTCCAGGGGAGGATGAAGAAAATACTTTAAGACGCTCTGAATCTCCCCTTGAAGTGAGGCAGCATTGACATTAATGACTGGGAGAAGCTTGCTACCGATCATTCAAAACGGCGAACATTTGTTCACCAAGCTGCATCAAGCTTTGAGCCCAAATCCTTTAATGATGAGGCACAGTGACGGCAAAGAAGGAAGTGAAGCAGATCCTGCACCCTGGATCCCACTAGCTCATGGGGCGTCCTGCCCCACGTGTCCAAAGATTTGCAGGCCAGGAATTAGCCTGTTCATGTTAGTCACATGACAACTCATAGCAGAAACTCAACCCTCAGTAGACATCATCCTCGAATTGTGGGGTAGCCGGTGATTGAACATATCTGGCACTGAGTAGCTGTGCAAAGTGTAGCAAAGGAGACTTTCATTGTCAACTGCCTCTAGTGGGCCTATAATGTGGCTTTGCGTGATGTCCATCTCCCCCCCCCATCCAGTGCCAAATACCTGCCGTCTCCTTTAGTTTATTTTGGTCAGAAAAGCCTCTATAGAAGAGCTTACATTTGGATGTTCAGACTCTGCTGCAGCAAGCACCATCAAACACGATTCCTTTGCTATCTGCAATGCACTCCATTGGATTATTGCTGGCCTTTACAGTGCTGCAGCAAATTAAATATTACAAGGTGAACCTTGAACCCCATCTTCCTCTCCTCCCCCGAGAGTTGAGCTTTGAAGAAAGGACACAAATAACACAGGGCTCAATATTAAAGTTTACCATTACCCCAAGAAAATACAATCAGTTCCCACTAGCAGATGGAAGCACAGTTTCAGTATATTCCGAGCTATGGAGGAAAATCCAACCCAGCGTCTGCTGACATTTATAAGTTGTTCAAGCTTCTATTTTTCGATTTATGATATCATCAAAGTGGCTGAATTGAATTATTGCCTTGTAGCTTAATGCCAGTCATGTATTAAAAGTATAATTTAATATACTCAATATATTTATAATTCAACATTAAAATTCTTGATGTTTTCATAAATATCTTTTTGAAGTATTTTGGAATTTTTGAGGCAGAATATTTATTTATCGGAGACATAAATACATAAACGTCTCAAAGGAGAACCATGAATACAAAATGTATCACAGGAGCAAATTACAAAGGCCTTAAACTATGAATAAAAGAACATTTTAATATTTCCCTCAATCCCTTGCTGTCTTTTCCCACATCCTCTTTCGAGCTCTTGTACATCGAATGGTAACCACGAAGGCACACAACCTACCCCATAGCACTTTAATTCATGTAGGTAATATGGAAGTGACAAACTGGAACTTTTTCTCACATGAAAATCCAAAATTGAACTGAAAACCTCCTGTCTTTTAAAATTAACGTGGACAATTATCAGGAGTAATTAATTGCTTTTCATATGTGGCGTCTATCAAATATACAAGCAGCAATTTGAGCGACTCCCTTTAACAACTGGAAACGTAATTTACAGTTGGTAACATTGAACAAGAACTGGAAGAATTGAAAAGAAAATGTTCTTGGATGGGGACGGCATGGTGGCACAGTGGTTAGCACTGCTGCCTCACGGCACCAGGGACCCGGGTTCAATTCCTGGCTCGGGTCACTGTCTGTGTGGAGTCTGCATGTTCTCCCTGTGTCTGCGTAGGTTTCCTCTGGGTGCTCCGGTTTCCTCCCACAGTCTGAAAGACGTGCTGGTTAGGTGCATTAGCCATGCTAAATTCTTCCTCGGTGTACCCGAACAGGCGCCGGAGTGTGGCTACTAGGGTATTTTCACAATAACTTCATTGCAGTGTTAATGTAAGCCTACTTGTGACACTAATAAATAAACTTTTTTAAAAATCTGGCCAGGATGGCAAGGCTGCATTTAACTCCCATCTCGAGTTGTCCTGAGAAAGTGGCGGTGTGTTCATAGTTTTTAAAAAATCCTGTTTAGCTCAAGCAGCTGTAGGTTTTTGATGGAAGAGTAATGGTCTATACAGACTAGGAGCTCTCATAACTTGCCCTGGGGTGCAAAGACTAAATACTTCCCTCCCAGTCACTCAGCAGATTAGCAACGTACTTGGTTTAAATGGAAGCCGCTATTTCTCTCAAACCCTCAACCAATTTAAGTATGTATGTTGGTAAGTGTTTTGTAACACATGGCTAAACGCTTCCGCATGCAAATGCTCAAGGTCTGGAAAATGCATATACACAAATTTGCATATAAACAGCTCAGGCAAGGTAATCTGGTTTAAAGGGTCACACATAAAAACTGAAGTAATGATAGAAAAATGATGTTTGATAAATGATTATCAAAGTAATTCTTTTCATAACATGGGATTATCTGTACATGTCCAGCATTGAAAGTCAGGTGGGGAACCTCACCACGCATTGCTGTTCCATTTAAGGGATCACTCCCATCCTGACTTTAAAGGAAAGTGTCTGACAATGATTATAAATGGACATTGTTCAATGATTACATATACATTTTACCTTTTAACTTCAATTTGCACATGGAAATCTTTGTCAAAACAAATCAAAATGTAAATGAAATCAAGGTGAAAAAATGCATCCAACCAAGGATTGCACATAGCACCATTATATTTTAGCAATTTGGCTTGATAAAAAATAACACTTTTTGCAAATTGTAGCTCCTTCACACATTATAGCACAAGGGAACAAGTGGAAATAGGTAAAAACAAAATCATTATTAAACAGATATTAGGAAACAATTCCTTACTCAACAAGTACTAGATGTTTGGGATAATTGGTCAATTGGTCAACAGTCAGCTGTTCCAAACACATTTGGATGTGGTCTTGAGAGAACTGACGCATTAGAAGGATGGACTTCAATGGACCAAATGTACTTTTATTACATTTAATTTTACTTCATTTCTCATCTCCACCTTTTCCGAGACAATACTGGATCTTACAGAACTGGTGCAGTGATTGCATTAGAATAGTTGCACTCTTGTGGGACTTAATCAATTGAAGTGACCAGTTGACCACTAGATTCAGTGAGGCCAACCAAGACCATAATTAATATATACTATTTGCACAATTTTCACAAACTATGATTGGTGGGTAGCATCTAAGCTAGTGGCCTCAATTACTCCATGCGGTAGTGAGTTCCACATTGTAACAATTTTCGGGAGACAAGTTTTTCCTGATTTTCTTAATTAATTAATTCATGATTATCTTATTTTTATGGCATGTAGTCCCTGTCTTCCCCATATCTACTTTATCAAACTAAAATGAAGCTGAACATTAGTTTGGCCATTTTGGTTTGAAGGAGAAAACTGTCCTAGCTATCGGGGCAGAAGAGGGACTGCTGGTGGTTCTGCCAACCTGGAGTAACTGAATCATTATGAGGAAGTAATCTAATGGGGGAGGGGGTAATTAAGGAAGTATGTGAGAGAATTTGGCCCCTTGGGCCTGAATTTTCAGTGAGCTGGAAGGGCTCCGCACCTTAGTCAAAATGGCATCTGAACCCCAATTCCAGATGTCCCGCCTCAAACCCAGGTACTCCTTTGGAGGAGGTCAGGTAGTCTTTTGGAATTGTTAACAGTAGACACTAATGGATGCAAAAGGTGGATAAACTCTGTGAAACTGTCGAACTGTTGGGTCATCTACATCCCTGCCCTTTAAATTTTGAAAAGCAAATCAGCATGCTCAGATTGAAAAAGATCAGTTCTTGCAATTTCAATCGATGTTTGTTGATCTGAGGGTTATTACTTTAACATTGATGCAGCTTGACTGCTTCCACAACCTATCATGCTCGGTGCCTATAAATTCACGGTTTGATTGACTGCTCCAATTTGTCACAAAGGAGTTACCTGCCTTTGATGTTGGGCTATAAATACTAATGTTGATTTTTAATAAGAGATTAAATGCTTGAAACAAATGATTGTTTTAGTAATGAATCAAGTACTTGAAGGGATTTAAATGTATTGAATGGGCTTTTATCAGTGGTAGTATTGTTTATTATAGTGAAATCTGTAATAGATACTTAGAACTTTATTTCATTTTATCTCAGTATGGCTCCTGAGATCTGCCCATGCTTGGTGCTGGATGCATTGGCATGGGGGGGGGGGGGTGTAAGGACAAAGGGTGGTGGGTGTGGGGTCATGGGTTGCTATAAGTTGACATTAAGTTGGCATAGGGGCTATAAAGGGCTATGGGGATGAGGGGGATCATGAGTTGGCATAAAGTTGGCATGGAGATTATAAAAGACATGGTGGTAGGGAGAGGGGCACAGGTTGGCATGGAAGGTATAATGGACCATGGATGGTGTGGGTGGGGAATGAGGTGGGATTATTTGGCATAGATGTGGCATGGGGACTGTGTGAAAGGTGAAGGGTTGTGAAGGGTGAGAGTTGTTTTTCACTGTTTTTATTACAATTCTGATGAAGCCCCATTTCACTGAGCATGCAGGACAAGGCAAGGATGCATGGAAGAGGGTGATGTGAATCTCAGGGTGTTACCATAACAATCCAACACCATCAAACCTATCTATGTTCCAGCAGAAGGACATCTCATGATTCAGCACAAAGAGGTACATCACCAGAGATTTCTCATGAGGCTCCCACAATTGAGCCGCAGGCTATACTAAACCTACTTCTCGGACCAAAATAGCACTTAGAAGCAACATTACATTCGATAGCAAAGTCACAGTAAATAATATCTGGTATTGTATAAAATGGTTGCACAGGATGAGGACCAACATTAGTAATTTTGTGAAGAGGAGCAAAAGGTGCTTTTTTGAAACCTCCAATACTTGTAGTGAAAGTTTGAGGCCATAAGTATTTAACATCTGTTTAAAGTTTATTTATTATTGTCATAAATAGGCTTACATTAACACTGCAATGAAGTTACTGTGAAAATCTCCTAGTCGCCACACTCTGGCGCTTGTTCGGGTACACTGAGGGAGAATTTAGCATGGCCAATGCACCTAACCAGCACGTCTTTCGGACTGTGGGAGAAAACCAGAGCACCCGGAGGAAACCCACACGGACAGAGGGAGAATGTTCAGACTCCGCACAGACAGTGACCCTAGCTGATACTTGAACCCAGGTCCCTGGCGCTGTGAGGTAGCAATGCTAACCACAGTGCCACCATGCCGCCCATGTCCATGTGTCCATGTTTTTGTTTGTGTCCATGTGTTTGTGTCCATGGTTAATTGTGTGCAAACAATGAAAAGACAACTAACAATAAACCACAACTAGATATAATTAATACAATTAATCTTAGACTCCAATACACCAGAGCAGGTTATGTGTGTGCACTGCAGTTTGTGGACAGTGAAGCAGTTCCAAGTCAATACATTTGTAACCTATGTTCTTATCTTCAATCATTCTGGCTCAGAATCATTGATCTGGGAAGGTGAGTTGGAGGCACACTGAGACAAAAGGGTGGGGGAGCAGCAACTGGCAGTTGGCTTCAACTTCAGTCACACCTCATAGGGAGATGTAGATTCAGAATGAGGTTGGTGTGACTGATATTGTGCGGATAAAGGGAACCCAGGTAAGATAGTGAATGAGGAACCACAGAAACAGATTGTGTCCAGCATATACAATGCACTTAGTACCTGTGGGGATAAGGATAAATGTTGGAATGACAGATTAAATGTGGAGCATGGCACTTTGGAGAAGTAGGTAATTCAATAATTATAAATGGAATGCTTTGTGAACAGATTTGAGATTCCAATATGGTTTTGTTGCTTATCTGGTATCAAGGTGGAGGACATCTAAAATTGGCTCGAAAAGATATTGGCGAGGGAAGAGAAGGATCCATTCATAGTGATCTATATTGGGACTAACAACATAGGAAAGAGTAGGCAAGAGGTCCTGTTTAGAGTGTACCCCAGGTACAAGGGACTGAAGTAAAGGATAATCCCTGAATTATTACCTCAGTCACATGAAAGTTTTCACAGGGAGGTGAACACATGGCTAAAGGAATGATGTGGGAATGAGAGGCCCCAATTCATGGTACACTGGCACCAATACTGAAACAGGAAGAAACAGTGGTGCTGGTTGTAAGGCAAGGTGTGTGGTGGGTGTGGAGCTGTATCTGAACAAGGCTGGAAGCAAGGTCCCAGTTAAAGGATACTTAGGGCGGTCACAAGAAGTTTAAACCACCAGGTGGTGGGTAGGGCTCCAGCGGAGTAGTATAGATAATAATTCCAAAACAAACAAAAGGTGAAGGGAAAACTAAAAGATGTTGAGTAATTAAGTCAGAGAAGAGAAATACCAAACATGTGAGAAAAACATGAGAGCAGACGGACAGGTTTGGGTGTGGACCCAGATAAATGTTCTTTTTGCACGTGCACAGACATAGAAACACATAGAATGAATTCTAGGTGCAAATTCAACTTGGAGCTCATGACTTGATAGCCATTATAGGAACATGGATGCAAGGTGGTCAGCGCTGAGAACTTAGTATACCGGGCAATGGCCTAGTGGTATTATTGCTAGACTATTAATCCAGAAACTCAGTTTATGTTCTGGGGACCTGGGTTCAATTCCCGCCATAGCAGTTGGTGGAATTTGAATTCAATTTTTAAAAAATCTGGAATTAAGGATCTACTGACGACTATAAAACCACTGTCGATTGTCAGAAAAACCCACCTGGTTCACTAATATCCTTTAGGGAAGGAAATCTGCCGTCCTTACCTGGTTTGGTCTACATGTGACTCCAGAGCCACAGCAATGTGGTTGACTCTGAACTCTGAAATGGCCTAGTTCAGTTTCAAAGCTAACTAGGGATGGGCAATAAATGCTGACCAGCCAGTGATGCCCATGTCCCACGAATGAATAAAAAAAAGGTTATAAAGGGTGAAGTTCTCCCAACTTGGACTAAATGCCACAGCAAGGGTGGGATAGGGATTGTTTCCTGTTGCGGAGGCTGATGGGAAACCATGCCATATCTTCCAACCCTGGTGTAAGTAATCACTCATCCAGAGGTTTTGCACCATCTTCTGTGGCAGGCTTGATGGCGTGCATCCTGCCTTAATATCTGGGTGCCATATTTAAAAGATGCCCAACATCACTGAACCACCACTGCAGAAAGAAGATGGTTCTCCAGGAATATTATGAGGCTGGAAGGTGGACTTCTTTGAAGATGCTGAAGTTGGAAGATCCACCTGATAGATGCTCTTCCCACCTACTGCTGAGGTGTTCCAGGGATACTGGTGATCTCAATTATGAATTCTAGAAGCAGCCCCAGTATGTCCCAACATTGGTCCAGATGTGTTATGGACCGGCATGTTTTTCTGCTAGCTTCGCAAAGAACCCGGCATGGAGGGGGACATCAGTGAGAACTGATTTTTGGGCCTCATGCGGAATTCTCCCATCCCACCCGCCATTGGTTTTACCAGTGGGAGTATGGGAGAATTCCACCCAAAGTCAATGGAAAAAGAAGGAAAATGGTAAAGGGGGACAAGTCACTTTAATGATTAAGGATGAAATCAGCCCAGTGAAGGAAGTGAAGAAATTGGGAGCTGGGATTATGGGGGTACAGTTATATGGTACAATGGATTTGGGGAAGGTAGGGTAGAGGTGTTACGAATGGGCACAGGAGTCACCCAAAGGAGGTTTCTCTCCTTGCCGACACCAGTCCATGCAGCTAAAACTGCTTGGCTATCCACTTGGCATGGGCCTCCCACTGCTGTAGCATTGCAGTGAGGTCCTTAAGTGACCATTAACTGGCACGATGGCAGGTGGACTGCTCAACGTCTCCATCACTCCCTTAAAATGGGAAATTGGTCTGGGATAGATGTAGGGAGCAGGAAGGCCACATTAAATGAACCCCCCACTTTCAAATCTGTTGGTGGTGGACGATAACATTCTGTTCTTATTGCGGGATTTTAACTTTCAGATGAATTAGGAAAGCAGACTTGAGCATGTCAGAAAGGTACAGGCTGGGTTTTAAGCTGTCCAGTGGGGCGAGGGAGGCAGGATGGGAAATGCTCGCTCCCGTTGAATCAAGCATCGGCCGGCCAAATAATCGCTACCTGGTGGGCAGGCCAACCAGTCAATGGTGAGAAGGGGGGAGGGGATCCACGCCCTGTTGGGATGTTTGGCGAGAGCCATGAACCGGAAGTTGATCACAGTCACCCATTTAAAGACACGCAGGTATTGGGTTGATTGCAGCTTTATGCGAAGTCCATGTTTGGTGACTGCACTCTTTGAAGAGGGCAGCATCTATAGTGGACATTGAAGCAGTGCAGCAGCAGCAGGGGGAGAGCATGTTGTCCCATTCTGGTGACTCATTCAGAATCCTTGTTAAGGTGAAAATAATATTTGAGTGCACCTCTTCCATTCTGTCCTTCATAAGAAGTGTTCAGTAAAAGATTCCTATTCTACCCTTTAACTCTTGTTTGTCTCTCCACAGAGGCTGATGGACCTCCTGACTATTTCCAGCACTTTCTGCTTTGAATCCTCATCACGTCTTGCTGCTGCCAGGCAAAATACAGGGGCTCAGACCACAGACAGTCGCACGTTTCAATGATAACTTCCTGCTCACCCTCAGAGTCACCTACAGCAGATGTGGCTCGCTCCATTAGATCAACTCTGTGTGGGATTCTGTTTTGGAGCACCAGGCTGTGTATGGCACAACAGACCATGCCAATTCGTGAGAAAGGAGCCGGAGAATATTGCAGAGAGCTGCCTGCAAGGTCCAAGCATCAAAATCACATTTTCAGCGATGACCCTGGTAGATGCACGGCTCTCATTGTAACTCAGCAATTCAGCCGCTATCTGTGCATTTCTCCATGGGGTGTGGAGCCAACTCCTCAGCAAGTGTTGCTTGATTCCAAGTAGCCAATTCTCAAATGGCCCTGATGGATAGAAATCCATAACATCTGTAACATCTGGGAGTGCCTAAGGATGTAAGAGTTGTGACTATTCCCAGGATAGCAGGCACACACCTACAGGATCCTTTAATGATTGTCACACACAAGCTGGACATTGATGGGATGTAAACTTTATGATTGACAAATACCCCAGGATGGCCTGGTGAAGCATTGATGACCACATGCACGCAATACCTTGAACTTTGTGGAATCCAGCAATACACACAAAGCCTCTGGCTCTCTCAACCTGACTAATTCAGTGGTGGACAAGATAAGGTTACTTTCTCGTGGAAACATTGCATCTGTGTCTACCTTCATGCAACAGTGTGCTGAAGCTTGGGATATGTAGCAGGGATCTCCAGCTGCTTCCTGGAGTGAGCCCAATGCATAAATGTTCAAAGTTACTGTCAGCTCGAGAGTGACAGGCATAATGTGGTCACCAATGTAATCTCCCCAGCCAGCAGTTCACAAAGGGCTCCCTTTGGAGACACAGACCGGAATTTTCCCATTCCCCCATCACAGGAATCGTAGCGGGTGGGGGGACAGACCGTTCAAAGGTCCGTTGACCATTGATTTTCCGGTCTTGGGCGTGTGCGGCTGGAAATCCTGACCACAGTCTGTGAAGACATTGGTGTTCTGAGAGCTAAAAGTAATTCAACTTTTCCCTTTACCTGTAAACTCTGGGCAGGATAGTGTCTTCCTCTACCAAATACTGGCTGTTGTTGTTGTCCGTCTAGTTCTGGACCTTGTGCAGCAGCAGAACACGGAGTCATGGCAACTCCCAGGAAACTGTGAGGATGTGTTTTGATAGTTGCACACCAACGGCACATTGACAGAATGGAAGCCCTTGCAGCAACTACCTATATTCTCGTATAGCTACATGGGTGCAATCTATTACTCTCCTCATTGTGGGGACCCAGAGATAACTGAAAAGCCTGGAAATCTCTGTGCCTGACTATCCTCATTTGGAGCAAAGTTCACATAATGATGTGCCCTCTTGTAAATGACACTGTTAATCTCCTGAATGCTGTGATATGTTACTGACTATGAAATGCTGCACGGTCCCCAATTTCTCCTTGGAAAGACCCAGAGGCAAAGAAATTGAGTGCTTCCATCTGCTTCAGGGCCACTGACAGGGGGAAGCCTCCAAACCCACATGGTGTCAGCTCTCCTCAGAGCAAGTGGCCTATATGGACCAGATCTCTGAACAATCGCAGCCTCACCTTGCACTGCCTCTCACTCATTTGTAGACAGGACACTCGTGGGCGATAGACCTTTGGTGGTGCCAGTCATTTCCACTGTCTGGGTTTCTGCTCTTCAGGCTCCTGTTGATGCTCACACTTCCCCTGGCCTTGTCCCCTGTGCAGTGCTTCCTGCTGGAGTTGTGCATGCAGATGCCTTTCCCTCCTTCACCTCCTGCCTTGAACAAGAATTTGTATAAAATCTCCCTGGACCACTGAATCCATTCTCACTTTTGCCTCTTGTATGAGTCCCACAGCGCAGTGCTGTCCAGATAGGCACTGGTGTGTGGCACAAGGGGGAAGGAGACCCCCATACTCCCCAATCCCAAACACTGTTCTGATCTGACTCGGTGAGGAGGGTCCATGGGCCAGAGGTCATGGTGCAATTGGTAACAATGACATAGGGGAGGAGGAGGTGAGGTGAGGGTGATTGTCCTGACATCATGGTAGCATTTGACCAAGAGTGACATCAAGGAGCCCTAGGAAAATTTGAGTCAATGGGAATCAGGAGGAAAACTCTTCACTGGTTGGAATCATACCTGGTACAAAGGAGGATAGTTGTGGTTGTTAGTCATCCAGGACATCACTGCAGGAATTCCTCAGACAGTGTCCTCGGCCCAACCATCTTCAGCTGCCTCGTCAATGACCTTCCTTCCATCATAAGTCCAGAAGTAAAGATATTTGCTGATGATTTCAAAATGAGCAGATACAGATCCAAATGCAGCAAGACCTGGACAACATCCAGGTTTGGGCTGACAAGTGGCAAGTAACATTCACGTCACACAAGTGCCAAGCAATGGCAATCTTCAACAAGAGAGAACCTAACCATCGTCCCTTGACATTCAATGGCATTACCATTGCTGAAGCCCCCACCATCAACATTCTGTGGATTACCATTGACCAGAAACTGAACTATACTGGCCATAGAAATACTGCGGCTAAACAATAGGTGAGAAGTTAGGAATCATGTGGTGAGTAATTCACCTCCTGACTCCCCAAATCCTGTCCACAATTTACAAGTTAGGAGTGTAATTGAATACTTTTCACCTGCCTGGATGAATGCTGCTCCAACAACACTCAAGAAGCCTGATACCATCCAAGACTAAGCAGCTCATTTGATTGGCACCCCTTCCCACAAAGATTCAATTCCTCCATCGCTGACGTAAAGTCGCAGAAGGTGTACCATCTACAAGAGACACTATAGGAACTCACTAAGGCTGCTTAGACAGCACCTGACAAACCCATGAATGCTACTATCAGAGCAACAGACACATGGGGCGGGATTATCTGCCTGCGCTTGCCCCAAGACCAGAAAATTCTGCCCAAGGTTAATGGACCTTTGCCAGCGGTGGGCAGGATGGGAAAATTGCACCCACGGGAACACCGCGACCTGGAAGTTTCTCTCCAAGCTGCTCACCACCTTGACTTGTTAATATACACTGTTCATTCACTGTTGCAGGTTCAAAATCATGGAACTGCCTCCTTAACAGCACTGTGCATGTACCTATACTTCAGGGACTGCAGTGGTTCAAGAAGGCAGCTCACCATCACCTTCTCAAGGATAATTAGTGATGGGCAATAAATATTGGCCTCGTCAGTGAAGTCCAAATCCCATGAATGAATGAAAAATAAGAGGGATGAGGTCCTGAAAGCAGAATTTCGGGACTTAGGAAATAAATTGAAAAGCAGGTCCTCAAAAGCAATAATCTCAGGATTACTTCCAGTGCTATGTGCAAGTGAACATAAGAATAGGAGGATTAATGGATTCAACATGTGGCGTAAGAGGGAGGGCATCAGATTTCTCAAGCACTGGGACTAGTTCTGGGGTAGGTTTGACCTATACTAGATGGATAGGTTATACCTCAACAGGACTGGGACTAATATCCTCACAGGGGATTTGCTCGTGCTGTTCGGGAGGGTTTAAGCTAGATTGTCAGGGGAATGGGAACTTGAGGGGTAGCTCAAACTGGAAGGCAGTAAAGCTGGTAACAGGAAGTGGAAAAGTAGCAAGCAAAATTAGAAGTCAGGTGAAACTAAGCAGAGCATTAACTAGGCTTAGAATGTGGAGTAATGCCAAAAAATAAAGTTAACCGCACTCTACCTGAACGCACTCAGAATTCTTAACAAAGTAGATGATTTAACGGCATAAATAGAAGTAAATGTGTATGGTCTAATTGCCATTACGGAAACATGGCTACAGGGTGTCCAAGACTGGGAACGGAATATTCAAAGATATCCGACATTTAGAAAGCACGAGCAAAAGTGAAAAGGAGGTGGTCTTACACTGACATCAAGGGATGGGGTCTGTACGTTAATAAGGAAGAATGTCAGGTTGGAAGAACAAAATGTGAAATCTGTTTGGGTGGAGTTAAGGAACAGCAAGGGGCAGCAAATATTGGTGGGAGTTATTCATAGACCATCAAACAATAATGATAGTGTGGGGCATGACGTTCATTAATCAGAAGGCATAGAATCCCTACAGTGTAGAAGGAGGCCATTCGGCCCACTGACTCTCTGACAGAGCTTCTTACTCAGAGCCTGTCCCCCACCCTAACCCCATGCATTTACCCCTAACCTACACATCTTGGGACATGAAGGGACAATTTAGCATGGCCAATCCACCAAACCTGCACATCTTTGGACTGTGGGAGGAAACCCACGCAAACATGGGGAGAATATACAAACTCCACAAAGACAGTCACAGTCAACCAAGGCAGGAATGGAACCTGGATCTGGTGCTGTGAGGTAGAAGTGCTAATCACTGTGCCACCGTGCCACCCCCTGGGGATTCGAGAAGCATGCAGCATGAGTAATACAGGAATCATGGGGGATTTCAATCTGCATATAGACTGGGTAAAGCTGATAATGCTGTGGAGGACAAGTTTCTGGAATGTGCAAGTGATGGTCTTCTAGAGCAATTTGTTAGGAACCAACAAGAGAACAAATTATTTTAGATCTAGCATTATGTAACGAGAAAGGGCTAATTAATAATCATGTTGTAAAATAACCGTTAGCGCTGAATGACCATAATATGATAGAGTATTTCATGGTGCTTGAAAGTGAAGAAGCTCAATCTGAAGGCAGGGTGTTAAATTGGAACAAAGGAAATTATGAAGCCGTAAGGGGCAAATTGGCTGAGGTGGATTGGGAATATACATTAAATGGTATGATGGTACAAAGGCAATGGATAACCTTTAAAGAATTATTACATAGTTTATAGCAACTGTGCATTCCTTCAAGGCACAAAAGCTCAAAAAGAAAAGTCAGTCAACTATGGCTAACAAAGGAAGTTAAAGATTGTGTATGATTAAAATCAAAGGCCTATAAATTTGCCAGAAATAATCATAAAGCAGAGGACTGGGAGGATTTTAGAGCACAGCAAAGGAGGAATAAGACACTGATAAAGAAATGGAGAATAGAATATGAATGTAAACCAGCAAACCATATAAAAACGGACTGTAAAAGCCTTTATAAACAAAATATTTGGCTAAGACAAATGGAGTCGGAAGAATTCATAATGGGGAACTGAGAAATGGCAGAGAAGTTAAAAGGTTACTTTGTGTCTATCTTCACTGAGGAAGATACAAAAAAACTGCCAAAATTAGAGATCTAAGGGACGAGGGAGAATGAGAAATTGAAGGAAATTAGTATTAGTAAGAAGGATGTATTGGATAAATTATTACATTTGAGGAAGATAGGTCCCCAGGATGTGATATTCTATATCCCAGAGTGTTGAAAGCGGTAGCTAAGGGGATTGTGGATGCATTGGTGATCATCTTCCAAAATTGAATGGTTCCACCAGGTTAGAGGGTTACAAATGTTACCTCATTATTTAAAGCAAAGTAGAAGAGAATACAGGGAACTACAGACAAGCTAGCTTTATATCAATAGGAGGGAAAATGCCAGAATCTGTTTTAAAGGATGTGAGAAATGGACAATTGGATAATAAGGATCTGATTGGACATTGTCAACATGGATTCATGAATGGGAAATCACACTTGACAAATCAGTTGGAGTATTTTGAGGGTGTTACTAACAGAATTGCTAAAAGGTGAGTGAGTCAGTGGGCATCGTATACTTGGATTTTCTGAAGACTTAATAAAGTCCCCCACTGAAGGTTGGCTAGCAATACTAAAGCACATGGGATAGGAGGTTATAATGTGTGTTGTGAGGAAGATGCAAAGTGGTTTCATGGGGATTTGGACAGACTTAATGAGTGGATAAGAACATGGCAGATGGAATATGATGTGGAAAAGGTGAGGTTCTCTACTTTGTTAGGAGGAACAGATGTGCAGAGTATTTCTTAAATGGTGAGAGATGAGGAAGTGTAGACATACAAAGGGATCTGGGTGTCCTCGTCAATAAATTACTGAAAGCAAACATTCTGATGCAGGAAGGAATAAGGAAGGCTAATGGGATGTTAGCCTTTCGTACAGGATTTGAGTACAGGATCAACAAAGTCTTGCTTCATATTCTACAGAATGGTGGTTAGACCATACTTGGAGCAGTATGTGCAGTTTTGGTCCCCTTATCTTAGAAGGAATATTATTGGCATTAAATGTTCAGCAGACTTGTTCCCAGGGCAGAAGGACAGTCCATGAAGAGAGACAGGGTAAACTGGGCCTATGTTTGAAATTGTGCCTTGCACACCCAAATCTAGACCTTCGAAGAATGAGAGGTTACCTTGTATTTTGTACCGAATTGCAGTAGTTGCTTCTTATGATGGAAAATTGTTGCATATATATATATTATAGAGAGAGAGAGAGAGAATGGAACCCTTTAATATTAGATCTCTGGATGGATCTCAGTGAAGCTGTGTAGTTATGATACAGCCAGGCAATAGTGCTGTTGCCATCTTTCTGTGGGGGAAAGTGACGAAAGTTATTTGCAAGGCAAACAAAGCTTCCGTTCCTTGTGCGATATGTCAGTGCAAAGAACGAAAGTCTTACATTTATATAGCATCTTTCACAATTTCAGGATGCTCCAAAGTATTTTACAGCCAATGGAGCAGGTTTGAAATATAATCTCTTTTATAATGTGGGAAATACAGCAGCCAGTTTGCACATGGCAAACTCCCACAAGTAAGAATACGTGAATGACTAGATCATCTGTTTTTGTGAAGATCAGCTGATGTGGAAAACGTTACAGGTGATGGCGTGTGAGGATCAATAACATAAAATCTATTGCTGTGATGACCGCCACAGCCAAAGCTATACCTTTGATAAAAATTGTCTGGTGGTCATCTTAAAACAGACACCAACACAGTGACAGTATTGCTCATGAAGAATGAACCATAAAAATGAAACATTTTGGACACAGCCAGGTCTGAACATCCAGCCCTGGGATGAGGGAAAATCAGCACCAAATTCTCAGGTGCAATTGTCCCTGCTTTTATTCTCTCATCTAGTCTTGTCCTCCCTTTCAAAATCTAAGAGTGTTCGAGCAGCGTCCAAGAGATTTCTAACTTGCTCGCTACCAGCGAAAGAACAGCTGTCAGTAAGAACTTTGCAGTGAAGGACTGCGGAAAAACAATAATTGCAATACAACAAAACCCATCAAACACCAGCAGGAAGGACTACACCAAAGATATTGCAGATACACATATTAAAGGCCAAGGAATAAAAGGGACTGTTGCAGCATTGATACAAAGTTTCCTGAGTGACAAGATACCGAGTAATGGTGAATAGTCGTTCTTGGAACAGGAGGAAGTCATACAGTGGTGATCCCCAGAGATTGGCATTAAGGCTTTGTCTGATATATTTTAACGACTTTAATTTGGGTGTGCAAGGCACAATTTCAAAATTTGTGGAAATATTGCGAACAGTGAGGTGGATAGTCATATACTTCAAGAGGACTTAGTCTAGCTAGTAGAATGACTGGACACCTGGCAGATTGAATTTAAGATGTGGAGATGCCGGCGTTGGACTGGGGTAAACACAGTAAGAAGTTTAACAACACCAGGTTAAAGTCCAACAGGTTTATTTGGTAGCAAAAGCCACACAAGCTTTCGAGGCTCTGAGCCCCTTCTTCAGGTGAAGAAGGGGCTCAGAGCCTCGAAAGCTTGTGTGGCTTTTGCTACCAAATAAACCTGTTGGACTTTAACCTGGTGTTGTTAAACTTCTTACCCAGATTGAATTTAATGCAGATAAATATGGAGCGATTCATTAAGGATACATTTCTAAAGGGGATGTAGTGCCTGAGGTTTATGTACATCAATCATAGAAGAATTGAAGATACAGTGCAGGTTGAGAAAATGGCTAAAGAGGTAAACGGTATCCTGGGCTTTATAAACAGAGACATTGGGAACTAAAACAAGGAATTTATGGTGGACCATTATAAAACACCGGTTCAGCCTCAACTGAAGCATTGAATGTAATTAGCACCTTGGGTGGGGTCCCCTTGCCTTATTCAGGGACTTGGCATCAGGAGGTGGGGGGGCAACACTGAGGAACACCCTGCTGCCCTTTCTTCCACCTCTCCCTCCCCCCTTATCAGTTAATCTCTCACTGCCACCCCAAACCCATTCTCACTCACCTCCCTTAATGATCCTTGGCCTCTGCAGGGTGCATTACCAGCAGCTAGCACTGCTATCTGCAATGGTGAGCTGGCCAGTTTATTATGGCAGGCCTTCCCCAAAAGAGGCAATGCGGGGTTCTTTCTGGCTCTCTAGCAGGCGGGCAAGACCCCTGTTGCCTGGATTAAATTCTGCCCATTGTGTTCAATTCTGGGCGCTCCGCACTTTAGGAAGGATATGAAGAGATCAGGGCATGTGCAAAAAAGATGCATGAGAATAGTTCCAAGGATGAGGGACTTCAATTATGTGGATAGATTGGAGAAGCTGTGGCTGTTCTCCTTGGAGAGAAGATTGAGAGATCTGATAGAGGTGTTCAAAATCATGAGGGTCACGACAGAATGAATAGGGAGAAACTATTCCTATTGGTGGAAGAGTTGAGAACCAAGGGACATTTATATAAAGTGATTGGCAAAAGAACCAGACATGACATGAGGTAAAAAATGCAGTGAATGGTTAGCATTTTGAATGAACTGTTTAAATTGTGTTAGAGAAATACCTTGTTTCAAAGGGTAATTGGATAATTATCTGAACAGAAAAAAATGATTCTGTAACCAAAAAAAGCCAAAGAAAACCCTAGAATGATAGCATGGAATTCTCTTATGGCAAAGAATATAGAACATAGAACAGTACAGCACAGAACAGGCCCTTCGGCCCACGATGTTGTGCCGAGCTTTATCTGAAACCAAGATCAAGCTATCCCTCTCCCTATCATCTTGCTGTGCTCCATGTGCCTATCCAATAACCACTTAAATGTTCCTAAAGTGTCTGACTCCACTATCACTGCAGGCAGTCCATTCCACACCCCAACCACTCTCTGCGTAAAGAACCTACCTCTGATATCCTTCCTATATCTCCCACCATGAACCCTATAGTTATGCCCCCTTGTATTAGCTCCATCCACCCAAGGAAATAGTCTTTGAACGTTCACTCTATCTATCCCCTTCATCATTTTATAAACCTCTATTAAGTCTCCCCTCAGCCTCCTCCACTCCAGAGAGAACAGCCCTAGCTCCCTCAACCTTTCCTCATAAGACCTACCCTCCAAACCAGGCAGCATCCTGGTAAATCTCCTCTGCACTCTTTCCAGCGCTTCCACATCCTTCTTATAGTGAGGTGACCAGAACTGCACACAGTATTCCAAATGTGGTCTCACCAAGGTCCTGTACAGTTGCAGCATAACCCCACAGCTCTTAAACTCCAACCCCCTGTTAATAAAAGCTAACACACTATAGGCCTTCTTCACAGCTCTATCCACTTGAGTGGCAACCTTTAGAGACCTGTGGATATGGACCCCAATATCTCTCTATTCCTCCACAGTCTTCAGAACCCTACCTTTGACCCTGTAATCTACATTTAAATTTGTCCTACCAAAATGAATCACCTCACATTTATCAGGGTTAAACTCCATTTGCCATTTTTCAGCCCAGCTTTGCATCCTATCTATGTCTCTTTGCAGCCTACAACAGCCCTCCACCTCATCCACTACTCCACCAATCTTGGTGTCATCAGCAAATTTACTGATCCACCCTTCAGCCCCCTCCTCTAAGTCATTAATAAAAATCACAAAGAGCAGAGGACCAAGCACTGATCCCTACGGCACTCCGCTAGCAACCTGCCTCCAATCCGAAAATTTTCCATCCACCACCACCCTCTGTCTTCGATCAGACAGCCAGTTACCTATCCAATCGGCCAACTTTCCCTCTATCCCACACCTCCTCACTTTCATCATAAGCCGACCATGGGGGACCTTATCAAACGCCTTACTAAAATCCATGTATATGATATCAACTGCCCTACCTTCATCAACACATTTAGTTACCTCCTCAAAAAATTCAATCAAATTTGTGAGGCACGACTTGCCCTTCACGAATCCGTGCTGACTATCCCGGATTAATCTGCATCTTTCTAAATGGTCGTAAATCCCACCCCTAAGGACCTTTTCCATCAATTTACCAACCACTGAAGTAAGACTAACCGGTCTATAATTACCAGGGTCATTTCTATTCCCTTTCTTAAACAGAGGAACAACATTCGCCATTCTCCAGTCCTCTGGCACCATCCCCGTGGACAGCGAGGACCCAAAGATCAAAGCCAAAGGCTCTGCAATCTCATCCCTTGCCTCCCAAAGAATCCTAGGATATATTTCATCAGGCCCAGGGGACTTATCGATCTTCAGTTTATTCAAAACTGCCAGGACATCCTCCCTCCGAACATCTATTTCCTCCAGCCTATTAGCCTGTAACACCTTCTCTTCCTCAAAAATATGGCCCCTCTCCTTGGTGAACACTGAAGAAAAGTATTCATTCATCACCTCGCCTATCTCTACTGACTCCATACACAAGTTCCCACTACTGTCCTTGACCGGCCCTAACCTCACCGTGGTTATTCTTTTATTCCTCACATAAGAGTAAAAAGCCTTGGGGTTTTCCTTGATCCGACCCGCCAAGGACTTCTCATGTCCCCTCCTAGCTCTCCTCAGCCCCTTTTTCAGCTCGTTCCTTGCTAACTTGTAACCCTCAATCGAGCCATCTGAACCTTGTTTCCTCATCCCTACATAAGCTTCCCTCTTCCTTTTCACAAGACATTCCACCTCTTTCGTGAACCATGGTTCCCTCACTCGGCCATTTCCTCCCTGCCTGACAGGGACATACCTATCAAGGACACACAGTATTTGTTCCTTGAAAAAGTTCCACTTTCGCCTTTCCCTGACAGTTTCTGTTCCCAACTTATGCCCCCTAATTCTTGCCTAATCGCATCATAATTACCTCTCCCCCAATTGTAAACCTTGCCCTGCCATACGGCCCTATCCCTCTCCATTGCAATAACAAAAGACACCGAATAGAATACCAAATACCTGTGCTGTTGAAACAAGTAGCACCAATGCAGTGAACAGGTGGAATAAAATTAGATATTTCAACGTGGAACTAATTGTGTGTGGAGTTAAAAATATTAATGCAGCTGTCACATACTCAATGTTACATCACACTATCACTAAATTGACTCTCCTATCCAAAGCAGCTGCTAATGTGTTGATTAGGTTTATAAGATACTTTTATTAGGGTTAGTGCCAATGGCTAAGTGATAGTGTTTGAGAGAGAGGTCTACCTGCTGTCATTGAGTGAACATAGTTCACAAGGTCAAAAGAGAATTCGAGTTGAGGAAGACCATTTGGAACATCTTAATTCATCCATCCACTGAAGCACTAAGATATTCCTCCCATCTCCATTGTAGCGTCCAATTTTTTCTGACATGATGTTATTTTCTGTCCTCTTTCACAATGTTTATTCCACTCAAAATTGCTCAATTTTGTCTGAACAAGAATTCTTTTAATGGTCATTTTTTGCTAGATTGAACCTGTTGCCCTGGTTGTAGTCCCCCAGTTTAACTTAAAGTGATATTCCAGATTGCAATATTTTATTTAACAATTTTGTATATCTTCATAAGATTATTCCTCCTTTTCAAGTTTAAAGCTCACGTTTTTCCAGTCTTTTCTTATAACGCAAAGCCCTGATAGTGGGAATCGGCCTTGCAGCAACTTTTTGCATTGCCTCTAGCACCTGAATGTTTCTTTGCAACCAGAACTGGATCCAGTATTCAAGATATCTGATCAGAATATGATATAATTTGATCACTACCTCTCTTACTTATACTCCTACTACTATGTAGAGTATACATAACCCTACATAAGTTATGTAGAGTTAATTGCTGTTCTGCATTGATAGGGCAGAATAATAGTTCACTAAAAGCTCCAGGTTTCTTGCACCTTCATATTGGCGATTTTAACAAGATACATGGAGTATGTATCTCATCTATTGTGCATTTCTATTGTTCACTTAACTGCATTAAATTTTACTTGCATACTTTGCCCAACTTATTCAATAATTCCTGCTCCTGCTGCCGTAGTTTGGTATCGCCTGCAACGTTGTCCACTTTTGATTGAATTCCTGAATCTTGGTCATTGAAATAAATTAAAAACAGCAGTATTCCCAAAACCAAACCTTGAGCTTTCCCACTCAGTACATACTGCCATCTGCTCCCCTCCTTAACACCTTTCATGAATGTTCATTGTTTTCTTCAGTCAGTTTCCAATCCATTCCCTTATCTTTTATGTGGGGAGATACCAGTGCAATAAGCTCCTTAGACAGGCACTGGAGAATGGCTCGACAGGATCGTGTTACTTACTGACAAGTCACAGTTCCTGATTTCAAAGTTCAGCTTCAATTTTCTTTTCAACTTGGTTTTATATTACCTGGGATTACCTTAATAGCTTTGAGTTGTACTAATTGTTGTTTGTGTGTGACCTTGGTGAGAATATGAATCGGGAGAGAACAGCACTCTTGAAAAGAGAGTTAGTTTGTTCACTAATGGTTCAAGAACTGATTTGGAATACCATGATGGCTCTCCTAAGTAATATATACTCTTCACTATGTGCGGAAGGGGTGGCGGGAAGAGGCAATTACTAGGAAGAATCTCTTCCGTATGCTGCTCAGGACTGAAATGAATCCATCTTCCGGATAGACTCATAGAGTCATAGAAGTTTACAACATGGAAACAGGCCCTTCGGCCCAACTTGTCCATGCTTTTTTACCACCAAGCTAATCCCAATTGCCCGCATTTGGCCCATATCCCTCTATGCTCATCTTGCTCATGTAACTGTCTAAATGCTTTTTAAAAGACAAAATTTTACTCACCTCTCCTACTACCTCTGGCAGCTCATTCCAGACACTCACCACTGTCTGTGTGAAAAAATTGCCCCTCTGGACCCTTTTGTCTCCCCTCTCACCTTAAACCTATGCCCTCTAGTTTTAGACTCCCCTACCCTTGGGAAAAGATGTTGGCTATCTATCTTAAGAATGCCCCTCATTATTTTATAGATTTCTATAAGATCACACCTAAGCCTCCTATGCTCCACGGAAAAAAGTCCCAGTCTATCCAGCCTCTCCTTACAACTCAAACCATCAAGTGCTGGTCACATCCTAGTAAATCTTTTCTGCACTCTTTCTAGTTTAATAATATCCTTTCTATAATAGGGTGACCAGAACTGTACACAGTATTCCAAGTGTGGCCTTACCAATGTCTTGTACAACTTCAACAAGATGTCCCAACTCCTGTATTCAATGTGCTGACCAATGAAACCAAGCATGCTGAATGTCTTCTTCACCACTCTGTCCACCTGTGACTTTCAAGGAGCTATGAACCTGTACTGCTAGATCTCTTTGTTCTATAACTCTCCCTAATGCTGTACCATTAACTGAGTAAGTCCTGCCCTGGTTCAATCTGCCAAAATGCATCACCTCACATTTATCTAAATTAAACTCCATCTGCCATTCATCAGACCACTGGCTCAATTGATCAAAATCCCATTGCAATCCTAGATAACCTTCTTCACTGTCCACTATGCCACCAATCTTGGTGTCATCTGCAAACTTACTAACTATGCCTCCTAAATTCTCATCCAAACCATTAATATAAATGACAAATCCTACATTGATTCCTGAGGCATACCGCTGGTCACAGGCCTCCAGTTTGAAAGACAACTCTCTACTACCACCCTATCGTCTGTCATCGAGCCAGTTTTGTATCTAATTGGCTACCTCACCCTGGATCCTGTGGATTTAACCTTATGCAACAACCTACCATGTGGTACCTTGTCAAAGGCCTTGCTAAAGTCCATGTGGACAATATCAACTGTACTGCCCTCATCTACTTTCTTGGTTACCCCTTTAAAAAACGCAATCAAATTCCTGAGACCTGAGTTTCCACTCACAAAGCCATGCTGACTGTTCCTAATTAGTCCTTGCCTCTCTAAATGCCTGTAGATCCTGTCTCTTAGATTACCTTCTAACAACTTACCCACTACAGACATTAGGTTCACCAGCCTGTAGTTCCAAGGTTTTTCCCTGCAGCCCTTTTTAAACAAAGGCACAACATTTGCCACTCTCCAATCTTCAAGCCCTCACCTGTGATTGTCAATGATTCAAATATCTCTGTTAGGGGACCCACAATTTCCTCCCTAGCCTCCCACAATGTCTTGGGATATATTTCATCAGGTCCCGGGGATTTATCTACTTTGATGCACTTTAAGACTTCCAGTACCTTCTTCTCTGTAATATGTACACTCCTCAAGATGTCACTATTTATTTCCCCAAGTTCCCTAACATCCATGCCTTTCTCAACAGTAAATACTGCTGAGAAATATTCATTTAGGATGTCACCCATCTCTTGTGGATCTGCACATAGATGACCTTGTTGATCCTTAAGAGACTCTACTCTCTCCCTAGTTGCACTTTTGTCTTTTATGTATTTGTAGAAGCACTTTGGATTTTCCTTTGCCTTATTTGCCAAAGCAATCTTGTGTCCCCTTTTTGCCTCCAGATTTCTCTAACTCTACTCCGACACCATCTATGCTCTTCAAGGGACCCACTTGATCCCAGTTGCCTATGCCTGTCATATAGCTGCTTCTTCTTCTTGACCAGGGCCTCAATATCCCGAGTCATCCAAGTTCCCTACTTCTACCAGCCTTGCCCTTCACTCTAAAAGGAATTACAAAGATGACAAAATTGGGCGTGTTTTCCTTTGATGCATTGATTGGTTATCATGGAAGATTGGGATTGCATTGTTGTGATCGAGATTAGATCAAACATTTGTATCATTGTATTTAATGTTGATGCTATACCTGTTTACACTGTTGGTTTCTGTCTACACTATTGGCTTCTGTTTACATTGTTGATCTTTTTGTAGCTGGCAGTTCAATATAAAATCAATAAAATTGAATAAAATGCTTAAGCTTTAATAAAGGTATCAGCAGCTTTGTGAGAGCAGCAATTGCCTGGGTGAGGAAATCGGGACATGGAAATGCACACATTGGTGCATTTAAATGATAAATGACCAATGGGACAATTTATTCAGTAAAAAGATTGCTGTATTAATGATATTCCAAATAGGGAATATCAAACTGCTACTTTATAGCTCAGAACACTATGCGCACTGCATGAATTCAGCATACACAATCGGGAATTTATTCCATGACTAAGGGGTATCTGCTAATAATGGCAAAGTCGTGAGTCAGCTACAATGTACCGCCTACGAGGTAAAAAATGGCATTATATGTCCCATCAATTTGTTCACATTCTATACTGCAGTTATCGTGGATTTGATACAAAGCCAGCTTTAAATTGTACTGAAACAATCTAAGAGAAATTTTCTTTACAATGTCACTAAGAATCCTACTGTTCTGTTGTACTACCATTTTCAGTTTGATGCAAAGTGCTTTCAAGTGAAAATTCATGGCATAACCCCAACCATAATGCATCAAAATGAGATCTAGTTCCTGAGTCTTCAAGATAATTTTGCGTGTTTGGATGCATCATAAATTCAGTTTGGTCCAAAGCTGCATTTAGGAAGTTTCCAAGTTCTCCATTGTGCTTCTTACAAATACTGTAAACATCGCTTTTAATGTTAGGAGAATCATGGTCCTACGCTTTTCTTGTCATTAAAACTGGAATCTGTCAGTATCTGGAACTGTATATCATATGCAGAGCTCCTTTGATATTAGCCAGCAATATAATGCAGGTCTGCTGGATGCCCATCTACCTGATACCGGTTTTTATTGGGTAATAGCACTTTGTTTAAAATCAAAGCAATATGAGTAATGTTTCCTTTTTTAACATTATTTCTGTAATAGTGCTGATAAGTGATTTGATTTCCTGGGCAGTACTGGTAGAGTATACCTCAAAATCCTCTTTATGACAGTTCTTGATATATTGCAATAAAATAGAACTGTATAAAATAAGTTTATTATTTAAGTGACTCAGATGTTTTTGTGTTTGTGAGTCTTGTTATCATCCACTATTGTGTGTTAAATTTATATATCTAATTTTGGCTTATTTTCACTGCAGAGTATGATGATTTTAGATATTGAATGGAAGTCAAAGGTGATATCATGTCTAACTAATAAGAATGCCACTTTTCCCAAGTCAACTCTGGAACAGGATTTTCCCTGTTGCCTTCTGAACTCTGCTGCCAGAATGAAATGTGATTCAGAAGACCTCACCCTGTGGAATTTAAAATCATAACATGGGTCCCTGAGAGCGTCCGGAAAAAGGTGGTGTGGAAGCAGCAAATGCGATCACATGGCGGATGGCCAATTATTGAGGTAAAGGGCTGGGGCCTGTGCAATCAATTGTCTGAGGGGCGAGGGTGCAGGAAAATGCAATCAGGTGATGGGAGCACAAGTGTTGGCATCATTTTCAAACAGCCACCAGACCTGTTCTGCAGAGTCGTGCCTGCTACTGAAAGGATCCATCATCTAGTACAAACCATCAGCTTTCATCTCCCAGTCACAGATCGGTCAGCTCCACGATGTAGAAAATGTATCTGCAAGACATAGATCCCTCAACTCCAAAACATAGGACCCTCACATCATTCAAGCCAACAGCCTTCATGTCCTGTGTCGTCCGTGCTCAATCCATAGAGCAGAAGAGAAGGCTATTACCAGTGGAATGTTACAGGACAGAAAAAGGGTGGCCCCAAAGTTCAGCAATGCCTCCCTCTAGGTTTTCCTCTAGGCTGCACAGTAAAGTCGATAGGTGCTTATCTCAATGAATGGCAAGAAAAGACCTTCATGCCGAGCCCAGGAAGCCTGGCTGGATGTAGCAGTAGTGATTAGTAGCCATGATCAGCAGCTTTGATGGGTCCAGTGTCAAAATCTTGTGAATGATCTTCTCCGCACCACATGGGTAAGTGTGAGTGAATGATGAGCATGCTGTGGCTGTCCTATGGGTCTCAACATGGGGAAGGATCAGCCAGGCAGGGGCAGCCTCATGAAGAATGGCTGAATGTGGGTTACAGATGTCATGCCCAGTGTACAAAGAACAAAGAACAAAGAACAATGCAGCACAGAAACAGGCCCTTCGGCCCTCCAAGCCTGCACCGATCATGTGTTCCTAACTAGACCATCCGTTTGTATCCCTGTTCCCAGTCTGTTCATGTGGCTATCTGGATAAGTCTTAAATGATTCTAGCGTGTCTGCCTCAACCACCTTGCTTGGTAGTGCATTCCAGGCCCCCACCACCCTCTGTGTAAAATACTTCCCCCGCATATCTGTATTGAACCTTGCCCCCCTTACCTTGAACTTGTGACCCCTTATGTTTATCATTTCTGACCTGGGAAAAAGCTTCCAACTGTTCACCCTATCTATGCCCTTCATAATTTTATAAACTTTTATTAGGTTGCCCCTCAACCTCAGTCTTTCCAGGGAGAACAACCCTAGTTTACTCAATCTCACCTCATAGCTAATACCCTCCAAACCAGGCAACATCCTGGTAAACCTTTTCTGCACTCTCTCCAAAGCCTCCACGTCCTTCTCGTAGTGTGGCGACCAGAACTGGATGCAGTATTTCAAATGTGGCCTAACCAACGTTCTATATAACTGCAACATCAGTAACTGTATAACTGTAAGCATGTCATATTGTGTTAATCTGGGGCACGTGCTATAACGTGCAAATAAATAATCTTTTTTTATTTTAAACACATAAAAGCTTGCTGCTGAATCATTTGATTGGGAAACAGACTCCAAGAGTAAGACACCCATCCATCCCTCTTTCCACATGAAACATTCTGATTATGGGAAGTAAAGAGCAAATACATTCTGTTCATGACACAGACATCACCTCTCGATGGCAGCATCCTCCAAGTCCCATAAGAGGGTACATGTGAGAGAGGCATAGACAAAATGGACTTGGGAGATGTGAGGCAAGGAGGTGATCAGTTAATCAAATGATGGAGACTCACCTTTCCCTCCTGTTTGCAGAGATAAAGTGTTCACAACACCGGACAAAGGCCAGAGATATTTGCAGGTGCATCTGACACATGAACCCCGACAGCAATTGAGAAGGAGGCTCTCAATCTGGCCAGAGGTCAGGGCAGCTGGGCAATTTCAGATAGAGAGATCAGATTGGTGGGCATTAAGAGTGAGGAGGCCTAAATTGTGGTGCACAACTCCGGGTCAGAAAGGAAGCATGCAGCACATATGGAGGGGAGGAGAGAATGTAAAGGCCAAAGACAGAATCACAGAATTGTTACGGTGCAGAACGCAGCCATTTGGCCCATCGTACCTGCACCGGCTCTCCAAACAAGCATCATGATTTAGTGCCATTCCCTTGCCTTTCCTCCGTACCCTTGTACATTGCTTCTATTTAAGTAATCATCTAATGCTGACTAGAAGGCCTCGACTGAACCTTCCTCCTCTCTTCCAGACTGTGCATTCCAGACCCAAATCACTTGTATGTAAAAGTTCTTTCTCACTTCATATTTGATTATTTTGCAAATCATTTTAAATCTGTGCCCTCTCATTCCTGACCCTTTTACGAGTGGGAACAGGTTCTCCTTATTTACTCTGTCCAATCCCCTCATGATTTTCAACATCTCTACCAAATCTCCTCTTCTCTCCAAGGAGAACAATCCTAACCTCTCCAATCTATCCTCATAACTGAAGTTTCTCATCCCTGGAACCATTTTTTTAAACCTCTTCTGCATTCTCTCCAGTATGTTCACATGCTTCCTATAGTATGGAACCCAGAACTGTACACAGCATTCCAGCTGAGGTCTAAGTCGTGTCTTGTATAAGTTCATCATAGCCTTCTTGTTTTTGTACTCTATGCCCCTACTATTGAAGTCCAGAAAACTATGTGCTTTATTAACTGCTCTCTCCACTTCTCCTGCCACTTCCAATGATCTATGTACATATATACCCAGGTCCCTCTGTTCCCACATCCTTTAAAAAGTTTACTTCTTATTTTAGATTGTCTCTCCATGTTCTTCCTACCAAAATGCATCACCTCATACTTCTCTGCATTGAACTTCATCTGCCACTTATCTGCTCACTCCAACAATATCTCTGTGTGATGTTCTACACTGTTCTACACTGCCCACTTCTCTGTTTGCAAAACATCCAAGTTTTGTGTCAACCAAAAACTTGAAATTATCCCCTGCACACCAAGATCTGGATCATTAATATACATATGGAAAAGCAAGGGTCCCAATATCAACCTCTGGGGAACACCTCTACAAACCTTCCTCCGGCCCAAAAATTCATATTATTCAACAGTTATCTATTCACGTTGCTACTGTCCCTTTTATTCTATGAACCTTTCTCATAAGTCTGTTGTGTGGCACTGTTTTAAATGTCTTCTAAAAGTCTAAAAGTACACCACATCAACAGTTACTGCTCACCTGGCCACTGCTCCACCCAGACATTTTGTTCCTAATTATTTTCAGCAAATCTTTTTGTTTATTCACTCTCCAAACACTTCATCATTTGTTACATTTTATGTCTAACAGATCCTTTCCATTCTCCCCCATGTCATGTAATTTTAATGATATAATACCTTGGGCTTATTTACTGTACAAGACACAAGGTCAATTGCTCATAAAGGATTGGGTAAAATGTTGTGCATTCATTTATTAAGACTAGGCACATAAGAACAATTTTAAATAGGTATAACTCTTGAAGGCATCAGTGTTGTGTGTGTGCTCTGCTCAAAAGCAGAAGTGAAACTAAGACTGGACCAAGTGACACATTTCCCTTCTACTGATGTCATGTTGATATCCCTTAAAGACATATTACATGCCATCTTTCTTTTTTTTTAAATCTTTTCTCCCTTCCAAAGAAGTATGACTATTTTTACCATCCTAGAGAGACAGCTACTCAGGGATAATGCCTCAAAGAAAGGTCTGGGAGTATGCCTACTACAAAAAGGCAACCCAATTGCATTTGCTTCAAAATCTTTGTCTGTAACACAATCCAACTATTTCAACATTGAGTGGGGAACATTAGCTTTAGTGTTTGGAATCATGCATTTTCATACCTATCTTTTTAGCAAAAGATTTGTGGTAGACACCAACCACAAGCCACTGGAGGTGATTTGGTGAAAGCCATTGTCAAGTGCACTGCCAAGATTATAATGTCTCTTGATAAAGACTCAATATAACTGTGAGATTAGATACAAGCCAGGTAACTGGATGGTCATATTGGGTACGCTTAGCAGATTGCCCGACCCAGTGAAAACAGAAGATATATCCATAAATCTACAAGTTGACTTCATTGACATTGAACTTGAAGATGCTCTTCAAATTGATCTGGTACATTTTATACAATGCAAATGTTAGTAGCTACAAGAAGAAATGGCAAAAGATTCAAAACTACCAAAATCATCATTGACTGATGGCCCGATTGAATTCAGCATGTCCATGAACACGTGAGGCCATTTTGACCTTATTGGGATGAACTAGGCATCTCCCAGGGAGAAGCAAACAGGTCATCATCCCTGATATTCTTCAACAGCTTCATCATTCACACATGAGCTTAGATTAGACATGCAAATTCTCAAGAGAGACAGTCTATTGGGCAGATATGAACTTTGACATTGAAGTCATTATCAGTATGTGTAAGGCATGTCAAGAACATACGCCATGATTGGTTCCTCATACAGTTCTTACCCATCCTCGATACAAGCCTCTCATCTCAGGAACAATCTGGTAAATCGTCACTGTACCACCTCCAAGGCAAGTATATCCTTCCTTAGATATGGAGGCTAAAACGATACACCAGACTCCAGGTGTAATCTCACCAAAGCCCTGTACAATTATAGCAAGACTTCCCTGTTTTTGTTCTCCTATCCTCTTGCAATAAAGGCCAACATGCTATTTGCTTTCATAAATGTTTTTTGTAGTTGCATGCTAACTTTCTCTGTTCCTTGTGTGATTACATACAAGTCTTTGAGCATCAACATTTAGACATTTCACACCTCTAAAATATTTGCTGCTTTTTTATAGTTACAAAGTGAATAACCTCGCACTTCCTCACATTCCATTCCATCTGAAACCGTGTTGTTCACTTACTCAACCTGTCTGTATTTTCTTGCAGCCTTTTTGTGTCCACCTCACAGCTTACATTCCCACCTAGTTTTGCGTTATCAGCCAAAATTGTATATGTTACTCTCGGTCTCTTGTCTGAGTCATTAATACAGTTGTAAATAGTCAGACCCCAGCATTGATCTTTGTGGCACTCGACTAGTTATAGCCTGTCAACTTGAAAATGGCCTATTTATCCCTACTCTGCTTCCTGTCAGTTGACCAATTCATGCTGATATGTTACCCTCAAATCCTTGAGCTCTTATCTTCCATACCAATCTTACCTCTGACACCTTATCAAATGCCTGAGTGGAACCCAAGTATTCTACATCTACTGGCTCCATTTTATCTACCCCACTAGTGACATCCCCTTCTTCTTCCTCTGCACACAGCTTCTACTCTCTGCCTGTGCTCCATTTCCAAATCATTTTGCAGCCTTGAAGGGACTCCAACTATCAATCCAATTACTGAAGCAGAGATTGAAACCTTCTGTTCTGGAGTGCAAGTTTGATGGCAAGGATAGAAGTGAGAGTGGATTCCATTGTGGGGCGGGAGGACTGACCACACACGATCTTGTGCTGCTCAGCACATTAGATTTGTATCCATGCGGAGCTTGCCAAATCTCCCAGTGGAGGCAGGAGTCAGTCGCCATTCCCGTTGTTACCTGATTGGATATTAAAAGGGCACCGAGACAGCCATTCACTCACTGCAAACTGGAGGTTCCAGGTTCTGCTCAGAGCAGACAACAGGTAACTCCATGGTTCAGCAAGAATTCTCCAAGCAGAACCAGGTGGAAAGGTGGAACGTGTTCCCTCCCAGAAATGACAGTCGGAGGCCCTCCAATCTGCCCATGGCAGCCTGGGCTAAGATCACAGTGAAGGTTAGAGCCCACAGGAGAACTGCCCAGCAGTATAGGATTAGGATGTAAGATGTGCTGAGCTCTGCCAGTATGAGTGACACTGTCAGCTCACTGCAAAGTGACACCCATAAAGGCATCAGGCAATGTAAGCCTGTGGGTGCAGAGCAATATTAGATAAGAGTTTGGGTAGCAGAACTCAGCAGCAGGTGGGACAAGTGCACCGAATGTGTGGCAGTCACTTCATGTTCTCAGCTGCAGGACATTCTGCTTGTTCACCACTTACCAGAAGGATCACTGGTGGCTAGCACTGCTGCTACCTCACAGCACCAAGGACCCAGGTTCAATTCCCAGTTTGGGTCACTGTCGGTGAGGAGTCTGCACGTTCTCCCTGTATTTGCATGGGTTTCCTCCAGGTGCTTCAGTTTCCCCCCACAGTCCAAAAGATGTGCTGGCTAGGTGCACTGGCCATGCTAAATTCTCCCTCAGTGTACCATGTCATATCCTTGCAATGGCCTCTGCATGTGGCTCTATGACATCCTGGCCCTCGTCCACACCAACCCCTTTGCCGTCCTCATCATCAGAGAAGACATCTCAGTCATCCATGCCTCCCTCAGCCAAGACATCCCTATTTTATAGGGTGAGGTTGTGCAGGGCACAGCAGACAATGAGGATCTGGGACACACTCTGTGGAGTATTGGAAAGATCCACTTGTGGTCCAAACATCTGAACCTCACCTTCAGGAGGGCTACTGTCTACTCTATCGAACCTTGTGGAGGCATGAGTTGAACTTCTCCTCAGCGCTACTCTGCAGATGGTGAACTAACATTTTCAGCTGTGTCTTTGCGGTATATCCCTTGTCCCCAAGGAGCCAGGCAGGCAATCTCTGAGGTCCTTTAAAAGCCTTTTGCACCTGGGAGTGGGTCGCAATGTAGTGTTATGTGAGCTCACTGGGATTTAAACACTCAGATCCTGCACAGACCAGCTGTGAGGGTATTCGCAGATACAATGCGGCTCCATTATAACGCGATGGTTGGGGTCCATAAAATGCTATCGCGAAAAAAGCGGGGTCGCGCTAAATCGGGGTCGCACTAAATTTGCCAATTTTTAGCGGAAAAAAAAGGATCCAATGACTCATCGTGTTATATCCGAATTCGCGCTAAATCGGGGCGCGTTAAATCGGGGTTCCACTGTAGCTTTAACCTCTCCTCACTCAAATCTAAGGTCCCTATCTGCTTCAAGGAGACGTCTATCATCCCGGTACCAAAGAAAGGTCAAGCAGCATACCTTAATGACTGTCGTCCACTGGCTCTGACATCCATCATTATGAACTGCTTTGAAAGGTTAGTCATGGCATGCCTGAACTCCAGCCTCCCAGATTGCCTGGACCACTACAGTTCGCCTATCACTGCAACAAGTCCACAGCTGACGCCATCTCCCTGACCCTACACTCAATCCTGGAACACCTGGACAACAAGGACACTCATGTCAGATTCCTATTTATTGACTATAGTCAGCCTTCAACACCAAGTTTCTAGGTGCCCAAATCACCAAGAGACAGTGCCAGGGACCCAGGTTCAATTCCGGACTTGGGTCACTGTCTGTGAGGAGTTTATGCCTTCTCCCTGTGTCTGTGCGGGTTTCCTTCGGGTGTTCTGGTTTCCTCCCACAGTCCAAAGATGTGTGAGTTAGGTGCAATAGCCATACTAAAGTGTCAGGGGAATTAGCAGGGTAAATATGTGGGATTATGGGAATAGGATGGGATTGTTATTGGTGCAAGCTCAATCGGCTGAACGGCCTTCTTCTGCACTGGACGGATTCTATGATTCAATGTTAAAGGTCCTCGGCCCTATTTTGAACAGGAGCAACTGAATGATCCCCAGTGTCTTGGCCAGTATTTATTCTTCAATCAACATTGCCATAACCACTGGTCGTTATCACATTGCTGTATGTGAGAGCTTGCTGCGTGCAAATTGGACTGCCGTGTTTTCTTCATTAAAACAGTTACTACAGGGGAATTTTCCCATCCCACTGCGGGTGGGGCAGGGGGAGGTGGGGGGTGGGGCAGGGGGAGGTGGGGGGTGGGGGGTTGGTCAGAGGGACCATGCAAAGGCCCATTGATCTCAGGTGGGAATTTCCAGAAAATTCCGCCCTACCTGTTAAAAGTTCTCCAGCGGCTATAAGGTGTTTGGGGACTAAGCTGAGGTCCTGAAAGCTCCTATACAAATGCAAGTCTGTCTTTCTTCATCCTCACAGCCAGAGACAATTCAGCCAACATTCTGAAACTTTGGTGGCAAGCTGGGATAGGGGAGGCCCATCGCTTCCCTTTGGAAAACATTCCTGCTTCTCCTGACCCACAAGGAAACATGACTTTCAAGAAAGCTTACCTTGCTGGGCCTCTTCTCACCCTGGCTGCTGTTTCTGGCATAGCTTGCCTAGCAGAGAAGCCACAACATAATTTGAATATTTAAAGAGGACCTTGCTAGCTGAGGGCTGATTTTGTACAATTTAAAATCCACATTAAGGCAGAAAAAGAGCAACCAACTGGCTTGCTTCATTTTAATTACCTCTCGCCCGTTGTTTAAACGAGATGAAATTTGTCTTTTTCTTCTTAAATCTCAAAGTTTTATTGTTATTGAACCAATTTTTTATGATTAAATGCATGACAGTTCATGAATGGCCAACACTATCTGTAACAAAATCAAGAAATACCTTTCCTGTAAATTTTCGGAGCCATGCATTATACTGTATCGAAACACGAATTGCAAAATAGCCCTGCAACAATTTACATTTATTTTAACAATGCCTCCTCCGTGAATGTTTGAAAAAGGAAATATGTATTACAAGGAACAAAAGGTTATCGCAGAAATTAATGTATTTTCTTTCATTTGTTTCTTTTCAACTAAAACTTCCAAATCATATGGTAGACTAATTAGATCTGCTGGGTGACAGCACAATGATTGTTCTACAAAACAGGTAGCACAAATGTTGCTTATGGCAATTATATTCTCCCTGTGACAGTGCTTTCTCTGCAGTGGAAGTGTGATAAAGCTACTTTACATATACAGTATTTTCACCACCTTGATCATCCTCAGCTTTGCTCCTTGTCACATTTCAACAGTCCCCATGCACCTTCAGTTTTCTGGAGTTTAGAACACCTAGTCACATCCTAAGTGCATATTTTTTTCACTTTCAAGAAACAACAGCAATTTCATTACCCTTTACATATAAAATGGAGAGAAAATAAATCGCTGTGCTTGTCTCATCTTGGCTGCTTTTTCTGAAGGATCTGATGTGAAAGTATGCACGCAGCATAAACAGACTTTTAGCTACTAAACTGCCAACAAAGAATGTTGATGTTTTAAAATTATGGGCAGTGCTAGGCTTTCTAAAGTCGTATTTCTAAACAGAATTATTTATGAAGGATAAAATGAGCACTTAATGCTGCAATATTACATGGCATAGGAGATGCTGATGAATGGCAAAACTGATCATTTGTTTTTGATTCTCTTATGCAATATTTGCCCATTAGCACATGTCTGTTGATCATTGATTCAGGGAAACTACTGGACAAGAATATCTTGTCAGTAGATAACAAAAAAAATCTAAATATGTCACTTTAAATTTTAAGGTTAATTATGTTGGAATACAAGATGAATTTGTATTAATTAAATCCTGAATTTATCAATGGCATTGTACTGTCCTTAACAATTTTACCAAATGTAGCATTTTCCTAAATCAGGATTACAGCGACACTTTGGCAAAGGATCTGTTTTAGTTTTTGCACTACTTCTTATGGTGACAAACTCTAATAACTGTCATGTTTATTTTGTCAAATCCATATTATGTTAGCAAGTAGAAAATTTAATCTGGGACCCAGGATGAACAGTTGCATGTTACACTTAAATGTCTAAGCATTCAGTGAATCAATGTCATGCCTCAATCATGAATTTTACATACAGGTACTCTAGTCTTTATAATTCTTTTCCATCATTTTTTGAGCAACTTCTCTGGGTTGTTACAAGCACATTGTAGAAGCTTCATATTGTTGAATTTTTTGACAGCTGTTGCATGATAAATCAGTGCAATAAATCTTTCCCACTCCAGTTTTATCATTAGACTCCAGGAATCATCATGTTTCATTTTGTATTTTACAGTTTCTTTTCTCCCTGTACTTTGTACTGTATATTTACATGTATTTTGTAACAGCAATAGTGTCAAGGGAGCACAGTTTTTGGTTGCTGCAGTGGAGTGTTTGCTGTAAACAGCTGGTTTAAGAGCTGATTCTTTATACTTCTTCCTAAACGTCGCTTCATTGTATAATCAGTTAATCACCAAAATTGTGTTGTGATTTTTCTGTATTAGCAAGCAGAACTGTTTCCATTGCATTGTAGAGAGCATTATTTCATATGGCCTGAACCACCGCCTTTTTAATATGAGCGGTTGGCTTTGCCAATGATGAGGTACATAGCAGGGAATACACGATTCCGATTTCATAAAGATTTCAATTATCTTCCAGTTGTCGCTTTCCTTTCGAAGATAATTGGTTTTAACCAAAAATAAAACTTAGCGATGAAGAGTTTCTGCATATTGCTGTTGATTGGCAATCTGTGCTTGTGCCCTCTGTGTTTAATCAGGTGTTTGCATGTAATCATTGTTTAAACATTTCACAAAATTGTTCGGTACACTTTTTGTGTTCCGCTTGACATACTGACAGATTTCCAATCAGTATCAGATGCTTTTTCACACAGATATTAGTGACACTGGCATCACAATAATGTGGAAATGTCTTCCTTCTACCGTAGTAAAGCTGCCAACCCTCAACCTGCAATTTTTTATAGAGTTCCTCTCTGACCTCACCTGAGCCAATGTGCACCCTTAGAACTATGAGCTACACCTAGAGGGGTAATATATTGAGTTTAATAGGAAGACAGTTAATAACCTTTTTTTCCCTCGTGCACTATCAATCATGGCTGTCACCAGTCTGCTGAATCAAAGCAAAAGTGTTCTTCACAGATGACTGATTAGAAACGCAAAATCACAAGATCCATCTTCATGGTCACTTTTATTATAGTCATTTTTAAACTGACAGCAACCTGCTCTGTTTCAGCAGAGTGGGCATCACAAATAGTGTCACTCAGTGCAGCTGAGCATAGGAAGATGTGTTTCGGTTAATGCTAAAAAATAATTGGGCCTGCAGCCCTTCACAGGCCATTCAAGAGTTTTCCGCATTCAACATATTTTCATTACACTCTGCTGACTGCTATTTTTATAGTGCAATAGTGACTAGAATCAGTTCTTCTACATGCTTTTTTGTTACTGTTTACTTTCACTTTGACTAAATCCGCAGTCCCTGCTCCAGCAAGTTGTTACCGAAATGGAAATAATAATAATGGCTCACGGCATAGGCTTAACTAAAATAAGGGGAGAAAGGGATAGATTTTTCCCTTTATACTCAATGTTGCTTTTCTGCATGTTCCTCTGGTTTCTCATTATTTTGGAGTAAGTTTATAATATAACAGTTTCTGCTTTAAAACAAAACAACAGCAACTATTTCCGCACTAGTCAATAATCCTTCCATTTGCCCTTTAAAAAAAATAGTCTTAAACAATGCTGTCTGTGAGGAATCTCCTTTGTTCTCTGTATCAAATTCATGACCATGAGGATTTTCATAAAGGCATTTAAAGGTTCAGGCTATGTCATTGCAAATCATATTCAGCGCACGGTGAAGTGGAAACCCTTTCTACGCCCCAGCACAATAATAAGCTACAAAAAGCAGTAGCAACAAAAATCAATAAATACCAAAAAAAATAAAGATAACATGACTATTTTAATGATAAACAGTGTGAATTAAGATCTGTTCCCTTGAGTCTTCAGTAAGCCTGATTATTAATGCTGCGGAGTATTTTTTTTAACTCTGAAAGGAATATGAAGTATAATTAGAGAATAGGTTAAATAAACTGGACAAACTGCTGATAAGCAGGAGCTAGAACAAACAAGTAGGCAGGCCCATGCATATCTAATCAAGGTCCAGCTCTTTTCTAAGCTGTTATAATTTCTCAAAACAACGTTCACCCTAATCTCAGCTGAAGATAATCGGTGTCTGATGATAAAGGATGACAGCAGTGTTCCTTTTTCCAAAGAGAATGTACAGCATCCATGGCTTTTTTATTCACTGGCTTTGCAGGATCATTGATATGCTAATAGTAATTGACATTGGTTCAAAAATCACCTGAGGTTGTGTGAGTGTCAGAATAAAATTATATGCATGAGAAAAATATGTAGCAAAAAAGCAAGCAGAATTTTACTTTCTCAGCTAGTAATTTAAGATTTTAATAATTATTGTAAAAAAGATCTGACATCCTTTTGAGAACAGCAGTCTCAGATGCTAATACTAGATTAAAAGCTTAAACAATGGCTTTTTGTCCGTTGCTGGCCTCCTTCACATCTTATGTTTTAATGGCTATCGTTAATATATAGGCTGGAAATAAGGATAAGCATAAAAACGTTAAAGCATTCTGTCACTTTTACAATAAGTCTTGCACCCACTTTTAAAAAAAAAAATGCAATTATGAAGTTAGCTTCTTCTTGTGGAGAAGGGTATTCAGTCACAGTTACGTTTTCTCATTCTGAAACTCTCAACATTATTGAAATACATTTTGTTCCATCCTGACGTCCAAATTTTATCCTGTAATGGTTATGCCATTAGATATAAGACTAATCTGAAGAATTTTCCAACCGTTTACGCCAGCAGGATTTTCCCATCCCCCTACAGTCAATGGATATTTGGTTTGTCGCCAAAATCTCAGTCTTCGTTGCAGCAGGAGCGTGGTGTGAATGGGCGGTAAGATCACGCCTGAGGTGTATAGCTAGCTGTATCGAATCCAATGGAGCCAACTTAGATGGGTTTGGACTCCATAAGGTACTACTCAAGTTCAAAACAAAAGCATTGATCCATTAATGGGATATTAGCCTCTATCAATCCACTTTATGGTAAATTTTATAATTTATTTAGTATGGCTGAATTATAAGGCTATAATTCAATTGAAGGGTCTTGAAAATATCATGAACAGTGAGACCAGAATACAGGTTATTTCCATAAACTTCAACACAAGATGGAATTACAGCTGCAAGCTTACGATAAACTATCTGTTAATTCATACTATCCTTTCTAAAATTACATTTCTGTTTCTCTGATATTTTTCATTTTCTCCACAGAAGGTATGTTCAATGTGAGTATATGTCAAAGGGGTGTCATGGTAGCGCAAGGTCTTTTAAATTCTCTTCGGCAGGTTTCACATCCTGCAGATATAATGCCCGCCTGCCAGAGAACAAAGAGTGAATGTTTGGTAAGTAGGAAATTGGGAGGGGTGGTGGTGGGGGGGTGGGAGGGGTGCAGTGACGGATGGCACAAGTGTGGATTGCTTCAGATATCTGGATGATGAGCATTTAGGGGCTGTGAAGGAGGGGATGAATTAGAGATTGAAGGTAGGAGGAGTTGACAATGTGTCCGAATGTGGGGTCTCTTGGGAGATTAAATTGATGGGCTTGGAAGAAATACTCTTGGCCCACAAGCAGTGCTGCAAATGTACTTACATCATGGATCTGGTCCTTCTTGTCTTTTTTTATCTACTTGGATTTTTAAGCCTGGAAAACTCAGCATCCATGAATTAAAAATAAATATCCTATTAAAACAGAGGTATGCAGCCTCCTTAGAAAAATTCAGTGACCATGGACCACCTGGGAAGAGAATGATTGCCTCCCCCACACCCCCATTCCACTTTCACTAAAACAGGAACTGGGCGCTCTGGGGATGAGTTGAGTTCGGGTTTGAGGTTTTTAATGTTTTATTTCCCACACTTACTGACAGTCTGTTTTTTTTTATATATATATATAAATCTCCCAGGATCTTGGATACTGTTCCATTTTGTTAGATTTTCCTGTTCCACTTTTATCTGTCCTGCTCCCTGAACATTTCGCTATTCACACCTTCTCTGAATTATGTACATCTTTAGTTTCTCTTATTCTGCCGCCTATTGCCTCACATTTATCCCACTGCAGCCATTTAACCATCTCTCTTTTTCATTTTAGCACATTAAACAAATTTCTACCTCTCCTCTTGTATAAGTGCACCTTCCCTTTGTTCTGTTCATTCTTCATTGTTGTCAGTCTGCAATTCTATCTCCATCTGATGAAAGATCCAGACCTGTAATGTTAACTCACTTGCTTACTCCATAAGATCCTGACTGATCTCGTAAATGTTTCTGACATCTTCTGTTTTAGTTTCAGAGTTACAACATCTGTGATTCTTTGCTTTTTGTTTATAGTGTTTAAATATGACGGCGGTACAGGTGGCATGAATATGGGTTCAAGAGTAATAAAATCAAATATGTTATTTGATGCAAGGCAACAAAGCATCATGTTCTAGCTTTTAAACAGCACAGGACTGGTTATTTTATTTATTCTTTATAAATTACCAAAGTAAATTCAGAGCTTTTCTCAAAATAAAATATTGATTCAGCTACATTCAAGTGAAAATATTTCTTGACACTATTTTTCTTTGTACAATATCCTTTTCATATTTCACATAGTCTGTGTGTATATACCTGCCTGTGTGCTGTGTGTAATATTAACATATGCCTGAATTAGTTACACTTTAATTTAAAATCCATACAGTGTTTGTTATATCTAACACGTACACTTCCATGAACATACTAACATGAGAACACATGTATTTAAATATACTTTTTGGCCATGCCATTCAAAGGATGATTTGTTTTCATAATTTCATTTTATCTGTGTTCTGGAGCAGTTGCTTCAAATTTTTTAAAATTGCAGAGTCATAGAATTGTTACAGTGGAGTGGAAGACCATTTGGCCCATCGTGACTGTACCAGCTCTCCATTATGACACAGTGTCATTCCCCTGCCTTTTCCTCGTACCCTTACACATTGATTCTATATAAGCAATCATCTTAAAAAACAGATTTTTCCAAAGAAACCAGAAAGAAAATGCAAACGGCCATGTGCAATTAATATTTTTCAAATGATGCATTCGTGACATTCCTGTAGTAAACGAGATGCTCGTAAATTAATGATCCTTGTGCAAAAAGACTTGTTTAGCTACCAAATTGCTGGAATATCACTGCCTTTCCCTAAATCAACCAAAACATACAGGGGTGAATTTTAGTTGCCCCTCTGCCTTCAAATACAGCAGCGGGAGCCGTAAAAGTCTCCCACCTAGCCAATATCTTACAGCTTTGTTGCAAATAGCACTTCAATTGCTTCAGGGCCATAAAAACCCAGACACTGGAGTATTACTGGGGTGACGGATGGCTCTCGCTCCCCTTACCCCGGAAGCAAAGTTGACGTGGAGCCAATCCGCTTTGTGCCAGCCCACCCAATACTGCGGGGCTAAACAGAGGCGAGTGGGACTTCTTGCTCTCACTATGGATCCAACTGACTGGCAACATCATCAGTCCCGGCAGCACCACAAGCACATTAGTGGTGCTGCTGGGACTGCAACAAGTGAAAAAAAGGCCCACTGAATTCCGGAGACATGTAAATCCGGGATCTTGAGCAGGCAGGTCTTGCAAACATTAGAGAGGAAAGTGGAGGACGTGGGGATGGTGGGTTTAAGGAAGTAGACAGGTAGGAAGAAAGGAGGGTTCTATCCTAGGGGTGGGGGAGGGGGGACTGTTCTCAGATCCGTGAAAGGCAACCCACCCTTCCCCTTGAAATAAAATTGGGCTACCCACACGTGCCAGACTGTCAACATCAGCCCTTTAAGGCATGGGCAGTGTATTCTTGGGATAAAATGGTTTGATAACAAGTCTAACTGACACATGATTATCTATTTAAATATGGCAGATGGGCTGTCAATCTCAGCATCTGCACGCTGCTCAGCCTCAACCCCCTCACTTTATGGGGGTGAGTGGGAAGGCAGTTGTGTGGGTGACCACACTCCCCTTTGCCAAAAACACACCCGGCATGGGCATGCAAAGTGTAGGCCAATATCCGACTGACAATGCATTCAAATACAGAAGAAGATTTGGAACATTCAAAATTAGAGCCTGTCATTACTACTTGTTACTGCAACAATGATGTACCGACATGAAGCATATCAGAAAATGGTTGTAATGCTCATTCAGAAAATGAAAGCAACATTGACAACTCTGCATTTGAAAGATACCAAAGATGCCTCTACTACACCTGCCTTTCTGTTTGTGTACACGCTTGTCCTTGTCCTCCCATGTGCAGGTTTTCTGAGGGAATTGGCGTGTGCTGCTGAATCTTTGGGAAAGCCACCACCGTGTTCCTGTCTCAACACTGAAGAATTGGGAGATCTATGTGTAGACCAGGACGATTATCTTTCAGCTTGTCTCGCTGCTGCTGCAGTTCAGAAACTTGGCTCCCCTTTAGTGATCTTTGGAGGGAAAGAAAAGAAAAAAAAATGTAGAGATCATGTAAAATGCATAAGTGGTGTTTTGGAAAAAAAAATCTTGCACTTCCACTAAGGTTTTATTTTCCGTAGCTCTTAATGGAAACTATGCTGGATCTGAATGGTTGCACATTCAGTTAAATTTCCCATGGCATTTACTTTATTCAAGTAAACAAAAACATTGTCAGTGTCAAAATAACAGTCTAGTCAGGCTTATTAACTATATTAATAAGTTGAGAGTTGTAAAACATAGCAGCATTAAAGTCTTAAATAATTCACTAGAGCAAAGCAAGGCATTTTAAGCACAATAGATATAAAGATAATAAGTAAGGTTTTCATTATTAAAATCGCAATATCCCTTTTTACTGGCATTCACAATCCACTTTACAGCCTTCAACATTTTTTTTCATACAAACCAATATATAAGCCTTCAATCAGATTTTGAAAAATTCACTCTGAAGCTAACGGCAGCCTTTTGAGAGACTGAAATGCTGGTTCGCAATGTTTCTCTAGAGATTGCAAAAATTACTTTAAAGTTATCCATTCCAGCTTTTAATAACCACCACAGTGAATACTATAGCTGGTATAGGTTAGAATATTGATACAGGCAGGACACAAAAATTACATCAAAATGTGACTTAAAACAAAAAATTTATAAGATGTTTCACTTGTTGCTACATGATTAAGATGGAGTAATTGTCCTGCATAACCAAACAATCTAATTTCTCCGATTGTACAGCATCTCAATCAACTGGTTAATTGGCTAATTTCAAAATCTGTGTGTCTAAAATAGATTGCGATCTCGTGAGTTGGATTATTATTAATTTAAAATTTCCAAAACGGAGTTTAAAAACTTTATTGCCCTCTTCCTTCAGGAAGAAGTGACAAAAATATATTGTTCCATGTTAATATTTAAAAGTGAAATATTTATAGATTTCTGATACTTACGCTTCCTGATATTTAGGGACCAGGGAATAAGTATAATTGTGTGATGATATTATTTTATTCAGCACTTTGGAGACATACTGGTGCTTATTCCTTTTGTACCTGCTGTGGCTGCAGTCTAAATATTTAGCCCTTACAGTCTCCGAAATAAATATTTTGAAAAGCTAAGATATCACTGAAAAAATTATATTTTTTCTTTAAATATACATTGTAAGTAGATTACTTTTCTTTAGTGCCTTTATTACACGTTTGTTTCAAGGCTTATAGTACTTGTACTTAAATTCCAACAGAGAATTTTACTTCACAATATACCGAAAGGCTTTGGAACATAGTAAAGCATTGAAGTGATACTTGCATTAAATATCCTCTTTCATTCAGTTTTTTAAATCATGATTATTTGTCAAACTAGGAAAGGTACTCTGTAATTCTCAGCAATTACAACATTGTTGTAAGAGCTTTATACTTGAGGGGATGAAGAAAATAATCGATTTTAATAATTATGATAGTACTCTTAACTTAAAAGTCAAAGCAAAAATAAATATTATATGGACAAAAGCCTATAGATGAATATTGTAATATTTGATGGCAACAGTAGTCTCAGCAAAAAGCTGGAGATGGGAGGCAGAACTGCATACTGTACTACCTTTAATGCACTGACTAGGACTTGGTAGGTACCTTTAAAGAATAACTTGACACCATGTGCAAACAGTAGAATCTAACAGTATTGACTAAATTAGGTTCACTGATTTGTACTGAGGCTAATATCTTCTTTAAACACTTCCCTGTAAATTGTCCGTATAAAGTCATTGAAAGCTATTCCTCAGGACAGTCTTGCTGTCTGGCTACCTGCCGGAGTGAGGAAGGTAATCAATAGAAGGAAATAGAGATGAGCATGAGACTTGAAGGTTTCAGAGCAGTTAGTACTGATAAAAGCAGACGGTGTCAATATTTGGGAATAACACAGCGTTGGGATAATAGACAAAAGAGGAGTGCATATGTTGCAGTGTTCAAACAGGGACAGAATTAATGCAGAGGTGCCAGATGTTCCCTGAGGCAATGCCAGACTGTAGTGCAGGTAATACGGGCGTTTTGTGAAAAACAGCACCCTTGAACCGTATAGATTTTTCTTTCTAGAAGATATATATGATACCCATTCAGGAATTTAAAATTTAAATCCAATGCAATCTATGATGAATGGGTTTATACCATATTGAGCCTGTACTTTTTCCACCTTTTTAAGTGCTTGGCAGTACTTGTTTCATTTGTGGTTGTCATGAAATTTAGAATGAGCACTCAAAGATACAAAACTACAATGATTAAAAACAATTTATTTTAAATAAAATAAAATAATGATTACCAGAAATAATTTCAACTGAAATAAACACCTGAACAGATGTTCTAATTTGGGAAAGGTAATCTATCTAATGTTTTTATGAATTTCTAAGGCTGAGAACTGGAACAGCTGATGTTAAATATCTATTAACTTGATTATTTCAGGCAAATTGGAGCAGCAAGTTGAATTCAATGGGGAAAATAGTTCCAGCGTTATTGTCAGTTGAAGAAGAGGTTCCTGTCCTACTGTGCCGATCCTACGGTTGATGGAACATGACATCATCTGTCATCAAGAGTAGATACTTGGATATAAGATTGGGTGTTTGAGAAAGCAATACCGGATTCTGTCTTTTAATATATTTTTAGTATTAGAGCTAAAGTATACTAGATTAAAGTATTTTCTGTAGGTGTCATTTGATGGGATATTTAATCTAGAAAACTAAGACGTGGTTAATGCTAATTTAGGAATGACTGACTTAATATTAGGAAACATCATTTTCTCTTTAAATGTATGTGAAATGGAACAACCAAATGGCAATATGTCAATTTTTTTTAACTTCAGATATTGAGATTAATTCATATTTTAAAATATAATTACAAGATTTGAAGAAATGTTGCTATCAGTCAGTGTTATCGTGTATAACCAATTAGTTTTGTTTAGAAATAAACCAGAGAAGTAACGCAAGGTGCGCCTGATTAAAAACTATACGTTGCATGATTCTAATTGCACAAAGAATTTTAAATATAAGGCAGGTACCCTAAGTGCCTTTACTGGTGGAGAGATATTAATATTTACAATGCAACATCTTATTTTGCAGCATATGTTAACCTTACAGCATCAACTTCTCATAAAAGGCTCATTCATTATCAAGTACTTTACTTAAATCTGAGGAAAAAGTCTTTCAAAAGCACTCCACAGTTTCATTTAGATTTTTTTTTCAGATCTGTACTGCAAATAATTTGCTAATATTATGCCACTTCTATCTTTTGTCACACTTATATACCAGAAAATTGGTTCCATTTCATATCTGGTCTCTGTTGAATTAATACCACCTAGTGCAAAGGATGAGTACGATGTTGAGGGAGAGTGGATTTGAGGTCTTTTGTGGAAAATGCACATACACTTCCAGACATCTGAACATTTGAAAATGGCTTATTATGCATTTAATGCAGAAAATGGGTTTGAATACAAAAATCTCATGTGTAATTGCAACTGATTTCTTTTGTTTGAAGAAATAGTATTCCTCTTCTAATGAGTTGAAGGTTTTTATCATTCTTTTTGCTTGGAGGAATATCAAGCATCTTTCAAATTAGTTAAACATGTTTTTTGTTAAATCATCACAGCTTCATTAACATGATGAAGAAAATTTAGAAAAATAAATTTGTTATAGATGCTTGTGTAAATTATATATGGTACAATTTTATTTACAGCTTTATTGCTTTATTGGGAGCCTAAGGAATAAAACAGAAAGGATTCAAAATTGGGTACATGACAATTAGGATTCTCTACCATTGCAATTAAACACAAGCTTTGATTTGACTGTGGGTACTTATTTGCTGACTTATGCTTTCTACACAGGTATTACAGGATAGTAATGATGTAAAGCTCAGTAATACTGGAACACAACAGGAGAAATAAACATGAAAGCTACTGCTGTCTAAGATATCAGCATTGAGCGATCTGGCCCAGTTAATGTACTGAACAAAAGTTAATGCATATTTCACGATGGAAATACTAAATGCCTCTCAATAATTGCATTAGGTGTAATCATGAAACTGCTCCTATGCATGTTTTATGTATGGTTCAGGGTAAGTGAAAAATAAAAACCCAAAGAGTTTTTTTGATTTGGGGTGGAATGTGAAGAGACAGCCTGATAGGGTAGATTTATGGCAGCTGGTAAGAAATGGGGCTTGCAAAGGTTATGGCATGCATAGAAAAAAACTACGCGCTATAAGCTGCTGATTTACGTTGACACATATCCAGATGAAATTCTTGTTTGTAAATTGCCTGGAGTGGTCATTTTGAGGCTGTACTTTATGAAGTGTTTGACATCTTAGACAATATACATAACTGCTCCATGAACGAGTATGCAAAGATAATGTTAAATCCATTTACTGATGCATGTCTGCATATTCACTTTTGTAACTGTGGGATGTATTGATCCAACATTGAGAGAACTTTCCTAATTAGATTATAGCTCCATGGCCTCCTCGACTGTGCCTTTCATTTTTTCATCAGGTTCCTTATATCCATGTCTGATATCGGGAAATATAATACATGCACGTTCATAGTGTTTTATTGCAAGTGACATAGATTTAAAAAGGCAGACAGCATGTTTCTGAGCTTGGGGTTTGGACTACTTTGTCAAGGCAATGTGAGGGTACTTAACTTTTCTACTGACCCAAATCATGGCTTGGTACTGCCACTCAATACAAACCTGAAAAAAGAAACTTTATTACAGAGCATACTTGAAGATGCATTGCAATTTACATGCAATATTTAATTTTTTCAAGTATGGAAGTAATGATGTTCAACAGAACAAAGTAATATCCTTTTTATTTACTCCATTTGGATTTATTTCTCGCTATTTCAATCATATATGCATAGCAGATTAACATAACCAACATAGCTAAATAACAAAAACTATTGGAAAGCCTTTACCATAATATGCAATGATTAAAGTTCTTTGAAAACCATCAGAACTTTGCGCTATGCCTGAGGCAGTTCCAAGTGATGGGTAAATTGTCAAAAATTCAACCCTACTGGGGCTGCCCAGTTGTTCAAGCAGTTGAGCATTTGGCTTTTAGCCAGGAGGTCCTATGTTTGAGTTTCAAGTTGCCTGTCATTCAAGTCCACTTGCTACAACTGTGCACGTTTTCTCACTTCTCAGTCAGGCCACTAGATGGGCTGGCATGTGATAGTGAGAAATTCACCTCAGGCTGAGAAATATGACATAGTCTGGATGTTTCAATTTGAATTGCACAAATAAAAAAGACACAATTCTTTTACTGTCAGTTAAGATATAACCAAGCAAAGGCTCACGTTCCTACAATAAAAGCAGCAGTTTGATTATGAAAAGCTGTGCAGGAAGACCAGGAACATTTATTCACTACTCTGGTAATGTTCTAGCAAATAAAATATTGTTTTATTTTGTTTGGTAAGTAACTTACAAGTGCATCCAATTTTAGATGAACACTGAAAATCTTTCAAAATGCCTTTGTTTTTAATGACCAGATGCCTGAGTTCTGGTGGATTTTAACCACATTTGTAATAACACTATTCTCCTGTCGGTTTTATTCTTTAAACTTCTGCACTGCAGTAATAATTTTCTTTGAATTCATATCATTTGCCTCAGGTTCACTGTTAATTAACACAGAAGAGGAACTTTTAAAGTGAGTAAAAGAGGTAAGTACTATTCTACATTACCTCCAGGAGAATAACACTGTTTAATGTGGACAGAGGATTTGTTTTGCATAAAATGACTCCTTAACTGTGCTGCACTTAGAATAATATATTTTTCCTCCTTTCTTTTTTTTGGCAATGAGCCTGAATTGTCATTCGGTTGTGGCAATTAGAAGCAAAATCATTTTTGGGTGTGATCAAACATGTCAGAACATCTCTGTTAGTGACCTCAAAAACCTAGAAATTATATATTATTTGTTCTACTCTACTTCTTATTTTAATATTACGAAAGTGTTGGTATTCATTTTCAATCATCAGATAGATGGGTGGCATTGCTAAGAAATGGAATATTACCATTTTCCATTTATTGATTATATTAAGCGTTTCACCATCAGATATGGCATGGTGCAGTTCAGCCACATGTAGCTTAACTCTTGCAATCTTTTCCACAAACAAACATTTAATGCAGTCATTTGAAATTCATGTGTCCATCATTATTGGTGGCAACTTGAATGAAGTTCAAAATATAATACACTTATTGATAAATCCGAATGCAATCATAAATTGCAAGTACCCCTACTGGGTGAAATTCGACTGAGCATGCCCATACAGATGTTACATAGAACCGTTCATAATATTAGGTAGAGGAGACATACATTACCTACCTGAGTTGTATTCAAACTCAGGCCCAGAGCTGAAGGAAAAGTGATCAGATGTGTACTACGTATTTTTAGGCATTTAGACTACCATATATGTTTTTTTTTAAACACTTCTCTGCCCTAGTAAAAAATTGCAATATCAACCTTTACTTTAAAATAATATCCAATCTATCTGGACAAATGGAATTGTGTCTAACTGAATATTCCCTAAAGATCCAACATTAAACTATTGGGAATGAATGTTACCTGTAACCCTAACATTCACAGTGCAGAAAAACAATTATCCTAACTTTGTGAAAGTATTTCAACCCAGTTGAATTATTTTAACTCAAGTAAGTTAGGGCAACTTTACATCAAGGAGTACCCAGAAGGAAAATGATGTTGGGGAGACTAACGGTCTGATGGGGACTGAGCAATTATTGCCAGTCTGCAGTGATTACTGAAGAAGGCGCCCATAATGTCCTATACTAGTCTCTGCCTAACTCGACTAAAAATAGTTGCATAAAACATATTGAATACCAAAAATAGTTGCACAGGATGGAAATTTGGGTGCTGTTAACTTGTTAGAAAAATATTTTCAAGTGCTATTAATCAGCTTGTAGCAAATATTTTATACTGATGGAATTGCCTGGCTAATATCAGTGTACTGTGTAATTTTACGGTGAATAGTTTTGAGATAAGAAACAGTGATAAGAAAATGAAACTGAACAAATAGCTTTGCATATCAATTTGTTACTCATTCGATTTTTGAGAACTATGAGGCAATTCGACTGATTCTCCATAAAGCAGTGCAAAAACTTCCAAATGACAACATTTAAGATATTTCCATGCCCAGTTAAGATAAAGGCATCCATGATTAACTAGTGGCATAACTGGACTGAAAAATACCTTTAGTTGTTTTTAATGCCTCACTGCATTTAAGACATTATCTGGTTTGATGCTTCATTAATTTATTGTGATATTCAAGGCATAAATTACATTGTTGTGCAAAATAAATAATAATGAGAAAGTGTATATGTGAAATTTTCTTTTGTTTAAAACATTTTTGACATAATTCTTTCCAATTACTTTTATTTAAGGAAAAGACAACCCCTTTAAGTATAACTCATAACAATAATTATAAAAGTCACCGGCATGCGTTTAAAAAATGAAAATAATGAGCTGCTGATTTATTATTACACAAAGCTTTCTCTATCAATTACACACACACACACACACACATGTAAATGCCTTTCAAGGTTCTGCTTTGTGTAACTTTATAATGTTCCATAAGTGAGAAACACCCTTGTAATGTTCATCTTATACCAACTACATACACAAAGTATTCAATTTGAATACCTCTCCAGAAATTCAAATAACTTCAAATGCATGATATTAGGTTTTGAGCACCTATCACATGATTGGTCTCACAAACTGGAAATGCTGTATGTGAATCTCTAATAAATAAATGGTATATCTGACAGTCGTAAAATTCTGACTATGATATAGAGAATACCGCATGTATTCTTTACCGAAACATATAATTTTACCGAGGTTAAAGAGATATAAACAGTTCCGGCTGCACCTAATTTACTTTGCTGTTGAAAAGTACAATTCTCCAAAGACTTTATCCGATATAATATGAAATAATATATATTTTCTTTGTTTAGCATCTCTGATTTCACGCTATAGGACAAGCAGCAATGTGCCCTAACATTTGTGATATATTTTGAATGCAAATAGAACATAACTCCAAAAGACAAAATTATTTCTAAGCTGAAACAGTGAAGTCATAGATTGACTGAGTACATTTTTCTGCTTTTGTGCTAAAGAATCAGTAGGTTTTAAATTACACCATCTCAAGCCTTTGCTCTTCAATCCCTTAATCCTGATGGAGCAGAGGTTTCAGTTCAAGATAACTTCACGCAGAACATTAAAAAAAGACTCAAGTGAGCCTACCTCAAGTATGCTGATGATTTTTTCAGCTGCACTCTATCATTTGTGTCCTGCGGTATAAATGACTTCAAGGGAAAACCAGTGTCAAATAATTAACATATTTTCACTGAAAACAATCAACATCAAGAATAGGGCTCCGTCCTATTTTTTTGTAAGTTTGCATGAAAAGCAATAAATGCGTTCACATGAGACACCGCAGCCATTTGTACCTGTGGTTTTCATCACTTTTGACTTGGGTTCCTTACATGAGTGAGTCTATCTGAACTGCATGACTTCAAATGAAGAGGGAAGTGAGACTGACAGCTTTTACATCTGGTAGCCACCACACTGTCTCTCATTCAGTCAAATAAGTTACGTCAGGTTTCAAAAAGTTAGAGGGCTGAATTAAAGCAATTATGTCTGCAAAATGTTTCTGCCTGACATTGGACATATATAATTTTATATCAATCATTGCCATGTGTTTTTAATAAAACATATACTTTGCGTATCTACAATTAATCTTGTTCTGTTAATTTTGTCTTGCCAAAATATTACATGCCTAAACATCTCTGATTTTACATGAACAACAAAGGCACATCAGAAAGTGTACGCAATTACTAGAATTGTTCAATTCCAGCTACATTGTATGTTCATGTTTCATGTCCATCGTCTATTGTAATAATCTCCAGGTGTTGTACCTTTTGAATGATTAAAGAACAGCAAGCATGGTTGGTGATATGTGGAATTAATTCTGGTTTCGGTTCTTTTAATTAAAAATATTCAATAGTATTTGCACATTGAGTTAATCAAATAGAAACCTCGAGCACACTGAAATGTGTACACATTTCATAACAAATTAATCAGAAGTTTACTAACTTCAAACAAATATTTTTTGTATCTCTGACATGGGACTATAACATTTCTTCAAAGTTGTTGAACTTTCAAGATGAGCTTATTCATGATATCCGTTTACTCAACTGATTAATGTAATTTCTCCTCGTTGTTTTCGCCAGATAAAAGCCATTCAAGTGAATAGCTTTTTGTTGTTAAAAAGTCTCACGTGAGGCCAAAAGGTTAAGATATGTGTGCAGCAGTATATAAAGCCTACAAATAATTGCAGTTAATTTTACATCTGGCTGCAGGAAAAATAATAGGCTGAACAATCCAGTCTGAATAGTTTCGAGTTTAACTCCCCTGCGTTTATAACATTCAAATGCAAGTTTCACACATTACAGTTAAAAATGTGCCAACTATTAAGCTAACAGTTTTGTCAACAACTAGAAAAACAGATTAACTTGGCCTACTTGGAGTTCCTTACCTTATTTTACTGCAAGCCTCATCAAAATTTATTTGACCTTAATCATTGTTTCCATCAGTTTTACTGTGATGTAAAAAACCTCTTCAAAACACTGTTTTCTCTTTAGCTACATGGTCCTAAACCTAAGCAACTGCTTCTGCTGCTACAACAACCACATCCCGAGTCCTGCTTTGGAATGAAGAAGGTGTAATTATGTCCTCTTTGCAATCTTTTTTAGATTTCTACTGATGCTAGGGAGTCTAATCGCATTCTCGCTTCTGCACCGCAGACCACAGCCTGTTTTGAGCCGCCTGGAAATCTCTTACATCTGGAGAAGCAATAATTCATAGGATTTTACTTGACAGCCATGACAGGCAGCAGGGCAGCCAGAAACAACTGTCTCTTATGTTGGACTATTTGCAAAAAGTCAGGAAAGGAGGAGCAGGCAAAGGACCACATCCTTTTGCAGCATATACTGGCGGATGGAGCTCTTTCATTGTCTGCCAATTGGTCTGCAAAAAGGCCTTAAATATCACATTGACAGTAGCTATCACTTCCAAACAAAATTCCTTTGCCGTTTACAGAGCTGCAGAACACACGAAGCTCTCTTGTCTGGTGTGAGTCATGATGCATATGACTGGGGTTTAAAAAATAAATTGCGTGCCCTTTTTCTCGCGTGCTATAATTGGATTTGTGGACAACCATACACCTGCATTGTGGATGTATTATCTGTTCCGCAAGATATCCACGGGGGAATCAGATTCAGTGGCTACAACTGACCAGCCAGCAGTGGCTGGTAAAGTGCAGGAATTCACTGTGGTACAGCTTGCACAGACAGCGTTGTGACTGGTGTTTATGATTTCAGTGGAAGCAGAAATAAACAACTTCCCTTTCATGGGTCTGCTCCTTATGTGTAGGTAGCGGAAGCCTTCTCTGCTTTGAGTCATATCCAGTGGTAGCTGGTGTGATGACTTGCCACAGATCATGTGGAACCAATGTCCAAAGATTTGCATTTCGGCCCTCCCCAGCAGCCTGTAGTAGCAGTAGGTCACTGATAAATCATCTGCAAAGGTTTAGCTGGGTAGTGTTTCATCACACCTCTCCATTCATAGCCAAGGTTGCTCTCTGACCTGAGGGCAGAAAGGGCCTAAGAAGGGATTGGGTTCCCCCCCCACACACCCATTATCAGCTGCATTCACTCAGTGCCATCAGCTGAGACTGTCTAAACGGGAACAGCTGATCCTTACACTACTAAAAAAAAACTAAAACGTTTTCTAGTAAGTGATCTCCAGCTGGCTTTCTTGGGGCAGCTCTTTAAGAGTAACTCAAGAACAGTGCACTCATGGGCAGACGGAAAAGAGAAATGTTCAAAACTGGACCAAGTGCTGCACGCCAAAGAAAAACAAACTCAATGCCAAACTACACATCGTTAGCTCAAATCTGTTCCATGTGGAAATCAGAATAATAACGTGAGGGAAAACGACCAGTGATCTTGAAGTGATTTGGCTTGCTGCCTGTCAAATATTCACTTTTACTTCCACTTCTGCAATTACTATAGGAAATACATTTTCATTCACTTTCCCTTATCCAAGAACAACCCCCACCTCCCCCCTCTCCCACCCACCCCCTCCACCTCCTCCACTCCCCCTCCCCCCTTCCCCTTCTAGCTTGAGATTGGAATAATTATCTGATTCACTGCTTCCATGAATGTTAACATTTTGAGCCACGCTTTCCAAGATGTTCTGCTTTCCCTCCCTGCATTTTTTTGCCTGCTGCCAACTAGCCTCATGAGTCCAAGGATTTAAGGCTTGTAATTAAACAGAATAACCAGCGCAGTCTCTGTCTGAACAGCAGCAGAACCACCAACCCCCGCCCCCCCATCTCAATTTTCAGTTACAGATGTATTTCATTCAGCTCGGTTTTATTTATGATACTGGATTTTAGCTTTTTTTCTCCCCCCCCACCCCACCCCCCACCCCCCCAACTCCCTCCTGTTGCACAGCACAACATTCCATCCTGGTTTAGCACAATGTATTTAATAACTATGTCGACTGTCTTAATTACCCTATAAAGCTGGATTCCATTGGCATTTGACCCTCCTCGGCATTCCACAGAAACTGCAGGACTATGATAATTACCGACTGGCTGTGAGAAAATTAAACAAAAAAGATCCAGCATTCCAAACACTCTTAAACAACCTGTAACATTGTGCAGATAAATCATTGATGAAACAACAGACTTTGCTGGGGAATGGCCTTTCAAAGCTGAAGTATTTCACCTTGTGCAATCAGGAAATATGTTTCGTCGTAGATTTGAACTTCTCTTTACTTACTACCAATGAAGCATTATCACGTACTCTGCAGGAAATGATCTCTTGAATAAATGTTTTTAAAATACGTTTTTAAGAGTACGATTACACTGTACGCTTTGCAGTTCCACAAAGCTTTGCAGTCGCACTGAAGTGACAGTGTAACTGTGAGGTAAAGACTCAATCATCAATGTTGTGACTGCTCCCTCAGGGAGACTGTCTCATACCCACTAGGGTCTGACACTGGGAACTCCAGAGTGCTGTCAGGCTGTGTTTAAAATGTGCCCAGGTGGTATACTCAACCTCCCAGGTAGTTTAAAAACGTATGCAGAGTTTTTTTTTGGTAATGTTTTGAAAAGAGAACACTTATGCCTTCAGTTTTGCGAACCCTTACATTTCCCCACCTGAGACCAGAGCTCTGTGTACGTCAGTGACTGTAGGATTGCAATGTCTCAGATCAGCAGCACAATAAATGGCAACCACAATCACCTATTTAGTTAATATTTCTCGGTTAAGAATAAACTGAACTTATAATGATGGAATTTCCTGCATGTTGAAATCATTTTGTGAACAATCCTGATGCGTTTGTTGCTGGTGTCCATAACTCAAAGCCAGGACATGACGGGCCCAATTCTCCGACCTTTTCGGATGGCCTGTGGGAATCCCAATGCTCTGGTGAATGGGGCCAAAGATCGGGATTCCCGATGGACGTGAGGGCTCTCAGCATTCACCGGACGCCACCCACTGACCCGTTCAGGTTCCCGCCCGGAGCCGCTGGCTACTCGATAAGGGGATGGCACGGTGGCACAGTGGTTAGCACTGCTGCCTCACGATTCCCAGCTTGGGTCACTATGTGGAGTTTGCACGTTCTCCCCATGTCTGCGTGGGTTTCCTCTGGGTGCTCCGGTTTCCTCCCACACTCCAAAGATGTGCAGGTTAGATGGATTGGCTATGCTGAATTGCCACCTTCGTGTCAGGGAGATTGGTAGAGTAAATACATGGGGTAACAGAGTTAGGACCTGGGTGGGATTGTTGTCGGTGCAGGCTCGATGGGCTGAATGGCCTCTTTCTGCACAGTGGGGATTCTACGATTCTGTGGGAGATGAAATTTCTAACAATTTAAATTCCTGGGAAGTGGCCTCCCATTTGTTTTTCATAATTTTAATCACAAAAAGGCAAATGAATTCCAGGTTGATTGGTTGATTGAATTTAGGTTGATTGGCTATGCTCAATTGCCCCTTAGTGTCAAGGGGTTAGCAGGGTTATAGTGGGGTTCTGTGGATAAAGCCTGGGTGGGATTGCGATCGGTGCAGGCTCGATGGGCCAAATGGCCTCTTTCTGCACTGTAGGGATTATATATATGATAATTGTGCAAATACCTTCTCCATGTCAACAGTGGGACTGACCCCAGATGCAGCGACCACGTGATATTCACCCACCCTCGCTCCCGGATGTCATATGGGCATAGTTTGGTGTTACTCCTGGAAAGCCGGGACCTGCAGCAAGGCATCCGAGGGGGAGTTAGGAAGTAAGTGTTAATTTTTTAACATTTTTCTCTTGCTTGGGGGGCATGTACGACGCAACAGGTGCAACTGGGGTTCGAGTTTAAATATAATTTCAACTTCATTACCAGGCTCGAGACTGAAGTCTCCAGCCCCACTAGCATGTCCCCCCCCGCCGGAGTATTTCACTCCAGCGGGGATTACAGTAGCTCCCCAATCTCGGGGGGCTAGCGGCCCGATCCCGCTGTAGTGAAGGGGGGCAATCGGGGCCCCCCAGAGGGTCGGGCGGTGGGGGAATGCCCACTGGGCATTGGCATCCTGGCAACCTGGGCTCGTGGCACTGCCCAGGGGGTACTTTGGGATTGCCCATTGGACAAGGGGCAGTGTCAAGGGGCCTAGAGGGGCAGGGGGCAGGGCCTGATGAGGGGTGGGGCTTGATGGTGCAGGGCCGAGGGGGCGATCGATGGGGGGTCCCACTACCACTCTGCATAGGGATTGGTGGAGGAAGTAGGGAGGCCAGCGATCGGGGCGTGCTGGGAGGGAGGTGGGTAAAACCGGGGAGGGGGAGGGAAGGGGGGGCTCGGTCATCCTCCTGGGGGGGTCAGCACTGTGGAGGGGGTTGGGACTGCAGGGAGAAGGTTACTGTTACTGTCGGCGCATGCGCAGTAGCCCGCTCAGCACGCTGATTTCAGCCTCTCCAGCGGGAATAGGCCCCACCCCCTGAAAATTTAACGATATTCACGATGGTGGCCTCTGCAGTGCACAGAGTGTGGGAGGTTCGTCTCTGAACTCCCACTGGAAAAACCAGCATAAATTGCTCCAGTTTTCACACAAATTCAACACTTAGATTTTTTTGGGAGAATTCCAGCCCAGATGAGGAAGGGGACTGGGCAAGGTGAGGGGCAAATAACGGTCCGGTGCCCAAGTAGCAGCTGAAAGAAGATTGGGTAACCCAGGTAACCCATATCACAGAAACAGCCGCAATGCTGAGACACACAGGGGAAGCTCCATAAAGGATAATGCTCACTGCCTCTGCTTGCCAGTTGCTCCCTCTTGTCTCATCCTTAACCCAGTGGATGACAGTAACACGCAGGAAACTTGCTGGGTTTCACCAAAGAGTGCGATGGTAACTCCAATTGGAACTATTGTCAGTGTCACTCAGTGCAGCACAGTTTCCCCCAGAGGTTCACATCTCCTTCTGAAGGGAACCTTCAGTCTTTACCACTTTCAGCACATCCAAAACTATTCCATAGGTGCTGTGAAGGGAGGGCTGATGGGGACAGGAGGCCATGATGCAAGAAGAGGGGACAAGGGGCAAATGTCTCACTGTGCAAGCTGGATGGTGTGGACAGCAGCCGCTGCGGGTTGGAGGGGGGAGGGGGGGGGGGGGTGGTATTCAGGTTTGGCCACCTTCCAGCCACATCGGGAGGGAGGAAATCAGAATCATAGAATCCCTACAGTGCAGAAGGAGGCCATTTGGCCCATCGAATCTGCACCAACCACAATCCCACTCAGGCCCTATCCCCATAACCCCACTTATTTACCCTCGCTAGTCCCCCTGATAATAAAGGGCAATTTCGCATGGCCAATCAACCTAACCCACTCATCTTTGGAGTATGGGAGGAAACCGGAGCACCCGGAGGAAACCCACACAGACACGAGGAGAATGTGCAAGCTCCACACAGACAGTGACCCGAGGTCAGAATTGAACCCAGGTCCCTGGCGCTGTGAGGCAGCAGTGTTGACCACTGTGCCACTGTGCCGTGCTCAAGGGCAACTAGGAATGGGCAATAAATGTTGGCCAGCCAGCGACGCCCTTGTCCCATGAATGAATAAAAAAGCCCACTGAGCCGCAAAAGTATGCGGCAAAGATGGATAACATTGCTAATTATCTCTCACTCACTCTCCCTTTCTCTCTCTAGCTAACTCTTCCATGTCCTTACAGACTGAGGATGGATTCTAGACTGGAGCTATTCCAGATAGCAATGGTTCTGATCATTGGCTCCGAGGCAAGCAGGAGGTTGTGAGTACACCAGGGCAGCCCTGGCATGTGGAGATGATGCTGCAGACTACGCTGAGAGACTTTGCCGCCGCACCTCTCTCACACTCCTCAAACACCTCATACACCAGCTGTACAGCAAACACCGCAGCCTGGAAACCAATGACCCTGCACCACAGCAGCTGGAACCCGAAGTTCAGGGGGCTGCTGCAGAGGCTGAGTGCCAGCGTCCATCAGGCCGAGGAGGGGGCAAGAAGACAGCGAGACCTCAATCCCGGGTCTACAGGAGGCACAAGCATTTTGAGGAGATGTTGGATTACACGTGCCGCAGAAGACTTCACCTGCAAAGGGAGACAATGCGGCACCTGTACCAGGTGTTCGATCACCTGGCACCGAGAGGAGGAGGGGGACACCTGCTCCTGGTGGTTGTGAAGGTCACTGTTGCCCTCAACTTCTTTGCCACTGGATCTTTCCAGAGCTTGAGTGGGGACCTCTGTGGGATCTCACAGTCATCCGTGCACAGGTGCATCTGCCAAGTCATGGATACTCTTTATGCCCAGGAATCAACTTCAACCTGCTCCAGGCCCATCAGGATGCCTGGGCTGCAGAATTCAGTGCCATCACTGGGATGCCCCATCTCCAGTGGGGATGTCGCCCTGTGAGCACCGTCTCAACAGGGAGTGCCCTACATCAACAGGAAGGAGTTCCACTCCCTAAACATACAGCTGGTGTGCTGTCACCAGCTGAATATCCTGGGATATCCTGGGAGTGTGCACAATGCCTACATCCTGACAAACTCGGAGGTACCTGGCGCCTTCGAGGGCAACTCTTAGCCGAAGGGTTGGCTAATGGGGGACAAGGGTTACCCACTGAGGCTGTGGCTGATGACGCCTGTGCAGATGCCACAAACCAAGGCGGAAAACCGAAACATTAAGGCCCACTCTGCCACCAGAAATGTTGTTGAGCGATGCATAGGCCTTCTGAAGCTGTGGTTCAGATGTCTGGACTGCTCTGGCAGGGCTCTGCAGTATAGCCCAGAGATGGTCACAAAGATTGTGGCTACTTGCTGTGTGCTCCACAATGTTGCTCAGCAATGGGGTGACATGGTGGAGGAGGAGGAACAGGTTGCCCCTGAGGAGGAGGGTGAGGAGCAGGGCCAGGAGGAAGCCGAGGAGGATCTGCAAGATGTTGGACAGGCGATGGCCAGGGTGCCGCAGGACCGCAGGAACAGGGAGTCTCTCATTGCTCCCAGATTTGTTGCTGGCAGGTCAATCGCCACCATCCCCGGATCCTCAGGCCTGTCATGGGTTTTAAACACCACCTCCCCACTCTTCCTCTGGAACATCCACCCTTCCCCCACCAACACCTTCAATTTAGCTGAGGGAGAGGAATTTCTGAGGAGAGTGTGGTAGACAGTCGTAAACTGACATATCTCTCTCTGGCTCACATGGCTTTCTACTGGAGGGTATGTCTGTCGGGCCTGTGAGATTATGCACTGGAAACAAAAGAGCTGTTCACCCTATCCCTACCACCACCCCTCCCCCATCCCCCTCTCCACCCCCCTCTCCACCCCCATCCCCACCCCCATAGTCCCAACCCCACTCCCTCCCCCCCATCCCCACCCCATGCCCCCATTTCCCCACCCCATCCCCCCAACCCCACCCCCATGCCCCCATCCCCCCACCCCCTCCCCATGCCCCCATCCCCATCCCCTATCCCCCACCCATCCCCCACCCCCCATTCCCACCCCATCCCCCACCCCCCCACCACCCCCTTATGAGGGTGACCGCACAAAATGAAAGGTACTCAGCCTTAAGGTGAACAATGTTTTAATGGTGAATGTGTGTGTTCGATGTCCCTTTCTCCATAACTAACCCTTCTGTATTTCACCCGTGTCAACTCAGTGCTCCTGCAACTTCTTAACCTTTCGGGGTCTCCCGCTTCTTCTAAGAGTTCCCCTGGACTGCACATCTGGAGTGGAGTCAGCCTGCTGCATATTTTGCCCTGTGACCTATGATGCCCTTGGTGGCTGGCCTCTGGGGGGCCTGGACCTGCAGGGATCCAGCTGACTTTTGGGTGTCATTGGTGACGTCATGTTCTTCCCAAATCCCAGTCAAAGCGCTGGTGTCAGGAGGGGGGGATTCAGAAGAGCTAGAGACTGCCAAGAGCTCCTTGATGGAAAGCCCCAGGCTGAGCTCAAGCGCTTCCTCCTCCCTTGGGGTGCCCGGTGGCCCCTGAGTCCCTCCATTGGATGGAGGGGTGACTGGAGTGAGATCCAGCTGCTCACTGTCATCTGGCAACATCAGTCTTGGACCCATCCATAGTCTGAGCAATGTGGGCGATGCCATCAACCACGGTCTGGTGTGATTGGGTTTGGGGGCTTAACACCAGTGCCATGTGTGGGATCTGGGACAAGCCTGTGAGGGTTCATGATGGGTGTCAGGGGTGAGACTGATGCGGGGAGTGGAATGGGGAGTGGAAATGTTCGCCATGACCTGGTGTGACTGGGTCAAGCTCATGAGCACTTCTACAATGACCACTTGGGCCATTGACATGCCCATAAGAATGCTGGACATGCTGCCTTGGCTCTCAGCAATGGACAGCACAAAGTGAGCCAGGCTTTGGACGTCATCAGTCATTGCTAGGAGCTCTTATCTCAGACTCTTCACTGCAGCCGTCACCCTTGCAGTGTTGGCCTGGGTTACATGCATTTCCGATACTATCTCCTCCTGACGGCCTTGCAGTTGCAGGAAGGTGCTGGACATCTCCTCTTGATAGGCATGGCTTTGCTTCTGCATTTGTAGCAGTGTCTATATAGCGCACAAGAAACAATACTTTTCACTGTATACTAACATGTGTGACAATAATAAATCAAAGTCAAATCAATTCCAATCAGTGCTGGGATGAGCTTTCCCAGAGGATCAACATCTGCCTTCGGGACAGCTGGTTCCTGGGACTGTCGGCTCGCCTGGAAGTTCCTGCCTCCACCCGATGTGCAGCAGCAGCTGTGTGGTGCTCATCAAGAAGTGCCCCAAAAGCCTGACCACGAACATCAGGTGGATGTGAGGGATCATGATGGGTGTCAGGGGTGAGACTGATGGGGGCAGCGGATTGGGGGGTTCTGGGGGTTCCCACTGAGGTGAGAATCTGCGCTGGTGGATGGTGCAGATGACAGCAGTGCCGAGAATTCAATGTCATTCCCGGAGCTGTAGTCTAGGTGCTCTGAGGGTTTGGACGAGGGAATGCGACCATACGGCTGGACTCAATGGATTGTGATCCTGGAAGAGAAAGGACATGGGTTAACGTCTGGGCTCTGAAATGTTGTGGAAAACATTAAACTCACTTGAGATATGGATGAGTGTGCTTTGGACTCTCACTTGCTGGGACCATCCTGACCTCGCAGTTGGCTACTGACCATCCCTCGCCCTCCCCTGTGATTTCCGTGGCCCTTTCTTCAAAGGGAGTAAGGACTCTCAGCTTGGGTGCGCTCCAGCCTATCTTCCCTCTCGCCCTCCTGTTAGGTGCGGTCTAGTCTTTTGGGGAGAGGAAAAGGAGATTTTGAGTTGGTGGCCAGGTGGGTTTGTGGCTTAACATCAGTGCCACGTGTGGGATTTGCGGCAAGCCTGTGAGGGATCATGATGTGTGTCAGGGGTGAGACTGATGGGGAGAGTGGAATGGGGCATTCTGAAAGAGGTGCTGGTGGGCCGGCTGTTTGAAGGCTGGAAGTGCTTATTCCATAGAATAGACTTCTTACAGTGCAGAAAGAGGCCATTCGGCCCATCGAGTCTGCACTGACCACAATCCCACCCAGGCCCTATCCCCGTAACCCCCAACTATTTACCCTGCTAATCCTCCAGACAATAAGGGGTAATTAACATGGCCAATCAACCTAACCCTCACATCTTTGGAGCGGGGGAGAAAATGGGAGCGCCTGGAAGAAACCCATGCAGACACGGGGAGAACATGCAAATTCCACATAGACAGTGACCCAAGCCGGGAATCGAACCCAGGTCCCTGGCACTGTGAGGAAGCAGTGCCAGCCACTGTGCCACTGTGCTGCCCCAAAATGTAATATGGCTGCGTTTAGGGTCGGGAATGATGCCAGGACAAGTGGATATTCACTCTTGCAGCTCTAAGAGGTCATTAATTCTCTCCCTGCACTGAACGGCTGTCCTCCGGGTCAGGGTGTTGCTGCTCCCAGACTTCTGCCACTATGTTAGCAGCTAGTCTCCTGCCTACCCTCGGGAACAGGGTGGCCCTCCAATGTCCGCATCCAGGAAGTGCGGGGCTGGTCTCCTTCCGGCCATCTTCCCTGCTGATCTGACTGTGGGATATAATGGGGCTGCTTTTAAACTGCTCCCGCTTGTTGCCCATTCAGGTGATTCCTGACTCCAGCGAATGAACCGCTGTTGGAGTTGGAGAATCTGCGTGTTTCAAGTGGGGGATGGGCTCGCACAGTTGAATTGACAGGGTGGCTTGTGAACACCGTTGCCAGCGGAAACGCAAATCACTCCCGCTTTACCGCTGGCGGGAGCAATTATTCTCAAAATGGGAGAATCGGGCCCAACATTTCTCTTTAAGTTTCACTTTACTGATCAAAGGAATAGACCAGGCTCTCGATTAATTTATATATTTCAGGTTGGCTGAAAGCTGACATCTACTGACAAGCTGGTGGATGTGGGCCGAAGGGCCTGTTCTGTGCTGTACTGTTCTATGTTCTATGTTCTAAGCTGCAAGCTACAAACACCCTTACTATTTGTGTTATATATTAACGATTTGGATGTGAATGTGGGGGGCACAATTGGGAAATTTGCAGATGACACAAAGATTGGTCGGGTCGTGGATAATGTAGAGGACAGCTATAATCTCCAAAACGATATCGATCGGTTGGTGGAATGGGCGGTAAAATGGCAGATGGATTTTAACATAAAGTGTGAGGTCATGCATTTGGGGAGGTCAAACATTTGTAGGGAGTACACAATAAATGGGAATATACTAAGCGGGGTAGATGAAGTGAGAGGTTTTGGTGTACAAGTACACAGGTCCCCAAAGGCAGCAATTCAAATAGATAAGGTTGTAAAGAAGGCATATGGAATGTTCTCTTTCATTGGTAGAGGTATAGAATATAAGGATATAAGGATATAATGTAAGGATATAAAGTTGGAATTGTATAAAACACTGGTGAGGCCACAACTGGAGTATTATATGCAGTTCTGGACACGGGAGGGATGCGGTTCTCTCAAAAAAAAACGAAGTGCCCAACGGGTGGGAATACAGGAGTTTTTCCCGCCCGTTTTTTGGGCAGGCTGAGTGGAATGAATCTCCAGGACTCTGTGCATCACAGTTCAATTCACACCGGTAAGGGGGGTCGGAGGCTGAACCCGCCAGAGAGACCAGCATCAGTGTGCTGAGCAGGCCACTGTGCGTGCGCCACTCTGTCAGTGGGGAGATCGGCGCATGCCCACTGGCCCCCCCCCACCACCAGCCTCCCGATCGCTGGCAGCCGTGAACCCCTCCCCTGATTGCCGGTCTCCGTGAACCCCTCCCCCGATTTCCAGCCTCTGTGCACCCCTCCCCCGATTGCCAGCCTCCGGGAACCCCTCCCCCGATTTTTAAAAAATTAATTCATGGGACATGTGCGTCGTTGGCTAACAAACATTTATTGCCTATCCCTAGTTGCCCTTGAGAAGATGGTGGTGAGCTGTCTCTTTGAATCGCTGCAGTCCATATTCTGTGGGTTGACCCACAAATGCCGTTAGGGAGGAAATTCCAGGATTCTGACCCAGCGACTGCGAAGGAACGGTGATATATTTCCAAGTCAGGATGGTGAGTGGCTTGGAGGAGAACTTGCAGGTGGTGGTGTTCCCATTTATCTGCTGCCCTTGTCCTTCTAGATGGAAGTGGTTATGGGTTTGGAAGGTGTTGTCTAAGGATCTTTGGTGAATTGCTGCAGTGCATCTTGTAGATAGTACACACTGCTGCTACTGAGCGTCAGTGGAGGAGGGAGTGGATGTTTGTAGATATGGTGCCAATCAAGTGGGCTGCTTTGTCCTGGAAGGTGTCAAGCTTCTTGAGTGTTGTTGGAGTTGCACCCATCCAGGCAAGTGGGGAGTATTCTATGACACTCCTGACTTGTGTCTTGTAGAGGGTGGATAGGCTTTGAGGAATCAGGAGGTGAGTTACTTGCCACAGTATTCCTAGCCTCTGACCTGCTCTTGTAGCCACTGTGTTTATGTGGTGAATCCAGTTGAGTTTCTGGTCAATGGTAACCCCAAGGATGCTGACAGTGGGGGATTCAGTGATGGCTACACCATTGAATGTCAAGGGGCGGTGGTTAGAGTGTCTCTTATTGGTGATGGTCATTGCCTGGCATTTGTGTGGCGCGAATGTTACTTGCCACTTGTCAGCCCAAGCCTGGATATTGTCCAGATCTTGTTGCATTTAAACATGGGCTGTTTCAGTATCTGAGGAGTCACGAATGGTGCTGAACATTGTGCGATCATCGACGAACATCCCCACTTCTGACCTTATGATGGAGGGAAGGTCATTGATGAAGCAGCTGAAGATTGTTGGGCCTAGGACACTACCCTGAGGGACTCCTGCAGAGATGTCCTGGAGCTAAGATGACTGACCCTCCACAACCACAACCATCTTCCTATGTACCAGGTATGGCTACAACCAGCAGAGAATATGCCCCCTGATACCCATTGATTCCAGTTTTGCTAGGGCTCCTTGATGCCACACTCAGTTGAATGCGGCCTTGATATCAAGGGCTGTCATTATTGCCTCACCTCTGGAGTTCAGCTCTTTTGTCCCTGTTTGAACCAAGGCTGTAATGAGGTCAGGAGCTGGGTGCCCCTGGCGTAAGCCAAACAGCAGGTTATTGCTGAACAGGTGCTGCTTGATAGCACTGTTGATGATTGCCGGCCTCCGTGACCCCCTCCCCCCCTGATTGCTGGCCCGACGCCCCTTCCCCATGTCCAGCCCAACTCCCCACGCCCCCATGGCCAGTACCGATCGCCCCATCACTCCCAACCCCACCGATCCCTAATGCTGAGTGTCCAGTGGGTCACCCCACCACTGACAGGCCCCGCCTCCAGTAGGCCCCTGCCTTAGTAGGCCCCGCCTCCCTGGCCCCACATCCTTGGCATCGCTAGTGGCCGTTAGTCAGTGTCAGGGTGCCTAGTGGGCACTGCCAGTGTGCCACGTTGGCACTGCCCAAGGGGCAGCCCCCTCTTGCCCCAACCTCCCCAGGGGGCCTCAATGGCCTATGTCCCCACTAGCGGGGTGGACACGCCTGGTCCCCGTTGAGGGGGACGAGCTTTAATCCCTGCTGGCAGAAACCTCTCCCAGCGGGATGGAAAACATTAGTAAGTCCGGACAATACCAGCCCGGGTTTGCTAATGACATGGAAATGTAAATTTCCATGTTATAATCAGCCTTGTGCTGATTTTTGGCATGAGGCTGATTACACTTAAAAAAACGGGCCTGGGAGAGTCGCGATCAGCTGGATGCTACAGGCTCCCCTGCGGATATTTCCCGGACCACCGTGCTACTCGAGCAGCGCAACGGGCCGGGAGAATCAAGCCCCACATTACAGGAAGGGTGACATTGCTCTGGAGAGAGTGCAGTGGAGGTTTACAGGAATGTTGCCAGGGCTAGAAACGTGTAGCTATGAGGAGAGATTGGATAGGTAGGGGTTACTTTCCTTGGAACAAAGGAGGCTGAGGGGTGACTTGATTGAGGTATACAAAAATTTGAGGGAAAGACATGGACAGGATGACATTCTATCCCTTGGCGGAGAATTCTAGAACCAGGGGACACAGATTCAAGATAAGTGGCAGAAGGGGTAGAGAGGACATGAGGAAGAAGTGTTTTACGCAGAGGGTAGTGGGTGTCTGGGATTCGCTGCTCAGGTTGGTGTTGGAGACAGTAACCCTAAACTATTTTAAAAGGTACCTGGATCTGCACTTTGAGTGCAGTAAACTACAGGGCTTTGGACTGGGTGTAAAAAGGTGGGATTAGAAAGGGAGCCTGGGTGTTCTTGAGCAGGCATGGACAAGATGGGCTGAATATCCTCCTTCTATGCTGTAACTTTTCTATGGTTCAATGGTTCTAAGCTCATTAATGACCAACTTGGACTTTAGATTATGCTAAAATTACACTTAATGAATGCATACCAGAAGGTAGCTTTATGTTAAAAACAATCTGTAGAAGGATGGAGTCTCTGTGAAAACAATTCTTATCAGATAAAGGGATTCTGGATTGCAGCATAAAGTGAAGTTAAATTATTAGATTTTGTGCAATTTACCAAAAAAAAGGTATAGATGAAGTTTCCAACAATTGAATGAGGACAAAAGCAACAAACATGATTTTTTTTTCTCAAATATATGCTTATTTTTATGGAATAGAAATATTGATCTTAATGAATCCCCACAAGCATCATGTTATAATCTTATAAGAGGCTAAAACCTATATTAATAATTGACAGATTACTTGACTCTGATATTTATTAATTTTTCTTGTTGCCTTGTTTACTTGTTTTCCTCTGTGCTGCTGTCTGCTGTGAGCAGGTGTGTTAAATGAAGCACTTCCCCAGCAAAAAGAGAAATGAAAATTTAACAGAAAAATTAGTCACTCCATTTATCATAATTTCTGTGTAGAGAATGTTTTAGAATCATAAAATCCCTAAATGCAGAAGAGGACCATTCGGCCCATCAAGCCTGCACCAACAACAAGATTGACTAGGTTAGGGTTGTTTTCACTGGAGTTCAAATGAATGAGGGGGGATTTCATAGAGACTTATAGAATTCTAACAGGACGAGACAGGGTAGATGCTGGGAGGATGTTCCTGATGGTGGGGGTGTCCAGAACCAGGGGTCACAGTCTGAGGATACAGGATAGACCATTTAGGACGGAGATGTAGAAATATTTCTTCACTCAAAGGGTGGTGAGCCTGTGGAATTCATTACCACAGGAGGTAGTTGATGCCAAAACATTGAATGTATTCAAGAGGCGGCTAGATATAGCACTTGGGCAAATGGGATTAAAGGTTATGGGGAGAGAACAGGATTAGGCTATTGAGTTGGCCGATCAGCCATGATCGTGGTGAATAGCAGAACAGGCTCGAAGGGCCGAATGGCCACCCCCTGCTATTATCTTCTTCTATGTTTCTAGGTTTCATTCAGGCCCTATTCCTGTAACCCCACGTATTTACCCTGCTAATCCCCCAACACGTCAGGCGGGATTTCCTGGCCCCGCTTGCCCCAAAACCGGAAAATCTGAATCCAAATTCAATGGACCTTTGCATGGTTCGCCCCCCGCCCGCTATGATTCCCGTGGTGGGCGGGATGGGAAAATTCCCCTCTAACAGCCAATTTAGAATGACCAATCCACCCAACCCGCACATCTTTGCGCTGTGGCAGGAAACCGGAGCACCCGGAGGAAACCCAGGCAGACACGGTGAGAATGTGCAAGCTCCACACAAACACTCAGGCCAGAAAAGAACCTGGGTGGCTGGTGCAACCGGGAGGATTTATTCCCAAAGGAATCTCATTTGCATTATATAACAAGGCAATGCCTATATTTTAAATGCTACTGACTTTTTTTCACTGTCTGACCACAGAAATGATAGAATATATGGAGAATTCACGTTAATTCACATTCACATTCCCACTGTGCCACTAAAGGTTCCTTTAACTGGTGTGTTTTTAAAAATGAAGTGGTGTTTATAAAAATGAATGATGTCAGCAGATATAAAAAGGATCGTTGAGAACTGGGAAAACATTTCAGCTCCTACAATTAAAATATTGTTTAATTTATTTTTCTTGTGATGGCGGCTGCCTCTGTGGTTGTGGACATTCCTTTAGCTTCGACATAATGACGTTCGACATTGTGCAAAAACGTACACAATTACGGCTGTCACGGTTTAGAGAAAGAAACAACTGACACAGCAAAAGGCATGCAGCATTTCACAAGTTCACGAATGCGACATTTCCCTATATTTAACAGCCTACTTGTATCGCTTACTCTCAACTGATGATGTGGGGTTTTGATGGAGAATTTAATAAAATTGATTAACCAGATGTAATCATTTTCATTTATTTGCATTTTTATTAATGCACTCCAATATCACTGTTTGAAACCAAATGCCAATCTTGTGGGGTGAAATATGCTCCCAGCACAGGACAAAGCTTTGCTGGCAGCTCCCCGATATGTTCGATGTGTTTTCTATCTTATTTCCACTGTGCCTCCTTCAGCTCTTTATACTCTGGGTGCTGCCCTGTTTTCATATAGCAGCTCCCACTACTTGATCCCTGCTTCATCTACTCTGCGGGCCCAGACATTTGTTGGCACTATTAGCACAGCAGGAACCTTATCATATTTTCTATCTGTGGCTGTTGGAGATGTCAAGAGATGGAAAATGCTGTGCAGCCTTTCATCCTCCCTCCCTGTACTTCCTCCATAACCACACGCTGCATTTGTGTCAATGCCCTCCCACTACTAGCTGCTGGAATCTCCTTAAATGTGTCTACGTTTGCCATCTGTACGAATAACGCTGCTAAGACTTAGCCATGATTAAGCTGTCAAGATTTATTACGTTAAAAAGTATCAAAGTTTTTCACTGTAACCCTTGACCTTGATAGGTTCCACCTCCTCTCCCGTCCCTTCCCCTCCCCCCAAAGTATCACAAGCAGAGTGCTTCAGTTGACCTTGACCAATATGTGTGCCCAGGGAACACTAATGAATTTTGGCTGATTCATCATCAAACTCCAAATTTAATCAAGCCAACATGGCAGAGAAAGCTAGCTGTGATTAACTCTTAAATTTATGATAATCTGCTAATTTTAGGAAAGTTGGCATGATCTGGTTGTTAATGCAAAGCTTCTTTGGCGAAAAACCCACCAGCTGGTCATAGTTGTTGCATTTTGGAATCTGAAATTACCTGTTCAAAGACTGCAGCAGTTAATTGCTCTTTGTAGTTAGTTCCGAGTAAAATATTATAATAAATCAGATTATTTGCGTCAATAAAATGTCGTAATATTGACTTATCTACACAATATCTGCAGCTCATAAATATAGTGCGATTTAGTTGATTTATAGCTTAATCTAAACATAATTAGTGACTATTTTACTCAATACTTTGACAAAAAGCATAGATTTTTAGAAGCATACAATGAACACAATGACATGTGTAAATCTTATACCTGAATTGAATAATCACAAGAAAAATCCCACTACATCTGCATCCTGTAAAATTGCTCCAGTAATAGGGGAGAATACACAGTGAAGTAACAAGACAAATGGGCAAGAGGTGTCAGAAAAAATATATATTGTTGGATGATGTTGTGTCTCTTAATTCACAAGTGCCACAACTGCCTCAGGAAGGAAAAAAGTTTTCAGACATCATTTCTCACAAATCATCTGTTCTGTTTATATTAACCATGAGGCACCTTGTCCCACTGCATTTTCCAAAAAATTATAGATCTGGAAAGTGAACAATCTTGTGTCAGAATCTGCAAATTATTTTCTTGTCATTTATGTCGCTGACAATAAATGTACATTGTGTTATTGTACTTCTGAGCTTCATACCAATTGTTCTTCATTACGAACCACCTCCTCACCTGTACATCCAAAATATGTTGATGAGATGCCAGCCGCTCTTCACAAATAGAAAGTAGGGAAATTTTTTTTAAAACATCTTGTAGATAAAAAGGAGCATTGCTACTGTAAATTCTGTTGGTCAAACTGGACATGCATCTGTGTACAATCAAGGCAGGGTGTAACAGATATCATAATTGTAAAGGAAAGAAGAATGTACGCAGCAGGACTTCTTATTCATCAGAGTTGTATAGAGCTGGGCTGACAGTTTTACTGTACAAAATATTAGAGGATTATAAAGCTAGATACATAGATTTGGGCTTGTGTTTATCTAGTCTTTGCAATGCACTGTGATTGCCCAATCCAGTTGGCACCATTCACATATATTACTTCCTGCATACCTGTTATTCTGCAGTTATAGCATCCCTGCAGCCATGATGTGGAGATGCCGGCATTGGATTGGGATAGGCACAGTAAGTAGTCTCACAACACCAGGTTAAAGTCCAACAAGTTTATTTGGTAGCACAAGCTTTCGGAGTACTGCTCCTTCATCAGGTGAGTCAAGCTCGTGCTACCAAATAAACCTGTTGGACTTTAACCTGATGTTGTGAGATTACTTACAGCATCTCTTCAGACTGTGGAACATGATTTTGCATTTCAGCTTTATCCAGTCCGCAGATAATTTAATTACTTATTACTTTTCAGCTAACCAACTGAATGTTCTGAACACAAGAAATCTATTGTTTCATCTTTGGGAAGAGTTCCAACGGGCAGTTAAAACTTTCTCAAAATTCAACTCATTTCTTGGATCAGGGATTATTACCAAGGCATGACAGGTAAATTGTGACAATCTGCAGCTCTAAAGGTGTACTAAAAAAGGCAAGGAAGTCTCTGGAAATTGTCTGCCTCTGCCACCTTGCACCAAGGCGAAGTCTGCACTCCGAGCAAAACTTTGTGCTTGCTTTGCCTGTTGGTCTCTGACCAGAGAGATTTCAATGTTGGTTGCTCTCCTTGAGTTAGAGACACTGAGTAACCTCTCGAACACAATGGATGCCAAACTGCGAGATGTTGCAAATATCTTCACCGAAAACTAAAAGGAATAAGACACATGCATGTTCATCACCACAATCACCTTCATAACCACTGGCAATGCGGTCCTTGCCCTGTTTTAGGTACTGTTGTACCTGGAGCAGGTGGCAGATTTCCATGAGGACATCCTTACTGAAGCACAGATGTCACATACATTGCTCCTCACTGTGGTTCAGATCGAGAATAGCTCCATGAATACCCTGGAAGAATGTAATCTCCTGCTGACTGCCCTTCTCTCCCAACTCTGTTGTATTTTGGTCAGGCTAGCTGAGGAATATTTGTAAGACGTTGGCATGTTCAAACAATAACTTCTTTATTGTATGTAAATGAACTATGTACAGCAGTTCATGACTCAGTATTACACTACTGAAGCCAGGAATGTACTTCCTCTTAACTAGAGGGAGCTTGTCAGAGAGTAATTTTAATGGGGAATTTAATCTTAATTCAGACTGAAATAATCTGGTGGGAAAAGGTAGTAGAGATGACAAATTAATACAATGTTTTTGTGATAACATCTTAGATCAGCATGTTCTAGAACCAACAAGGGAGCAGGCTATATCAGACCTAGTGCTAACACTGAGATAGGATTTATTAATGACCTCAAAGTGAAGGTGCCCCTAGGTAGCACTGAGCATAACATGACTGAATTTTACATCCAGTTTGAGGGAGAAAAGAGTGGGTCTAAGACTAGTATTTTAGACATACAAAAATTATGAGAGCATGAAAACAGAGCTAGAGAAAGTGAACTGGCAATTTAGGTTAAGGAACAGGTCAATAGAGATGTATGTAAGTGGATATTTCAGAATGCACAGAATGCACATTGGCACAGTGGTTAGCACTGCTGCCTCAAAGCGCTAGGGACCCGGGTTTGATTCCTGGCTTGGACCACTCTGTGCAGAGTCTGCACATTCTCCCTGTGTCTGCATAGATTTCTTTCAGGTGCTCTGTTTTCCTCCCACAATCCAAAGATGTGCGTGTTAGGTTGATTGGCCATGCTAAAATTCTCCCTCAGTGTACCAAAACAGGCACCGTAGTGTGGCGACTAGGGGATTTTCACAGTAACTTAATTGCAGTGATGGTGTAAGCCTACTTATGACACTAATAAATGAACTAAATTTTAAAGAAAAAGATACATTCCAATTTGAGAGAAAATTTTCAACGTGAGGACCCACCATCCATGGTAACTAAAAAAGTTAAAGATCGTACCAAGCTTAAAGGAAAAACACATTCTTGTACAAAAATGGATGGCAGGTCAGAAGATTGGACAGAAAATTTAAAAAAATGACTGGAAGATTAATAAGGAGAGAACATTTATAGTATGAGAGAAAGCTAGTTAGAAATATAAAGACAGATAGTAAGAGTTTCTGTGGATATTTTGAAAAGAGTTAACAAAGCGAATGTTAGTCCTGCAGAAAGTGAGTTGGGGAGTTAATAAATAAAGAGATGGCAGATGAATTGAACAGGTATTTTGCCGAAGTCTTTACTATAGAGGATACCAAGAATAACCATAAATCAGGAATTGGAAGGAAGGGAGGAACTCAAGAAAATTAAAATCACCAGGAAAGTGGTAATTAGTAAATTGTTGGAGCTGGGGATTGATAAGTCCCTGGCTCTGATGGATTTTAGCCTAGGGTCTTAAAAGAAGTGGCTATTGAGATAGTTTATCAATTGCTTTAAATTTTCCAAAATTCACTAGATTCGAGGAAGGTTCCATAGTTAACGTAACTTATTTTTTCAAAAAGTGAGGGAGACGCAAAGCAGGAAATTATAGGCCAGTTAACTTAACATCTGTCCGAGGGAAAATGGTGGAAGCTGCTATTAACGATGTTATAAAAGGACACTTAAATAAATTCAAGGTAATCAGGCAGAGTCAGCATGGCTTTATGCAAGGGAAATTATGTTTAACTAATTAACTGAAATTCTTTGAAGAAGTAACAGGTACAGTGGGTGGATATACTGTACTTAGATTTCCAGAGGCATTTGACAAGGTGCCTCATCAAAAGTTATTGCAGAAAATGAAAGCTCATGGTGTAGGAGGTAACCTATTGACATAGATAGAAGATTGGTTAACTAATAGAAAACTGAGAGTAGGCAAAATGGGTCATTTTCTGGTTGGCAGGATGAGACGAGTGGTGTACCACAGGGATCAGTGCTGGAGCCTCAGAGCTTTAGAATGTATATAAATGATTGGGATGAAGGAACTGATGGTATGGCTGTTAAATTTGCTAATGATAAGATACATCGGAAAATAAGTTGTGAAGAGGACATAAGAAGGTTACAAAAGGATATTGATAGGTTGGTTATTGGGAAAAGATCTGGCAAGTGAAATACTATGTAGGAAAATATAAGTTTGTCCATTTTGGCAGGACAAATAAGAAAGCATCACATTATCCAAATGATGAGAGATTGCAGAGCTCTGAGATGCAGAAGGATCTGGGTGTCTGAGTGCATGAATAACAGAAGGTTAGTATGCAGGTGCAGCAAGCAACTAGCAAGGTAAATAGAATGTTATTGTTTATTGCAAGGGGAATTGATTACATGTGTGGTGAGATTATATTTCAGTCATACCCCAGGGCATTGTGTGACCATACCTGGAGTAATATGTACAGTATTAGAACATAGAACATAGAGCAGTACAGGCCCTTCAGCCCTCGATGTTGCACCGACCAGTGAAACCAATTTAAAGCCCCTCTAATCGACACTATTCCAATGTCATCCATATGTTTATCCAATAACCATTTGAATGCTCTTAATGTTGACGAGTCCACTACTGCTGCAGGCTGGGCATTCCACGTCCTGACTACTCTCTGAGTAAAGAACCGACCTCTAACACCTGTCCTATATCTCCCACCCCTCAATTTAAAGCTATGTTCCCTCATGTTAGCCATCACCATCCGAGGAAAAAGGCTCTCACTATCCACCCTATCTAATCCTCTGATCATCTTGTATGCCTCTTGATGCACGTCAATTGAACTCAAGACACGAGGCTTCGGTAACTGAAGGCTTTTATTGCCTAACAATGGAACTACTAGAACGTAAGTACACCATCCCAGACTGACGAGGTCCCGCCCGAGCAGGGGGTCTTATACCTCTCCCAGGAGGCGGAGCCCGACTGGGATGTGCCACAACAGTAACAACCACAGGTGTATTAATCCCACCCTAGCCCAACAACAACATTAGAACAATCCCACAGTGTGAACACCCTAGCCCAACAACAACATTAGAACAACCCCACAGTGGGAACCAACGATGGTTCACCACATTCACCCCTCCTTTGAGAACAAAGGCCGGCGGGGTGCGAAAACAGACTAAAAAAAAAGTCAACAGATTATAAGTCCAGACGGTCTGGAGGACCGCATCGTCGTTGTGACCTCCTCAATACCGGCGGTGACACCGGAGTAGGTGCTTGCGGTGGCGTTCTCCCCAAAACAGCGTCCGGCTGTCCTCTCGCGGACTCATGGGCCGGTTGACCCTGGTGAAGCGGTAGTGCAGGGGATCCCGGTACATTCTGCGATGGCGCCGATCTCCGGGTCTCAGGCAAGCTGTACATTGGAGTATAACTGTTAAGCACTGGTCCCGGTGCTGACCGCGCCACGTCCGGGGGAGAAATAAGGGATAAGGGATTCGTCACTGGGGGTATGGGAGCGACAGGAGTTGCTACGTCCCCTGCGGGCGCCAGGTCTCGGATCGAGACTGTGTCCTCTCGCCCGTCAGGATATGCCACATAGGCATACTGAGGGTTGGCGTGGAGGAGGTGGACCTGTTCGACCAAGGGGTCGGACATGTCGCCGCAGAAGGACGGGTCCTGGGTACGTCAACCAGGCTGGTAAAGATATCCCCGAGGACGACTTCCGAGGGAATGAGAACATCCTCTCGTGGGGAGTAGCATTGGTTGCCGTACACAGGAGGGAGCGAATGGAGTGAAGCGCATTTGGGAGGACCTCCTGCCAATGGGAGACTGGAAGGCCTTTGGACTTCAGCGCCAATAGGACAGCCTTCCAGACTGTAGCATTCTCTCTTTCCACCTATCCATTGCCCCTAGGGTTGTAACTCGTGGTCCTACTAGAGGCAATCCCGTATGAGAGCAGGAATTGCCTCAAGTCGTTACTCATGAACGACGAGCCCCTGTCGCTATGTATATAGCTGGGGTACCCGAACAGGGTAAAAAGATCACGGAATGCCTTGATCACCGTGGCAGTCGACGTGTCCGCGCAGGGGACAACAAACGGGAACCGGGAGTACTCGTCTATTATGTTCAGAAAGTACACGTTCCGATCTGTTGAGGGAAGGGGGCCCTTAAAATCCACACTCAGCCTCTCGTGCATCGTGGCTTTCGCAATGTCATGTTTCAATGCCTTGAAGGCCAATTGGGCCTCTGGCGTGAGTGGAAATGTCGTGGACTTAATAAGCGGACGGGCTTTGTCCGCGTAGTTGGGAACCCACTGCGCATAATAGGAGAAGAAGCCTAGGCATCTCCTCAGTGCTTTTGCGCTAGCGGGCAAAGGAAGTTCAGCAAGGGCCTTGACCAAATGTGCCCGGTCAGGTCGGTAAAAGTGCGGTTTGCATTCCGCGCAAATCCGACAGCTCCTTGTCACTGACCTGACGTCCTCCACCGAGTAAGGCAGGTTGCGGGCTTTGATAAAGTGGTAGAGCCGAGTGACCCCAGGATGGCACAGGTCATTATGGAGGGCGTTCAAGCGATCCTCCTGCATAGTAGCGCATGTTCCGCGCGAGAGGGCATCCGAGGGCTCATTGAGTTTCCCTGGACGATACATAATATCGTAGTTATAGGTGGAGAGCTCAATTCTCCACCGCAAGATCTTGTCATTCTTGATCTTGCCCCTCTGCGTGTTATTGAACATGAACGCCACGGACCGCTGGTCCGTGATCAGGGTGAACCGCTTCCCCGCCAGGTAATGGCGCCAGTGTCTGACGGCCTCCACAATGGCCTGGGCCTCCTTTTCCACCGCTGAATGCCGAATTTCGGGACCTTGGAGGGTGCGGGAAAAAAACGCGACGGGCCTGCCTGCCTGGTTTAGTGTGGCGGCCAGGGCGAAATCAGATGCATCGCTTTCCACCTGAAAAGGGATGGATTCGTCTACCGCGTGCATCGTGGCTTTCGCAATGTCATGTTTCAATGCCTTGAAGGCCAATTGGGCCTCTGGCGTGAGTGGAAATGTCGTGGACTTAATAAGCGGACGGGCTTTGTCCGCGTAGTTGGGAACCCACTGCGCATAATAGGAGAAGAAACCTAGGCATCTCCTCAGTGCTTTTGCGCTAGCGGGCAAAGGAAGTTCAGCAAGGGGGCGCATACGGTCGGGATCAGGGCCAATGACCCCGTTTTCCACTACGTATCCCAGGATGGCTAACCGGCGCGTACGGAATACACACTCCTCCCTGTTGTAGGTCAAATTCAGGCGAGATGCAGTGCGTAAAAAGTTCTGGAGCTTTGTGTCATGGTCCTGCTGATCACGGCCGCAGATGATGACATTATCCAGGTACGGGAAGGTAGCCCGCAGCCCGTTCTGGTCCACCATTCGGTCCATAGCACGCTGGAAGACCGAGACCCCATTGGTGACACCAAATGGAACCCTAAGAAACTGATACAGACGACCATCCGCCTCAAAAGCCGTGTAGTGTCGGTCCTCTGGGCGGATGGGGAGTTGGTGGTCGGCGGACTTAAGGTCTATGGTGGAGAACACCCGGTACTGCGCAATCTGATTGACCATATCAGATATGCGCGGGAGAGGATACGCATCCAGCTGCGTATATCGATTAATGGTCTGACTGTAATCAATGACCATCTGGGGTTTGTTCCCGCTCTTAACCACCACAACCTGTGCTCTCCACGGACTAACACTGGGCTGTATGATCTCTTCTTTGAGGAGCCGCTGAACCTCAGATCTGATGAAGATCCGATCTTCAGCGCTGTAACGCCTACTTTTAGTAGCGATGGGCTTGCAGCCTGGTACCAGATTCTTGAATAAAGAGGGTGTGGTGATCTTTAATGTAGAAAGATTGCATGCGGGGCGCTTTGGACAATTTGGAGACTGCAGCTGTTCCCCTACTGTCAGCGAAGGGAGTGGCCCACCGTACTGTAGGATCACACTCTTCATGTGGACCATAAAGTTTAGTCCGAGGAGAATTGGTGCGCAAAGATGCGGCAACACAAGGAGCCTGAATCGCTCGTAAATTGTGCCATGCACTTTCAGAGTTACCACACAACGTCCTTGAACAGGGACAGACCGGGACCGTGATGCCATAGAGATTGTCTGTTTGGCAGGTTGAATCTGGAGTCCACACCTCTTTACAGTGTCAGGGTGAATAAAGCTCTCAGTGCTCCCGCTGTCAAACAGACAATAAATTGCACGACCATTTACCTCTATGTCCATCATTGAACAGTCAAGCCTGTGGTGCTTAGCCTGGTTCAGGGTGATCGACGCCACCGTTGGCCCTTGAACGTCACTGCAGGCAGCTGAGGTTGATGCTGAGGACCCCTGCTGGTCGCTCCTGGTCGTCGTCGACCAAAATGGCCGCCCCCATGAATCGCACATGGTTGAGGGCGCCAAGCGTAGCGGCTCCCGGTGGTCATCCTCCTCCGACTCCGTCGACCACAATGGCGTTGTCCTGGACTCGCACGTGGACGAACCCTGTGGGTACTTCGACGTCGATGGTGATGATCCCCGTTCTGAAGGGTCACAGGCTGCACTGCCGTTCTTGGGCTTTGATCTGCACACCTTCGCGTAGTGCCCCTTTTTACCGCATTGATTACAGACCACCGCTTTAGCAGGACACTTTTGTTGTGGATGCTTGGCCATTCCGCAGAAGTAGCACCGCGGGCCGCATGGGGCTGCCGCCGTCGTCGGGTCTACATGGGAGCACGCCATAACACTGCACTTCGAGCCCGTGGGGCGAGGAGGGATTTGTGACTGCTCCTGCCACGTTGTCTCCACGTGGTCCTCCGGATACAGGACCAAGCTCTTCGAAGCCGCCTCAAGCATTTCAGCCATTTCCATAGCTTGGGTCAGGTTGAGATTCCCCTTTTCTAGCAGCTTGAGACGGATGTACGAAGATCCTACCCCTGCCACAAACGCATCTCGGGCGAGGTCATACATATACTGCTCAGCCGACACAGCTTTGCAGTCGCAGCCCCTGGCAAGCTGCAAGAGCTCATTGGCGTAATCCTCCATGGTTTCGCCCGACTGCCGACGTCGTGTAGCGAGGAGGTAACGAGCGTGGATCTCATTGGGAGGTTTCGTGTAGTGCTTTTTTAAAAGCTCGAGGGCCCTCGGGTAAGTGGTGGCCGCACGGATCGCGAGGTAGACAGTGTCGCTTACCCTCGCATGGAGGACCCGGAGTCTGTCATCATCTGTGATGACCGCTGCGGAGGCTGCCAGGTAGTCCTCAAAACACTTCAGCCAGTGGTCGAAGGTGTTAGAGGCGCCCACCGCACGTGGATCCAGCGTCAGACGCTCTGGCTTTAAGATTTGTTCCATACTCTCCTTTCCGTCGAGAGCTTAGTGTTAGGCAATAAAATTGATGCACGTCGATTGAACTCAAGACACGAGGCTTCGGTAACTGAAGGCTTTTATTGCCTAACAATGGAACTACTAGAACGTAAGTACACCATCCCAGACTGACGAGGTCCCGCCCGAGCAGGGGGTCTTATACCTCTCCCAGGAGGCGGAGCCCGACTGGGATGTGCCACAACAGTAACAACCACAGGTGTATTAATCCCACCCTAGCCCAACAACAACATTAGAACAATCCCACAGTGTGAACACCCTAGCCCAACAACAACATTAGAACAACCCCACAGTGGGAACCAACGATGGTTCACCACACCTCTATTAAGTCACCTCTTAACCACCTTCTCTCTAACGAAAAGAACCTCAAGTCCCTCAGCCTTTCCTCATACGATCTTCCCACCATACCAGGCAACATCCTGGTAAATCTCCTCTGCACCCTTTCCAACGCTTCCACATCTTTCCTATAATGCGGCGACCAGAACTGTACGCAATACTCCCAAGTGCGGCCGCACCAGAGTTTTGTACAGTTGCAGCATGACCTCATGGCTCCGAAACTCAATCCCTCGACCAATAAAAGCTAACACATCAGATGCCTTCTTAACAACCCCATCAACCTGGGTGCCAACTCTCAGGGATCTATGCACATGGACACCCAGATCCCTCTGTTCATCCACACTACCAAGTATCTTTCCATTAGCCCAGTACTCTCTATTCCTGTTACTCCTTCCAAAGTGAATCACCTCACACTTTTCCGCATTAAACTCCATTTGCCACCTCTCAGCCCAGCTCTGCAGCTTATCTATGTCCCTCTGTAACCTGCCACTCCCCTCCGCACTGTAAGTTTCAGGGCAATCCTCCATATTTTAAAAGGACTCAGGAGAAACCTGACAGTTTAAAAGTGGCCAACTCTGGCTGCTGGCTGATAAAAACTTCCCAGAAGGCTCGGCAGGACAAACACAACCTGTCTGTGGACTGTGCCAAGGAAAAGGTGTGAGCCCCCTGAATATGCAAGTGGCCAGAAAGGCAGACACACCAGTGATCTAATCATCAGAAGGACATAGGGAGATGGAGGCCAACAGACGAACAGTAAACAGACCAGCCAGGGGACAATGGCCACGGAAATTGGCCCATCCACAGAAGACAAGAAGACCCATCCCACTAATGGGAGACCTTTCAGGAAGCTCTGGAGGAGCATTAAGAAGGCATTAAAATAACGACCCACGGGGGTCAAGGCAGTTCCAGCATTTTGTGCTTGGACTTGACTCAATTAAAACCGAGACTGCCGGTGATCGGAAGCCCATTGTCCTTGAGAATCACCTACAGGGGCAGGGAAGTTAGTTGTTAAATTGGGCTGAAGTTAAGAACAAGTGAGGCAGACAAGCAAGAGGGAGGCAGACAAGCAGGACAGAGCTCTCTTCCAGAATCGCAAGCTGATGTGCAGAGGTGAAGACCAACAGCAGCCCAGTTTCGACCCTGCACTGAGACATTCGAGCCGACCACAAAGGAACCCCTTTTAGAATTGTGAGTATCCCAGCCAACCTTGCGAAGCTCCCGAGGATAGGATAGAGGTTGGGGCAAGGGGAGGGGTGGTGTATTGTAATTTTAAAGTTCAGTAATCTTGTTTTGAACTGTGTAAAGTAAGATTTTACGTTGTACCCGTTAGCATTTCTCCCAGAGTGAAAGTATAAAGTATAAGTTTTATTCATGTGCGGTGGGGTATTGGAGAGGTTGATTTTATTGTTAAATAAATCACTGTAAGTTTTGAAACTCGTTTGGAGTTCGTCTTGCCTCTTGTTCTCTCATCAGCGCACTCTGACAAGGTCACAGTTTCAATATCCCTTACCATAAACCCGGAGTCTAGAACCGAGGGTGATCTGAGCGATTCGAACCCGCTCACTCAAGGGAGACTGCTGGTCAGGAGATAAAAAGGACAGAGTCTCTCTGTTCTCTCTCTTGGAGACCTACTCAAGTGGAGTGGGTGCAGGGTGGCCGTTGTCCCACCGACAAGGGAGAGAACCACTCAGGCCTTGGTGGCGGTTTTGTGATATAAGTATCAGGTTACCGGTCAGGTATAAACGGTGAGCCTGGTTCAGCGCTCTCTCCTGCGGAGTTGCCCCAGTGCAGCATTCCCCGGCCTTTGAAATTTCAAGGCCTGTAAGAGAGAGACACTCGCAGCTGTCGGCAGACCCCCAAATACCGGCCCGTAAGTGGAGTAAAGAGAAAGATCCTGTTACAGCACTGCCTACAACTCCACCGACTTTAGTGTCATCCGCAAATTTACTAATCCATCCTTCTCGCCCTCATCCAGGTCATTAATAAAAATGACAAGCAGCAGTGGCCCCAAAACAGATCCTTGCGGTACACCACTAGCAACTGAACTCCAGGATGAATATTTCCCATCAACCACCACCCTGTTTTCTTACAGCTAGCCAATTCCTGATCCAAACCACTAAATCACCCTCAATCCCATGTGTCCGTATTTTCTGCAATAGCTTACCATGGGGAACCTTATCAAACGCTTTGCTGAAATCCATATACACCACATCAACCGTTTTACCCTCATCCACCCCTTTGGTCACCTTCTCAAAGAACTCAATAAGGTTTGTGAGGCACGACCGACCCTTCACAAAACCATGCTGACGATCCCTAATCAAATTATTCCTTTCTAGATGATTATAAATCCTATCTCTTATAATCCTTTCCAATACTTTGCCCACAACAGAAGTAAGGCTCATTGGTCTATAATTACCAGGGTTGTCCCTACTCCCCTTCTTGAACAAGGGGACAACATTTGCTATCCTCCAGTCTTCTGGCAATGTTCCTGTAGACAATGACGACACAAAGATCAAAGCCAAAGGCTCTACAATCTCCACTCTAGCCTCCCAGAGAATCCTAGGATAAATCCCATCTGGCCCAGGGGACTTATCTACTTTTACCCTTTCCAGAATTGCTCCCACCTCCTCCTTATGAACCTCAATCCCGTCCAGTCCAACAGCCTGCATCTCAGTACTCCCTATACAACACTGTCCCTCTCCTGTGTGAATACCGATGAAAAATATTCATTTAGTGCCTCTCCTATCTCTTCAGATTCCACGCACAACTTCCCACCACTGTCCTTGACTGGCCCTAATCTTAGCCTAGTCATTCTTTTACTCCTGACATACCTACAGAAAGCTTTAGGGTTTTCCTTGATCCTACCTGCCAAAGACTTCTCATGTCCCCTCCTGGCTCTTCTTAACTCTTTCTTTAGGTCCTTCCTGGCTGACTTGTAACTCTCAAGCGCCCTAACTGAGCCTTCACGTCTCATCTTAACATAAGTCTCCTTCTTCCTCTTCACAAGAGATTCAATCTCTTTAGTAAACCACGGTTCCCTCACACGACTGCTTCCTCCCTGCCTGTATTTATCGAGGATGCGTAGTAGCTGTTCCTTGAACAAGCTCCACATTACAATTGTGCCCATCCCCTGCAGTTTCCTTCCCCAACCTATGCCACCTAAATCTCACCTAATCGCATCATAATTTCCTTTCCCCCAGCTATAACTCTTGCCCTTTGGTATATTCCTATCCCTTTCCATTGCTGAGGTAAACGTAATCGAATTGTGGTCACTATCACCAAAGTGCTCATCTACCTCCAAATCTAACATCTGGCCTGGTTCATTACCCAGTACCAAATCCAATGTAGCCTCGCCTCTTGTTGGTCTTTCTACATACTGTGTCAGGAAGCCTTCCTGCACACATTGGACAAAAACTGACCCTTCTAAAGTACTCGAACTATAGCTTTTCCAGTCAATATTTGTAAGGTTAAAGTCCCCCAGCACAACTACCCTGTTACTTTCGCTCCTATCCAGAATCATCTTTGCAATCCTTTCCTCTACATCTCTGGAACTTTTTGGAGGTGTATAAAAAACTTCCAACAGGGTGACCTCTCCTTTCCTGTTTCTAACCTCAGCCCAAACTACCTCAGTAGACGAGTCCTCATCAAATGTCCTTTCTGCCACCGTAATACTGTCCTTGACTAACAATGCCACACCTCCCCCTCTTTTACCACCTTCCCTGCACTTACTGAAACATCTAAACCCTGGCACCTGCAACAACCATTCCTGTCCCTGCTCTATCCATGACTCCGAGATGGCCACAACATCGAAATCCCAGGTACCAACCCATGCTGCAAGCTCACCCACCTTATTTCAGATGCTCCTGGTGTTGAAGTATACACACTTCAAACCACCTTCCTGCCTGGTCTTTTTATTTAAGGAAATATGTAAATGCATTGGACGGAGTTCAGAGAAGGCTACTAGACTAATACCTGGAATGGGCAGGTTGTCTTATGCGGAAAGTTTGGAGAGGCTAGGGTTATATCCATTGGAGTTTAGAAGAGTGAGAGGTAATTTGCTTGAAACATATAAGATCCTAAGGGGATTTGACAAGGTGGGCATGGAAATAATGGCCATGATTCTCCCATTGCGAACCACAATTCTTCTGTCGGGTTGCAGTTGAAAACATACGTCTTTGGCCCTGAACAGGGATTTGCGCATGCGCCGGGAACGCATGCGCATCTCCCAGAGCCAGCAAACAGTCGCTGGTCAGACCACGCTGGAAACCGGCGGGAAGACAGGTAAGTCATTTAAATCTTTTTTGCATGTATCTGAAATATGTATATTAGTTAATTATCAGGTCCTTTCAGGTCCCAATTGAATCTCCCACCCTCCCAGGAGCACTTCATTCTGGCAGGGTTCAGAGTAACTCCCCATGTTCAGGGAACTAGCCAGAATGAAGGGGGGGGGGCAATCGGGGCCCCCCAGGGGGTCGGGTGGCAGCAGCCTGGTGCCCCCTGGGCATGGGCATGCTGGCAGTGTCAGCTTGTGCCCCCTGGCACTGCACAAGGGGCAAAGTGTCCATGCCCAGGGGGCACCTTGGCACTGCCTATCAGGCATCGGGCAGTGCCAAGGGGGCGGGGCCTATTGTGGGCAGGGTGTGGGGCAATCGGTGGCGGTGGGGGGTCCCGCTGCCATTCTGCATGGCAATCGGTCTGGGATGGAGGGAGGGCAGCGATTGGGGCAGGCTGAGGGCGGGGGGGGGGGGCCTGCCTCCCGGGGGGGTGGTCTGACCCCAGGGGAGGTCAGCTGGGGGAGGGGTCTGCCAGGGTGAGGTGGGTGGGGAGATCGCCACTGCTGTGGGTCGGGTGGGCTGTGCATCAGAGCGCTCCAGGATGGGGGGGTCAGGGCTGGTCTGGGAATTGCTGTGGGGGCCGTGGTCGGGCCATGGGGGGGGCTGGAGGGGCAGCACTGCGGGGGTCCCGGGCTGGCCAGCGATCGAGCTGGCCAGCAAATGGGGAGTCTGCATGCGCAGAGTTCCACAACTGTTAAACTCCAGCGCAAATATGCCCCGTCCCCTGGGTTTTTAATGATATTCATGACTGGGATTTCTGTATTCAGAGAGTGGGGAGATTCGAGTGAGAAGCTGAACTAACAAAACACTGGGAATCTAGAACAGTTTTCCCGCCAATTCAGCACTTTTGGGTGAATTGCGGCCAAAGTTTCCTATTATGGGAGAATCGAGAACTAGGGGCCACTGTTTAAAAATTAGGGGTCACCCATTTAAGACAGAGATAAGGGGCGGGAGTTTATGACTTGTAAAATCCCGCCCGAGGCCAATGGAAATTTCCATTCTGGGAACCTTGCCTGACCCGATTCCGGGCGGGCGAGGTGGTAGGGTTTTAGCCCAGGACATTTCTATTCTCTCAAAGGGTTGTTAGCCTTTAGAATGATCTTCCTCACGAGTTGGTTGAGGCTTAGTCTTTGAATATCTTTAAGATAGAAATAGGTAGATTCTTGATAAGCAAGGCAGTGAAAGGTTATGGGGGTTAGGCAGGAATATGAAGTTTGGCTTAAAGTTAGATCAGCCATGATCTTATTGAATGGGAATTGAATGGGAGCAGGCTCAAAGGGTCAAGTGGCCTACTCCTGCTCCTAATTTGTATATTCACATGTGTTCTTTTCCATTATACATTAACCCTTATAAACTCTAATACTTCTTCTACCACAAAGTCTTGGTCCTTTTTTCTTAAACATTCATATTTACAAACTTCCCTATCTCTCTCCAAGTCTCTGTCATCACAAAGTCAACCTGTTAAGCAGCTTCACAACTCTCCCAAATGGCATTCTTGTCAGACTTAAAAGGTCAACTGTCTCTCTTTGAACTTCTTTTTCTTGACTTGAATGGTATTCATTGAGAGCTGTGATATCTGGTTCTTTATTAATTTCTGACTCAATGCTTGGTTCTTCCAAATGCATGACTGATTATTGTTTTGGATGAAGATAAATAAAATTCCTTTGACTTTTTTGTACAGTATCTTCTGAAGTATTTACTAAATAAGATATCTGTTGATTGTCATCTCTCTGCACTATTACTCCCCCTTTCCCTTGGTGACTTTTGGATTTGGGCTTCATCATTTTCTCCCTCTCTTTGCTGTTCTACTTTTCTTGATATCCCTCTCTTTGCATTTTGCATGCTCCCTATCCTTGCCTGTTGAGTTTGCCCTCTTTCTTCTGAATGTTTTTTTTCCTGTCTTTCCATGCTCTGGAGCGATAATTCCTTGCAGTCTCTCGTTCTTGAATTCTCAGATAGTCCTGGACTTCTAGCCCCGGAAGTAATTCTTTGGGAATCTCTGAGGAATCCACATGATCTGTGTCTTGGTTTCCTTCAAAATCCAGCAGACCTGGTTTATCAGTAATTTCACTTTCTACCCTTGTAGAAATGGTGGACACTGAGTTGCTTGATTTCATGTCTAGTTTTTGACCTACTGGACTCCTAGCATCCCTGAGGACTACTTCTTGTGAATGGATAGGTGCTGAGGTACTTTCTCGGACATCACCACTGTTGGATGAATGTAGGCCGGAATTCTCCGACCTTGCATGCAGCTGGGATTCTCCGGTCCTGCTGCAGTGAATGGAGATTTGGCTGTGCGCCAAATTCTCCTTTCTTGCTGGCAGTGGCGACGGGCCAGGAATGGCCAGAGAATTTCAGCCGTGATATTTGAGTAGGGTATTTTATCATCAGATTTTCACCTTCCATCTTTGAAGGGATTCTACAGAGTGGTGAGTGATCATTCTTATTCTCAGTTTTCTTTCTGGTTCAGTTTTTTCACTGTGTATTCATTGTGAGTGAGTGGACCTCCCCCCTCCTGCAGGTCCTCCTGCAAAATAACTGGACAGTGAAGAGTGGTGTCAAAAAGGCAACACTGAAGTCACAATCCAGATCTTCATGGCTCTTGGATAGTTTCAGGTATTTATTTCTGAAGTCACCCTTGGATTCTTGCTGATTGACTTCTTCCATTTTCATGATAAGGTTGAGGTCTATGAAAGCTCTTCTACTTAAAAGAGAGAATTCCTGATACTGTAGAAAAAAACGATGCTTCCACTATCTCCTTTCCCTTGTGCTGGAGTGTTGCCTGTAACTTTCCTTTCCTTTAGTTGATCCCTCCTGAACCCTGTAGCTGAGTTTCTATTGGCTGCAGGCAATGCTTTGGTAACCGGGGTTTATTATCTAATAATACCATTACACTCACTCCAGTGTTGCACTTAATGTTGTTGATATGTCCATTGGTATATATGCCTGCATTCCAGAATGCATGTTTGGGGTCATTGACTTCACCCAGGATATACACTTGTTCTTCTTCTGGTGGAAGTTCTTCAACTTCATTAATAGCCTTATGCATGGAGAGTTTTTCTTTGAAACTGGTGAATTTACAGACTTTGCTTTCCCGAAATAGCCAATTCTCCTGGAGAGAAAGCATTCTGTAGGGTTTTATGGCATTGTGCACTTTCTCTCCAAATTGTACTTTCCTTTCAAATGCTTTCTTTACATTCCTGGGCTGAAGGAACTGCATGGTCACTGGTGGTTTTCTGAGCTAAGACTGTCCTTCACTGCTCAGTATTAGCCTGTCCTTTGGACCTCTCTTTGTCTCACCAGCTGTATTGCTTTTTCTAAGGTGAAATCTTCTTTAGATTGCAATAAGTTTGATAAAGTTCATTGGTTACACTGACTGCAATGCAATCTCATATTAATCTAGTTCTTAGGTGTCCATCCTTCAGCAAACCTGTAAATCATAGAATCATAAAATCCCTACAGTGCAGAAAGAGGCCATTTGGCCCATTGAATCTGCACCGACAACAATCTGACCAGGCTCTATCCCCAGAACCCCACATACTCACCCTGTTATTCCCTCTAACCTACACATCCCAGGACACAAAGGAGCAATTTAGCATGGCCAATGCACCTAACTCGCACATCAGTGCACTGTCGGAGGAAACCGGAGCATCGGAAGGAAAGCCATGTAGACACTGGGAGAATGTGCTATCTCCACATAGACAGTGATCCAAGCCTGGAATCGAACCTGGGTCCCTGGCACTGTGAGGCAACAGTGCTAATCGCTGTGCCACCGTGCCGCCCATAAATGACATAAAGGTCATTAATAAAAGCATCTACTGGTTCAGCTGATTTCTGGGCCCTTTTGATGAATTTTACCCTTTCCAAAATCTTATCGCTCCTCAGGGTGAAATAGTTATTGAAAGTTTTTACGACTTCTTCATATTTATCAGAGGTCAAACTGATGTCCTACCTCGCAATAACATAATCTGCTACTGTTCCTATGGAGTAAAGTAATGTGTTGATCTGTCCAGTTTCAGATTTACTGTTCAATCCCGAAGCAATTCGAAACTTATGAATCTTTTTCTTCAAAGTACCCTGTTTTAAGTTTGGTTTTGTCCTTCAATGTGTCCAAACCTCTCAGCTGACATAAATTTAGGATCCATAGCTTTTCTAAGCTTTTAGGTAGTTTGCCCAAAGTTTTAAATTTCTCTTCCAGTCTTTGAAACTTTCTCACACCATTTAGTCTCTCACCGAGACTTGCTGTTGTGACTGACTCTTCTTGGGGGATCCCTCAGCTGGACTTCATATTTACTTCTTGAACACTGCCAAGCTGTTACAGACTGCTGTGCTTTATGTTATTTCAATAATCTGTTCACACCCTTTTCCTGAACCATTGAGCATTTGTAGCCAAGTTTTTTTGTCTTTTGTGCTGCCTTGTGGTTACCATGTGTAATGGCAATGACCTCGAACCTGGACTGCAGGGTTTTCCATATCCTGTCCATACTATGGATCTGGTTTTTCCAATGTTAACTGCAGAGCAGCACTAAAATTGATTTTTACCTTTATTAAGAGTTGTTCCTCAGTTCCGCAATCTTTGCTTGGCTCTCCGACTTGAAGCCTACGTTTGCTGGATTAGGATTTTCTTCACGTGCTGTGGTGCAGCCCTGAATGATATTGAAATTTGATTTTCAGATGCCTCCTGCCTCTATTTCATCAATGGAGCAGCTTTGGAATTCTTCAACCGTGCCTTACAGAGTTGTGCAGTCTTGGCAGGTCTGATATTTAACCTTTTTTAAGGTTGAATTTTCTTTTTTGTGTGGGGGAGGAGGGGGGGATGGTCCATCAGTGCTGCCACTATGTTATATGATGGTAGGCCTAGCTGAGGAATGATTGCTGAGACATTGGTGTAGTCAAACAATAACTGGCTGTTATGTATAACTGAACCATATGCAGCTACTCATGACTAAGTGTTACATGGTTGAAGCCCTGAACATTCTCCCCTTTGACTCCTCGCCTCGTGTTCTCTTACACCATCAGAATGGGAGGGTCTATTTACACAGTCCTTTACAAACCTTAATGCTACTTTCTCCTCCCTGCACCTACTTCTCCTGCTGTGTGTGGCCTCCATTCATTCTGAAAGTCCTACTGTATTCCAAGGGCCTACTCGTGTGTCCATGCCTGGGAGAAAATGGTTTGTGGAGCAGCCCTCAAGACAGCAAAAGGTCCACCTGTCGCACTACCCTTTACAGACATTTTCTACTAGGAAGAACCACAGAGGGTGTGAAATCCCTGCAGAATTATAGCAACAGTGAAAGGAAGTCAAGCAGCAACTGAACTGGAAGTAATGGATGACCCATTTAAATAGCTCTGGTTGTCAGTGTCTGGGGGTTGGCGGCGTGGGAGGAGGGCGATTTCTTCCTGCTGCTGAATGTTTTCTCAGCTGTAAGAGTTTAAGAGAGGGCATTGCCTGGAGTGTTGAGCTCTATAATGGCACCACAGACATAAAATCAGCGTAGCGCATTGATTGAAATCATGATTTACCTGCTCCACGTATTTCGGTAGATGTTGACTACATACATGCTAACGCCTGCACTGAGGTAGCATCCAGCAAGACTCATTCCCACACATCACCAATACTATTTTAGAACTGTAAAGGCACTCACAGCACGCAGAAAACTGGTGCCATGGAGCCCAATATCTTGCCTGTCATCAGTCATTGCCCATTTGATTAGTGGCAGTGAATTTTCCAAATGGAAATGTCATTGTTGCATAATCCATAAGTTACTCTGTTGTGGTGTGCTGTTGGGGAAATTCTAGCAGCTTCTCTGGTTGGTTTAGCTGATATTAAAAATGACTTGCAGGCTGTGGAATTTTTTAATTCTTTGATGGGAAGTGGGTGGTGCTGGCAGGGCTAGCATTTGTTACCCATCCTTAATTGCCCTTGAACTAAATGGCTTACTGGAGTGTTTCAAAGGGTAGTTAAGAAAGATCATTACATATAATCAGTCATTTGCGATGGAATGCAAACTTCTCTCAGCAATGTTCATGCTTATCTTAAAGCTATTCAAACTACAATATAGAATTTGGTCTATCAATGTATGCCAGGTCATTTGCATCTAGTTTTAAACTTCTGATCAACTAACCAGCTCATTAACCATCTGGAATGATTTCCAAACATCTTGCACATAGGGCAAAGTTTTGTGGCTGGGCCAAGATCCTGCCATTGGGATTATAAGTGGCTGCCAATTGGGCAGTGGTTCATCAGCCACATGCAGTTGTTCAGCAGCTGGCCAATTATTAGTCAGTAGGAGAGAGGGCTATCCACAGAGAGAGCAGAGCTGGACACGGAGGTGGTGGAGGCAGCTTAAGGTCATGTCATGGCAGGTGTTGGCACCATATTTAAAGGGTTGGCAACTCTTGTTACCATGGGAGCAGACAGGACGTGTGAAGCAGGGAAGGAAATCAGCAGAGATAATGGTAGAAAAGGACCCCGGGTGGCCCATGGTTCAGTGATGCCTTCCTGCAATTTCTCTTCCAGACTAACAGGACAAAATGGGACGCCCTTTTTCCCGGGGATGGGTGCGGGAGAGGCCTGACCAAGCAAGCCTGGATGGGGATTGCAGAGGAAGTCAGCAGCCCCTGTGTGGTCCCCAGAATCTGGCTCCAGTGCCACAAGAACACCAATGACTTTATTCGGTCTGCCAAGGTGAGTACTCCATAATTCTTTACCCTTGCATGTGGAAATATCAGAGGGTGGGTTTGGTGGAGAGGGAGCAACTGCCAAGTCGGTGGCAAAGAGGTCAGGTAGTAGCATATCCTGTCAACGGCATTGCTATATTTCAGTGAGAGGCACGGAGAAGACAGACCATAGTGTTAACGAATAGGTCAAGATGGACGAAGGACTACATAGAATCATAGAATCCCCACAGTGTAGAAGGAGGCCATTTGGCCCATCGAACCTGCACCGATAACAATCCCACCCAGGTCCTATCCCCATGTATTTACCATGCTAGTCCCCTGACACTAAGAGGCAATTTAACCTGGCCAATCAACCTTACCCACACATCTTTAGACTGTGGGAGGAAACCGGAGCACCCGGAGAAAGCCCACGCAGACACAGGTAGAATGTGAAAACTCCACAAACCCGAGGCTGGAGTTGAACCCGGGTCCCTGGCACTGTGAGGCAGCAGTGTTAACCATTGTGCCACCATGTCGTCCTACTTGGTCATCCTTATCCCTTTGAACAGGGCAGCATGGAGGCCGCTTCATCACAGAAGGTGAGGCAGGAGTGCAGATCCAAGAGACTGAGTGGCTGAGTAGTGATAGACAAGGGAGCCTCTGGCACACATGAGGCATAGTGCTCATACTTCCACCATTGGACTGATAGAGGTGGCACAATGGCACAGTGGTTAGCACTGATGCCTCACAGTGCCAGGGATCCGGGCTCGATTCTGGCTTTGGGTGACTGTGTCGAGTTTGCACATTCTCCCCGTGTCTGCATGGGTTTCCTCCAGGTGCTCTGGTTTCCTCCCACACTGCAAAGAAGTTTGGTGGATTTGCCATGCTAACTTGCCCCTTGGTGTGAAGATTAGGGAATTAGTGAGGTAAAATGCATGGGGTTATGGGGATAGGGCGCAGGGTGGGCCAAGTTAAGAAGTTGGTGCAGCTTTGACGGGCCGAATGGCCTCCTTCTGCACGACCTTCCGAGAGCTTGTCCCTTAAGGGTGGCGCGGTGACACAGTGGTTAGCACTGCTGCCTCACATCACCAGGGGCCCGGGTTTGATTCCAGCCTTGGGTGACATCTGTGTGGAGTTTGCATATTTTCCTCGTGTCTCTGTGAATTTCCTCTGGGTGCTCCAGTTTCCTCCAAAGTCCAAAGATGTGCAGGTTAGGTGGATTAATTGGGTAAATGTGTGGGGTTATGGGGATAGTTCGGGGGGGGGTGGGCATGGATAAGATGCTCTGTGGAAAAGTCGGTGCAGGCTTGATAGGCTAAATGGCCTTCTTCTGTACTGTAGGGATTCTGTGAACCTTAAAAGGGCACAACTATCTAAATTCAAGATCTTCTTAATGTTCTACCTGTTTATTTTAGGCAATAAATCATTAATTCTGAGAATAATGTGTTGCACAATATCATAATCAATGCCAACACCAAGGTTAAAATAAGAAAACGTGACAGCCTTTCTGCCAAGTGAGATCAGACGGATAGTTTTAATCTCATCTTCATTGGGAATGGGACAGTAGCACCCACAAAAAGTGAGGCACAATGCTCAGTACTCTGTCCTCACTGACGTCTTGGCTGCTGCCACACCAACCCATGTAAACCAGAGTTTCATGCCATCAATGGACCACTGCAGACCACTTTGAACATACTGCAAGTAAATGTGATGACGTTTGTAGAGCCAGGAGGAGTAGGCCCCACAAAGATCAACCCTTCCACTGTTGGGTCCTTTGTTTTTGCTGCAACCCCCCTATCTCGCAAAGCGATCCTGTACTGGTCTGCTCACCAGCTAAGCCATGGGGACGGGAAGCTCACTGAGCGATTGGTAATAAGCCAGACCATGAATATTGGTCGTAATGTTCTACCTGTTTATTTTAGGCAATAAATCATTAATCCTGAGAATAATATGTTGCACAATATCGTAATCAATGCCAACACCAAGGTTAAAATAAGAAAACGTGACAGCCTTTCTGCCAAGTGAGATCAGAGGGATAGTTTTAACCTCATCTTCATTGGGAATGGGCCAGTTAGGTTGGAGAAGCAATGAGCTGCTGCGTCTGTTGTCTACTGAAACCAAAAATTGGTCCCATGAGTTGGCTGACTCTTTAATTTGTTGTGACCAACTAATAGTTCAAATCACCAGGCAAAAACTATCTTTATCATCTCTCACTTTGAAACTTGGAATAAGTTTTGATTTAATAAATTAGTTGGCTTCAAGTTCCATCCATGCTCACTGCCGCTGCATATCTTATTGTACATTCTTGGTCCCTCTCATTGATTGGAAATGCTTGTCCTTTCCTCTTTCCTTTTTTTAGCTTCCTTTCTTGTCAAGCTAAATCTCATTCTTTCCCAAGATGAAGTTTCCATCCGTTCAGCTGAAACCTTCGCACTTTTACTTCAACCATTAAACGCGTGGTTTGACTTCCTGTCCCTTTTGCTCAGGTCAAGATTTCAGTTCTTTCTGTCCTTTTGAATTCAAAATGTTCCAAACTGCCTTCCTCACCAGTTTAAATCACCAGTCTACGTAAGCGTCAATCTTATAAGTTTAGAGTCCTTTTGCTGTCAATGGTTGGTGGATTCCACACTTTCTGGTTGAGAAACACCATCCAGTCTACTGAAACAGAGGGTTAACTCGGTGCTCCTGGTCTCCATGTACAGTAAACCTGAACACGCTCAAGTACACATCTCCAACCTTTCAATAGGTGAAAAAATGAATACGATGAAGTGAACAAGAAAAATCCAAATCAACCAAATACCACGATCCACAATTCATCCAAATTTTCACAACTTGGATTTTGTTTTCATTTAAATTTCATTCCAGTTTCAGAAGAAGTTGGGCCAAATGTTCAGTCTGTTTTGTTCACTTCCGAGGTCTTCTAAATCACTAGCTCCCATCACTTACTGGGGCAAAGGTCAGTACAGCATCACTAAATAAAAACACTATGATCTAGTTGGCTAGTCTCAAAGTTCAAAAATATCAGTGGCATTCAGTGCTGACTTTGCGAGCACTATTCACCTCCATTACCTCCTTGAACATTCTGTCCCAAATATTTCCCACCTTCAAGTAAAAGCTTCTATCAGTGAAAGCTTCTAGTTGTTCAGATCATCAAAAACCTGTCCTGGTCCTTCCACACTGATGTTATAGTTAAAAAAGCCCACAGATGCCTCTACTTTCTCAGAAGGCTAAGGAAATTTGGCGTGTTCACTACGACTCTCACCAATTTTTACAGATGCACCATAGAAAGCATCCTTTCCGGATGTATTACAGCTTGGTATGGCTCCTGCTCAGACCAAGATCGTAAGAAACTACAAAGGGTTGTGAAGGTAGCCCAGTCCATCACGCAAGCCAGCCTCCCATCCATTGACTCTGTCTACACGTCCTGCTGTCTTGGAAAAGCAGCCAGCATAATCAAGGACTCTATGCACCCTATACGCTGGAAGTCTACTGCCTCGCCCATCATGGAATTGGAGCGGACGAGGGGTGGACAATGGAAATGTTAACCTCCTGCAGGAATTTCCAGTCGCAATTCCGGAGGCCATAAAATCCCGCCCCTATTCTCTTCCACCTTCTTCCATCGAGAAAAAGATACAAAAGTTTGAAAGTACGTACTAACTGACTCAAGAACAGCTTCTTCCCTGCTGCCATCAGACTTTTGAATGGTCCTCTCATACATTAAGCTGAACTTTCTCTTCATCCTATCTGTAACTGCAACACTGTATTCTGCACTCTATCCTTTCCTTCTCCCTATGTACTTTATGAACAGTAAGTTTTGTCTGTATTGCACACAAAAAACAATATTTTTCACTGTATCTCGATACCTGTGACAATAATAAATCCAATCAAATCAGATTTATTTCCAAACTGTCTGTCCGGCTGCGAGCCAGCCTGCAGAGCTCCACCTTTTGATCTCTCCTTCCACTTAAGGCAGCTGATCTTTCAGTGACATGGTGGGAGTTTTAAGAAAGCATAGAGTTGTTGGTTTTCTTGGTTGGAACACATCAGTCTTTCATTCACCCTTGTTCCCAATAATGCTGCTCTCCCCTTGCACTAACACATTTCAACTCTGTACTCTGCTGGGGAATCTGTCAGCACGATCAATGTTTCTCTCTTACTTCCCACGGCCCCACTGGAAGATCAGCTGTTTCTATTGGCAGTTATTTTTCAGAGGTGAGTGATTTGCAGTTACAGCTCACCTCAACTCACTTACCTGTGTTTCTCCATTGGGGGTGGCCATGAGAAAGAGGATAGACCTGCTTGGAGCCTGGAGCCAACTTCTGGTGAATAGCCCAAATCCAGAGGTTGTTCCCTCTCTATAATGAATGCAAGTTGTTGCTCATGGCCAACATTGCAAAGACAACAGGAGAGGATAAAAACAGAAAAGTAAGAGAGGGAAGAGAACAAAAGAGACACAGAAATGAAGGAGATGGGTTAAATTGGAATGAGAGACAGGGACAATTTGTATTTTGATAGTTTTTAAAATTCATTTGTGGGACATGGGTGTCACTGGTTAGCCAGCATTTATTGTCCATCCCTAGTTGTCCTTGAAAAGGTGGTGGTGAGTTGCCTTCTTGAATCGCTGTGGGTTGACCCACAATGCCATTAGGGAGGGAATTCCAGGATTCTGACCAAGTGACTGCAAAGGAACGGCAATATATTTCCAAGTCAGGATGGTGAGTGGCTTGGAGAGGAACTTGCAAGTGGTGGTGTTCCCTTGTATCTGCTGCCCTTGTCCTTCTAGATGGAATTGGTCATGGGTTTAGAAGGTGCTGTCGAAGGATCTTTGGTGAACTGCTGCAGTGCATCTTGTATATAGGACACACTGTTGCTACTGAGTGTCAGTGGTGGAGAGAGTGGATGTTTGTGGATATGGTGCCAATCAAGTGCTTCTTAAGTGCTGTTGGAGCTGCACCCACCCAGCCAAGTGGGGAATATTCCATCACACTCCTAACTTTTGCCTTGTAAATGGTGGACAGGCTTTATAGAGTCAGGAGGTGAGTTACTCGTCACAGTATTCCTAGCCTCTGGCCTGCTCTTGTAGCCACTGTTAACAGTGCCTTTACTGTTAAAAGATACTTATCAAGGTAGTTTATTAATGGGTATAGATATAAATTCCTTTCAGCTTTGGAGGAAGTGATTAGAAGGAGTGATCGACTGCCTCATCAAAAAGATGGGTTTTACCAATACATTTCAAGAATTGAATGAAATGGAGAGTGGTCGCGTTTACGGCGGCCATTCCAGAGAGTAGAATCCAGACAGCTGAAGATTGGAGAGAGATGTCCAATTAAATGTTTTTTGATCAAATCTCAGACCTTAAGGAAGATGAGGCATAACATTGATACCAGAGCCTCAGCTCACTACCGACAAGCGTTGCACCAAGTAACGATATTTAAGGAAATGGCAGCTGATCTTCTTCCCATTGCGTGTCTCCTGTTCTGATACACAAAGTGCTGACTGTTAATCAATATTTTTATTGCTTAGTCCCTTTCTCTGGTCTGATCGCTTTTCATTTATCCCTATTAATTTCTTAAACATAGAACATAGAACATAGAACAGTACAGCACAGAACAGGCCCTTCGGCCCACGATGTTGTGCCGAGCTTTATCTGAAACCAAGATCAAGCTATCCCACTCCCTATCATCCTGGTGTGCTCCATGTGCCTATCCAATAACCGCTTAAATGTTTCTAAAGTGTCTGACTCCACTATCACTGCAGGCAGTCCATTCCACACCCCAACCACTCTCTGCGTAAAGAACCTACCTCTGATATCCGTCCTGTATCTCCCACCACGAACCCTATAGTTATGCCCCCTTGTAATAGCTCCATCCACCCGAGGAAATAGTCTTTGAACGTTCACTCTATCTATCCCCTTCATCATTTTATACACCTCTATTAAGTCTCCCCTCAGCCTCCTCCGCTCCAGAGAGAACAGCCCTAGCTCCCTCAACCTTTCCTCATATGACCTACCCTCCAAACCAGGCAGCATCCTGGTAAATCTCCTCTGCACTCTTTCCAGCGCTTCCACATCCTTCTTATAGTGAGGTGACCAGAACTGCACACAATATTCCAAATGTGGTCTCACCAAGGTCCTGTACAGTTGCAGCATAACCCCACGGCTCTTAAACTCCAACCCCCTGTTAATAAAAGCTAACACACTATAGGCCTTCTTCACAGCTCTATCCACTTGACTGGCAACCTTTAGAGATCTGTGGATATGGACCCCAAGATCTCTCTGTTCCTCCACAGTCTTCAGAACCCTACCTTTGACCCTGTAATCCACATTTAAATTTGTCCTACCAAAATGAATCACCTCACATTTATCAGGGTTAAACTCCATTTGCCATTTTTCAGCCCAGCTTTGCATCCTATCTATGTCTCTTTGCAGCCTACAACAGCCCTCCACCTCATCCACTACTCCACCAATCTTGGTGTCATCAGCAAATTTACTGATCCACCCTTCAGCCCCCTCCTCTAAGTCATTAATAAAAATCACAAAGAGCAGAGGACCAAGCACTGATCCCTGCGGCACACCGCTAGCAACCTGCCTCCAATCCGAAAATTTTCCATCGACCACCACCCTCTGTCTTCGGTCAGACAGCCAGTTACCTATCCAATCGGCCAACTTTCCCTCTATCCCACACCTCCTCACTTTCATCATAAGCCGACCATGGGGGACCTTATCAAACGCCTTACTGAAATCCATGTATATGACATCAACTGCCCTACCTTCATCAACACACTTAGTTACCTCCTCAAAAAATTCTATCAAATTTGTGAGGCACGACTTGCCCTTCACGAATCCGTGCTGACTATCTCGGATTAATCCGCATCTTTCTAAATGGTCGTAAATCCCATCCCTAAGGACCCTTTCCATCAATTTACCAACCACCGAAGTAAGACTAACCGGTCTATAATTACCAGGGTCATTTCTATTCCCTTTCTTAAACAGAGGAACAACATTCGCCATTCTCCAGTCCTCTGGCACCATCCCCGTGGACAGCGAGGACCCAAAGATCAACGCCAAAGGCTCTGCAATCTCATACCTTGCCTCCCACAGAATCCTAGGATACATTTCATCAGGCCCTTCTGTCTCTTCTCAGCTCAAGCCCTGAATCTGAAATACCACCAGCCAGTGGGAAAGTGACCCACCATTAAGCCACCACTGGAAGATTTGCAACCTGTTTTTACGCCAGCAGGATTCTGATATTTTGGCTCCCACCAATCCCAGTGGGAATGGATCATAGAATCCCTACAGTGCAGAAGGAGGCCATTCGGCCCATTGAGTGCACTGACAACAATCCCACCCAGGCCATATCCCCGTAACCCCATATATTTACCCCGCTAATTCCTCTAACCTATGCACCCTGAGACACTAAGAGGTAATTTAGCATGGCTCATCAACCTAACCCGCACATGGATTTGGACTGTGGGAGGAAACCGGAGCACCTGGAGGAAATCTATGCAGACACAGGGAGAACGTGCAAACTCCACACAGTCACCCAAGCCAGGAATTGAACCTGGGTCCCTGGAGCTGTGAGGCAGCAGTGCTAACCACTGCGCCACCATGCTCCCCCATGGAATGGGATGGGAGAATTCCGCCCTCTCGCAACGAACCATTTTGAAACAAATCTGGTCATTTTTTTCCCACTGCTGTTAGTAGGACCTCACTCTATACAAAATTGTTGCTTTGTTTAACTGCCTTACAGCTCTGACTACACTTGAAAAATGATTAATTGGCTGCAAAGTGAGGATTTGTAAGACACTGACTAAATGTGGTTTTATTTTTAATAGTTTTTCCACATTATGGCATGATGGCATCTGCTCTATACTAATGCTGCTCTCATTTTTCATCTCTAATAAGATTGATATACTTGCTGATTTATAATGGTTGTTATTATTTCCACAAGAGGGCTGCAAAATTGGGCTTAGTAGCACAGAAAGTTTTGGAGCTACATGAGCTCCTGGGCTGCAGCACAACAGAGATATGGAGCACAGGCAGCACAGAGGAGAAGTTAAAGTTTAGCATTTATTCATTAGCGTCACAAGTAGCTTGATATTAACACGGCAATGAAGTTACTGTGAAAATCCCCTAGCCGCCACACTCCGGTCCCTGTTCGGGCACACCGAGGGAGAGTTTAGCATGGCCAATGCACCAAGCCAGCACGTCTTTCGGACCGTGGGAGGAAACCAGAGCATCCGGAGAAAACCCACGTAGACACGGGGAGAACGTGCAGACTCTGCACAGACAGTCAGGCAGGAATCGAACTCGGGTCCCCAGCACTATGAGGCAGCAGTGCTAACCACTGTGCCACCGTGTCATCCTACTGCGCGCTACATGCAAAGAGAGAAGGAGGAGGTTCTTTCAACAAATGCCATGTACACCAAAAGTCATCAGAAAGCACTTCACCTATCTTTACCTCAGCCAAGGCAAGAGTCTGAGGCAGCTACAATTTACCAAGGAGGTGGTCACTGAATATGCCACCTCTGCCAGCACCTGCAGAGCAGGACCAAGATGATGAAGCCAGTGGCCATCAAGTCAAATTCCATGCCTCAAAATTCTTTCAACCTCAAGTCAGCAGTATCCCCAGTATCTGTTCATTAGTTCATCATTGCATTGAGGTCACCAAAGCCCTGTTGCTTTCTGTCTAAGCAGAGATAAGCAGGGGGAATGGGCAGGGTAGCAGAATACTCAATGGGGCAGTGATTGCAGGCACTTTGGGGAGATATACCAGCACCGTAAATGGTTCCGTGTCATCAATGTGCAATTGGTGTGAGATAATGCATCTAGTACCATGATGGTGAGTGCCCGTTATCCTGGCAGTAGCCAGGATGCTTTTACCCTGTGCCAAACAGTCATTCCCAGCATTGTGAGCTGCCACATTGAATCAGAGGCTGGCTGCTTTGTGAAACAGATCCCCACTTTAGAATTGGTATTGACTTTGCTCCACCACCTGATGATCCATGAACAGTGTTTCTACAGGGAGAGCCTTACAGTGAACAAGTGCATCATGGAGCACATCACTGGCATTCTCAAACAATAGTTCTACTGCCTGGACCGACATGGGGGAGCCAAACAATACTTTATAGAGTATGTATCCAAATTCATGGTGTACTCTACACAAACTGGCAATCAAGAGGGCACAGCTCTTGCCATAAGCTCTTCAGCGAATACATCAGGAGGAGGAATGATCTGCCTGAGCTTCCAACTGAGGTTCTATCTCAGATACAAGCCAGTTCGATTCACTCCAAATAATGTCCAGAAATGGCTGAATGGGTAGGATACATACAACAAAGAGTTTGGACCTCAACAACATCCCAGTTGCAGGACTGAGGACTTGTGGTCTGAACCAATTGCATTCCTAGCCAAGCTGTTCCAGCACAGACACCATACTGGCATCTGCCTGAAAATATAGAGAATTGCACAGGTATATCATGTCCAGACAAAGCAGGACAAATCCAACCTGGCCAATTACTGCCCATCAGTCTACTCACCAGCAAAATGATGGAAAGTGTCACTGACAGAGCTATCAAGTGACTCTTGCTCAGCAGTGACTTATTTACTGACACACAGTTTGGTTTCCGCCAGGGTCACTTGGCTCCAGACCTCATTGCATCTTATCCCAAACATGGACAGAAGAGTTGACTTCCAGAGGTGAGGTGAGAGCGACTGCTCTTGATATCAAGACAGTATTTGAGTGAGTGTGGCATCAAAGAGCTCTTGCAAAACTGGAGTCAATCAGAGTCGGGGAAACCGCTCAATTGATCGGAATAGTACCCAGCAGAAATGAAGATGATTGTGGATTTTGGGGGTTAATCACCTCAGGACATCACTGTAGGGGTTCCTCGGGGTAGTGACTGAGGTCCAACCACCTTCAACTGCTTCATCTTTGATAGACATTTCCTTCCTCATAGGGCAGAAGGGGTGGGGGGGGGGGGGGAGCGGGTGGTGATGGTCTCTGATGCTTGCACAAAGCTCAGTATCATTCACAACTCCTCAGAAACTGAAGCATTCCATGTCTATGTGCAACAAGACCTGGACAACATTCAGGCTTGCGCTTGGAAGTAGCAAATAACTTTCATGTCACACAAGAGCCAGCCAATGGCCACCTCTAGCAGGAGAGAATCTAATCTTCTCACATTGACATTCAGTGGTATTACCATTGCTGAATCCACCACTGTCAACATCCTGGGGGCGAACATGCACAAGAAACTTAACTGGACCAGCCATATACATACTATGGCTACAAGAGTAGTTCAGAGGCTGGAAATTCATAGGTCAGTAACTCATCTCCTGATTCCCCAAATTCCGTCCATCATCTACAAGTCACAAGGCAGGAGTGTAATGGATACTCCCCAGTTGCCTGGATGAGTGCCATTCCAACAGTGCTCCAGATGCTCAATATCATCTAGGACAAAATATCCTGCTTAATCAGCAACCCATCTGGCATCTTAAAATTCACTCTCTCCACCACCAATGCACAGTGGCAGCAGTGGGGACCATTTGCAAGATGCACTCCAGCAAGCTGTTAAAGCTCCTTTGACAGCACCTCCTAAACCTATAACCTAAAAGCACAAAGCAGGCAGATACATGGCAAAATCTCCATCTGCCAGTTCCCCTCCAAGTCACATCCCATCCTGACATTAAACTATATTGCTCTTGCTTCACTGTCACTGGATCTAAATCCTGGAACTCCCTCACTAACAGCATCAGTACCTACATTACATGAATAGCAACCATTTATAAAGATGGTTCACGACCACCATCTGCGGACAATTAGAATGGTCTTTCCCTTACTGCACATTTTGCAGGGGTCTTTGCCTGTCCTAGTATTTCCTCCGCAGTGCAATCACTCTTGCTGTAGCATGGTAGATGGAAGTGTGCTGAATTTCAGGATGGAAGGATGCAAATGGCTTTGCATGATGACTTTGAGCAGCTTTGGGCCTTGTGGACCGAGTTTTGGACTGCAGCACCTCAGCATGAATAGCACGTTGAGACGCATCAGCATCAGCACTGGCTTAGTGCCAGTGGCAGAAGAACACAGGTTGCCATCTTAAGAGGCCAGCAAGTTCTTGCAGCAAGGAACTCCGACCAGTTCCCCAGGGCAGCACTGCGATAGTCTAGACTGCTGAGAAAGCCTGCATATCTTTTTGAGCACTGGTATTGGCAGCCATGATGACAGCAACTGAGCTGGCATGGCAACCATTTGGACTTCCATGGCACCACGCACAAATTGCATGGGTGCAGTGCAGTTGCAACTTTCACTGCTACACTCAGATGTTAGTGGGATTCTTCCTATAATACAATAGAAGCTGAGGCATCATCCACCAGCTCCTTGTTGGGTCCACAATTACGTCCATGGAATTGACCAGCAATTCCAAGCTAGAAAGAATGGGCTTCAAGTTCTACATGGATCTGTGAGTCTAGTTGGAAGCCAAACTCCTCCATGTCCTTTGACAGTGACAATTGACTCTGTGAGCCAAAAATCAGCCTTTTCATGCATGCCACCCCAGTAAAATCTTCAGTTTTAGTTTACGTATTTATTTATTAGTGTCACAAGGAGGCTTACATTAACATGGCAATGAAGTTACTGTGGAAATCCGCTAATCGCCACACTCTGGTGCCTGAGGGAGGATTTAACATGGCCAATGTGCCCAACCAGCATGTCTTTCGGACTGTGGGAGGAAACTGGAGCACCCGGAGGAAACCCACGTAGACACGGGGAGAGCGTGCAGACTCCGCACAGACAGTGACCCAAGGCGGAAATCGAACCCGAGTCCCTGGCGCTGTGAGGCAGCAGAGCTAACCACTGCGCCACCGTGCCGCTCGACTCATCTGCAGCAGAATTGAGCTGTGACCTTGCCCTCCAGCAAGCATATATTTTATAATTCTCCACTGGCCTTACTGCAGCCCACTCATGACCGGTAGCTCACCATTTGCTGATCCCGCCTCCATATTACCCTCTGAGGTACACATAGTGCCAGTGTTGGAGCTGGTGGCCACAAATATCAGATCAAGTGATCGTGCTTCTTCTTCAAATGTCTTCCTGTTTTTGCCCACCATCCTCATGCTGCACTGACTGGCCAGTAGGAAGGATTTTGGAATCTGAAAACATAAATGTAGAGCGGAAGGGTTGAGGTTGTGGAAGATGGAGGGGGAGTGATGAATGGAATGGAAGAGGCCATGGTCACACCATCTGCAGCTTGTACTTCTCGCCAGGTTTCATGGTAAGGGTGAGGTCGGATTTGAGAATGTGCACAAGGCAGAAAAATATCACCTTATGCTGAAAACTTTTGGTGATGCCAGTTGCAACAACCTCACTCACTGCGGATTCAATTATTCAGAGCATCATCTCCTTCAAGGAATTCAGAAGACACAACTGTGCTGGTTGTCTGCTGCACCCTCCTTAAAATGCCACCTTATTCTGCAAAGACAAGGACAGAGTGTCAGTAAGTCAGCTGCAATATGTCTAGGTGTTGTGTCTGTTGTAGCTGAATATCTGGACTTACGGATAGCGAAGAGCATTGTCGGGCAATACAGCAGGATATAGATAGGCTGGAAAATTGGGCGGAGAGGTGGCAGATGGAATTTAATCTGGATAAATGCGAAGTGATGCATTTTGGAAGAAATAATGTAGGGAGGAGCTATACAATAAATGGCAGAGTCATCAAGAGTATAGAAACATAGAGGGACCTAGGTGTGCAAGTCCACAAATCCTTGAAGGTGGCAACACAGGTGGAGAAGGTGGTGAAGAAGCCATATAGTATGCTTGCCTTTATAAGACGCGGTATAGAGTATAAAAGCTGGAGTCTGATGATGCATCTGTATAGAACGCTGGTTAGGCCACATTTGGAGTACTGCGTCCAGTTCTGGTCGCTGCACTACCAGAAGGACGTGGAGGCATTAGAGAGAGTGCAGAGAAGGTTTACCAGGATGGTGCCTGGTATGGAGGGTCTTAGCTATGAGGAGAAATTGGGTAAACTGGGGTTGTTCTCCCTGGAAAGACGGAGAATGAGGAGAGATCTAATAGAGGTGTACAAGATTATGAAGGGGATAGATAGGGTGAACGGTGGGAAGCTTTTTCCCAGATCAGAAGTGACGATCACGAGGGGTCACGGGCTCAAGGTGAGAGGGGCGAAGTATAACTCAGATATTAGAGGGATGTTTTTTACACAGAGGGTGGTGGGGACCTGGAATGCGCTGCCAAGTAGGGTGGTGGAGGCAGACACACTGACATCGTTTAAGACTTACCTGGATAGTCACATGAGCAGCCTGGGAATGGAGGGATACAAACGATTGGTCTAGTTGGACCAAGGAGCGGCACAGGCTTGGAGGGCCGAAGGGCCTGTTTCCTGTGCTGTACTGTTCTTTGTTCTTTGTGTGCAAGTTGTGAGCTGTGGGGGTTAGGCTTGCAGCAGTGTGTGTGTGTGTGGGTGAAGTCCACATGATTGTTAGGCATGAATTCTGATTGCTGCAGACTTCTAATAGCTGAGTGATGGGGTTGTGACACTTTAGCTGTTTGTGAGATTGGTTATGTGGTTGGTCGGAGATGCATTATGAAGACACATTCACTGATCTTGACCATCCATTGCGGATCAATAAACATTTTGTGGTGCTGTAGCCAGCACTTTGGGGCAAGACTCGATGCATTTACAGTGCATTATGCCTGGTGGGCCTCCTTTTCCTCCTGTGGAAGCAGAATCTCTCTCCTACTTTCCATCTCCTAGTCTGCCAGCACTCCGGACATCAGGGAAACTGGGAACCCTCGCTTTGGCCTGGTGCTCCATCAAATATTCTTTCTTCCTTGTGAAAAACACTTAGAGGAAACATTTCCAACACGCGCTGCAGCCAGAATGCACCTCTCCTTTAAGTGATGCAAGGCTGGCTCTCGGAAATTACAGACGAGCTTTAACTCACATTAGACTCAGCTGAAACTGGGGCCTCTGCTCAGTGTGCAGCCACTTAGCAGCATGGTTAGTGCTGGACTGCAGGCTGCAGTCACAGAGATGAGCAAGGTTTGCCTGCTCCCGTACCCCCTCACTTGGGCACAAGGTAATCAGGCATTGTCTTCCTCACAAACCAGCAACTGTTAGCCCAAGGTGGCTGGAAGATGCTGCAACGATAAATACAACAGCAGAATTCATGCCCATGCTAATTTTCTTGCTGACATTGTTATGTTGCTATTGTGGCATACTATTTGCAGACATACTATTTGCACCCTTGTATTTAGTCCATCTGGAGCTAATTTTCCTCCCCATTTAAAAACAATGGTGAAATGCCAGTTTTCCAATGTAATTTACAACCCACTAATGAAATTGTGGGAATGCGCAGTTTTAATACTTGTGATTGCTGAGGATGCAATTTCAGTTGTGAGAATGAAGCAATTATCGGTCAATTACAACACATTTGTAATAATGATCTTTTAATGTTCTCGAGCAGCCAATGAGTCATTTAATTGGTATAAATGTAAAAAAGGTTTGTAATTCTGTTATGCAATTTTAGAGCGATATGGCTCAATGACAGCTGGGGGGAAAAAAACCCCCTCTCCTGAAGAAATCTGAGCAGATATTTGGTGGAAAAAGATGAATTAAATGGTTTTAAGATCTGGTGGGTTGCATGAAGGGTGGCTGCTCTGCCAGATCCATGTTCATGATGTGGAGATGCCGGCGTTGGACTGGGGTGAACACAGTAAGAGTTTTAACAACACCAGGTTAAAGTCCAACAGGTTTATTTGGTAGCAAATACCATTAGCTTTCGGAGCGCTGCTCCTTCGTCAGATCCACTCCATCTGACGAAGGAGCAGCGCTCCGAAAGCTAATGGTATTTGCTACCAAATAAACCTGTTGGACTTTAACCTGGTGTTGTTAAAGCTCTTACTGAGATCCATGTTCAGGCAGTGAAGTTGAAAATAAGCAGAGGAACATGTAGGGAAGTCAGGGGAACTGGGAACCCTCGCTTTGGCCTGCTGTGTGCAAAACATACTGCACTGAAATAGAGAAATGTTTGGAAGGATGTCACATGGAAAGTACTGAAAGAGAAAATAGCAGTATTCGTATTTCCCCACTACCTTGCCATACCTTGTCAGTATGTCACTATTTCCTTCTAAAATATTAAACTTACCATAAAGAGAACATACCTTGGCTTTCAATCCCTATTTCCTTTAAAGGAAAACCTGGCCCACAGAGCAGGATTTTACATCCTCACTCATCCCGAAACCGTAAAGTCCCACCCAAGGTCAACAGACCTCTCCATGTTCCAACCCTCGCTCGCTTGGATTCCCATGGCAGGCAGGGCAGTAAAATTCCGACTATAGATTTATGACTTCAGACATACCTGTCAGCTTTTTTTTCTTCCATCATGAGATTTGAACGTTGTTGGCAAGGCTGGTATTTATTCCCTATCATAGAATCATAAAGATATACAGCGCAGAAACAGGCCCTTCAGCCCAACTCATCCATGCTGACCAGGTTTCTTATACTGAGGAGGTGTTAGAGGTGGGTACAATTGCAACTTTTAAAAGACATTTGGACAGGTACACGGATGGGAAAGGCTTAGCGGGATATGGGCCAAATGCAGGCAAATGGGATTACATTTACGCACCACCCTCTGTGTGAAATAATTGCTTCTCAGGTCCCTTTTAAATCTTTCCCCTCTCACCTTAAACTTATGCCCTCTAGTTTTGGACTCCACTACCCGGGGGAAAGACCCTGGCTATTTACATTACCTATGCCCTTCATGATTTTATAAACTTTTATAAGGTCACCCCTCATCCTCCTACGATCCAGGGAAAAAAGTTCCAACCTATCCAGCCTCTCCTTATAATTCAAATCTTCCACTCCCGGTAACATCCTTGTAAATCTTATCTGAGAAGATGGAGGAGGACCACTGTTGTTGTGCTGAAGGTACACCCACAGTGATGTTTGGGAGGGAGTTCCAGGTTTTTGATCCAGCATCAAGGAAGGAATGGCAATATAGTTTCAAGTGAGGATAGTGTGTGGCTTGGAGGTGGTAGTGTTCCCTTGCATCTGCTGCCTTTGTCTTTCTAAGTGATAAAAGTGGTGGGTTTGGAAGGTGCTCTCCGAAGGAGACCTGGCAATTTGCTGCAGTGTCTCTTCTATATGGTAAACTCTGCAGCCATTCATGCTTTAAAAACTGGATGCCCTCATTGTGCTCTAAGGGTCTGGCACATAGACAGTTAATGTGGGGCTTAGTGCAGTTATGCCCACACAGTGATGTAAGAATGCACATGACCCAAAACTAGGGTAATCATAGTGTTGAGCAGAGATGTGTGAAGACCTAGATGTGGAGATAGCTCCATGCCTGTAGCTTTTACTATACATGTATATATATAGTTACAAGAGGTTGATAAAGACATGCTGTTAACCTACTGAAGACTATGAAGACTTCTTTAAGAAACACCATTCTATAGCCAACAGCTCCCCAACATTCTCTTCTTTTGTATGCCCTGGTATCAGCCCGATCTCCACTGCATTAATATACCTGTTACTCTTATTCTAACAATAATTGGAGTAATTAAGTAGAGACCAGTAGAGGACAGTACCCGTAGAATCAATAATGCCACAAAAATGTGTTAAATGGTTAGATACCAGCAAAAATGCTCTCACTGTTGGTATGTTTGACATGAAGTCAATTACCCAATCAGATTCATAATCAGGGGTTGAAGGTCTTGGCGACAGTGCAGTGAATTGTGAGGGAAGGCAGACTGGCGATTAGCTGGATTAGCTGCAAAGCACCTTCGACCAATTCTTCACTCTCAAGTCAATGATTTGACCTCAGTGTTGGACAGTCCAGGTAACAAATCCACTTATGCCCCACTCAAAGGTGTTGAGCTTTCTACAACAATGATTTGAGCTATTCTGATGCTTCTACTACAAACCACTCTCACATCTGAAATTTCATCAATACAGTTCCTTCAGTGGAACTGCTATTATAGTGCATCACAAAGGACAAAGAAAACAAACAATATGCTTTGAGAAGTGTCTACATGCCACAGGGTAAAATAACAAAATAAGAGTTCCTATTAAATAAATCATTTTGATCACATAGTATTCAGAAAGTCATTCATTGGTGAATGTTTTTTTTTGAATTTCCCATGTATTTGTACTTACGTGGAATTAAAATGGATAAGTTTTTGTGAAATTCAGGTGGAAACAGAAAAGTGACCTTCACCTATACCTTTTGAACTATGATTGATTCATGAATAGCCTGAAATGGGAGAAATATTGAATAGTGGATGATTGCAATCACACTGGCACATGCAATGCCTTCAATTAAAATAAGTGCGCATTTGGTTTAAAATATTTCTTGTGCAAAGCTGCCTCATCTGCTGGTACAGCCTGTTGACATCCTTCTTCATCTATGGGCATGCCACAGGACTGTTCTTCATTAATGTCTAGCTGGATGTTTCTCTGAATGATTAAGTTATATAGAGTTCAGTAAACTACAAAAAAAAATCTAATGCTTTGCATGATGCTCTAACTGCTTCTCTTCCATTTTTGTGAAATGGATGGACCTGTGAGCCTTCTAGAACAGTGCATCAGTCACCTCTTGAATGCAGGTGGACATGGTGCCTTATCTTATACACAAGAAAATAAATCACCTACTGGTGCCTGAAAGAACCAAGTAGCCAGAAAATTAATGGGTGCTCTCACTTTGACAGCCACGGGCAGAGCAGTTTAGAGTACTGATGTTCCTTTACGTCAGCTTCTAGCATTGCAAGTACCTCAAACTGTAACTTCCCTGAATATCTGAAGCTCTATATAGAATGCTATTCTTATTGGATTAGAGAAGCTTAATGAGAAGCCTGTGGAGCCCTTACTTTAAGTTTATTTATTTATTAGTCACAAATAAGGCTTGCATTAACATTGAATGAAGTTACTGTGAAACTCCCCTAGTTGCCACACTCCGGCACCTGTTCGGGCCAATGCACTTAATCAGCACATCTTTGAGACTGTATGAGGAAACCGGAGCACCCAGAGGAAACCCACACAGACACGGGGTGAAAGTGCAAACTCCACACAAAAAGTGACCCAAGCCGGGAATGCGAACCCAGGTCCCTGGCGCTGTGAGGCAGCAGTGCTAACCAATGTGCCACCATGCCGCCCAGAGTAAAGTTAGAGTAAAGTTTTTTTCTTTCTCATGTAAGCATCCCTCATATTTTCCTTTCATTGCTCGTGTTGAAGCTCATGGTGCAAATTCCAAATTTTCTCCCATTGGATGGCAACATTTAACTTTTTGATACAAACCTGGTGATTTCCGGCAACAATCAAGTAATTCTAAAATTCCAAATAAGCTGTGTGCTTAAATTGGTTGAATTATCCTTCATCCATCCCCCTTGAATATTTGGCTCCGTTACCTTTTTAACCCATGAATGTAAAACAATAGTGCAGTCAAATTATATCAGAAAGTATGAATTATGTTGGCTATCTTTCAACACAATCTCGAGTGGTGGGTGACTATTTAGTCCATGGTGGCAACTTTCCTATAGAATGGCTGACAATCCCCAATAGCCCCACACAAAAATTGGGGTGGGGGGAGAAATCTATAAAAGAAGATGTTATGAAAATTTGAGTGCACATGAGAGCACAAAGCTTTTGAAAGGAATCATTTTTCTTGGATCAGGAACCAAAGATGAAGGAGAAACAATTGTTTCCCATACTGCCCTGGACTTTTACGATGACCAAAATAATTTGAAATGAGGTTTAAATTGAACCGAGAAAGAAATCATATCCTGACAACATTTTGAGCAATACTGGAAAAGATCCCTGAGGACTCTGATATGAAAACATAAAGGGGCCCACACTCAAATCTTTATGAAAGGTTTGTTCTCCAGCATGTTGAGGAGATTAGAAATAAAGGAGGACTATTTATACTTGGGGAAGATTGTCCATTTGGTTGCAAGGTCATGCGATGTTGCATTTAATTGGATAATTGATCCAAATATTTAAATTCTCTGAGTTAATCCTGTTGTGATATATTTCTATTGAATGATGCTATAATTGAAGGCTGAACTATATCTGAAGAGTACAATGGGTGGAATCAGGAGAGTTCTATGATCAGATTGGGTGTAAAGTAGTTGGGTCTATATATTGAGAAAGGAAGTAAGCTGACATATAAAGAAACAGAGAAAATAATGATTCCAATAATCCTTGGAACCTGATCCAAGCATTTACACTGGGATTTTTAACCCCACAGGGTTAAGGGGAGGGAGGATGTGAATGTGATACGTGGGTACAAGTGCCGCAATAAGGTTATCTTAGGTCTGCATGGCAATCATGTTATTTGAGAGAGGGAGATTGTTAAACCCATCCTCCAGGACCAGATATGTTTTCTTGTTCCCACTCTCTTTATAAGAGGGATAAAAAAACTTCTCCACTTTCTTCTAGAGGCTGTGCTGTTCTCCCTGACCTGGACCATCCTGTAGGAGGTCAGTATGGTTCATCTCACTCGGTCTACTGGTCCCCAGAGATACACTGAATCTTGACTGAGCTGGAGAGCTGGAAACACTTGCTGTAAAGAGGTCTCCCTGATGACTTTTGCCTTATAATTAGAGAGGGGAGGAATATTTCACCCATTACAAACCATGTCGCCAAGGTTCCTTTAGCAGCATTTCCTAAACCCATGACTCCTACATCTAGATGGACAAGGGTAGCAGGTGCATAGAAGCATCATCAGCTTCAACTTCCCATGCAAGTTATTCACCATTTTAGATGATGACTATTGAAACTATACTGCCGTTCCTTCACTGTCACCAGTTCAAAATCTTGGAATTCCCTCTCTAAAAGCAATGTTGGTATACTCAGATCAGATTGATGTAAGTGAGCCACCATGACCTTCCCAAAGACCTTAGGGAGCAAAATGTTGGCCTTGCCAGCGATGTTTACATACCAGGATGAATAAAAAAAATACTCAATGAAACAATGGACTCTTGGCACAAGGGGATACTTGCTACTTTCCAACTTGCTGGAGCCCTGATGTGACTGGAATGCCTGAGAATTTCAGAGCAAAGCTGAGGAAAAGTAACAGCTTAGTTAGATGGAAAACAGTGTGATCATGGCAAGAGGAAGAGCTCCAGAAGGATTGCTGTAGATACAAATTGTTTTATAGTTTATTTATTAGTCACAAGTAAGGCTTACATTAACACTGCAATGAAGATACTGTGAAATTCTCCTCGTCACCACAGTCTGGCACCTGTGCGGGTCAATGCACCTAACCAGCACGTCTTTCAGAATGTAGGAGGAAACCAGAGCACCCGGAGGAAACCCACGCAGGCACGGGGAGAACGTGCAAACTCCACACAGACAGTGACCCAAGCCAGGAATCGGATCCGGGTCCCTGGCGCTGTGAGGCAGCAGTGCTAACCACTGGGCTACTGTGCCATCCCATCAGATCAGCAAGTTGTACGCATGGTCATCTTCCCTTGAGTATGTTCGAAAAAAAAGTCACATAAAACACCACCCATTATAATTCATGTTCAATTGCTCACTAATTTCAGTCAGTCAAAAACATCAGTTCTAAAAAGCAACAAAGTTATGGCATACATTGACCTTGTTCATCTTATTTTGGCCATGATTGTTTTGGGAGCTGAGAGAGAAAATCTGTTGACAAAATGTGTTAAAAGCTATGAAACACATACAGAAGGAAAGCTACATGAAGGAACAGAAGAACATAAGAAGTTGGGAGTAGGAGTAGGGCATTCGACCCCTTGAGCCTGCTCCACCATTCAATAAGATCACGGTTGATCTGATGGTGCCCTTAACTCCACTTTCCCGCCTGTCCTCCACAACTCTTTACTCCCTTGTCAAGCAAAACTCTGTCCAACTCAGCCTTGAATGTATTCGATGACCCAGCTTCCATTCTCCCTGGGGAAGAGAATTCATCAGACTAACGACCCTCGGAGAGAAGAGATTCCTTCTCTTCTCCATCTTAAATGGGACATCCCTTATTTTCAAACGGTGCTCCCTATTTTTAGATTCTCTCAGCACCTATCCTGTCAAGTTCCCTGAAAATCTCATTTCAGTCAGATCACCTCTCATTTCTCTTAACTCCAATGAACGTTGGGCCAGTCTGCTCAGCCTTGCTTCATAAGACAATCTCCGAGAGTGCTTGCAGGGAATGTGAATATGCCAATGTGGTTATCTAAGAATTGAGTGAAGCACGTTCCTTATCAGTGCACGGACCCTTGGATTTATATAGCATGAATAGAAACTTCTCTTTGCAAATACTTCCTTTAATGGGAGTAACCAATTCAATTTGGAGAACATGGCTAAAATGTTCCACTCTGGGTCAAAGTCCCGTGGCTAGGAGCAAAGTCAGAGTGTCTTCAACTGGAGAGTAGGGTGGGTTAACACAGTGAATCATGCACTCTTCAGCTGATTAATTATGTAGCCATGAGGATTGTGTCACATCACATAGTGTGGCAAGCAGGAAGTCACCCTGTCACTGCCATGTCCAGGCTTCTTATTGGAAAGGTATCTGGGCAATCATTCAGTGTGCCAGGACCTTCAGAGACTGGGAAAATGTCGAGTCGAAGACAGTAAGTTCTAGCTCCACATGCCTCCCTGGAGATTCTCCTCCAAGTCACTGAGGAAAGGCGAGATGTTCTCTTTCTGAGGTAAGGGAGCGGAGGTGCTCCTGTCTGACCACAGTGGCCAGGGAGGAGGTGATGAAGGTGGTCAGCGCCCATGGGGCCCAAAAGGGGACAGCCCTGCAGTACAGAAAATGGACAAATGATCTCACCTGTTCCGACAGAGTGACACGGTTACAAAGTGGTTAGCATTGCTGCCTCACAGCGCCAGGGACCTGGGTTCAATTCTGGCCTTGGGTGACTGTATGGAGTTTGCATATTCTCCTTGTATCTATGTGGGTTTAGTTTGAGTGCTCCGGTTTCCTCCCACAGTCCAAAGATGTGCAGGTTAGATTGATTGGCCGTGCAAAATTGCCCCTTATGTCAGGGGGATAAGCAGGGTAAATACATGGGGTTAAGAGGGTAAGGCCTGGGTGGGATTGTTATCAGTGCAAGCTCTATGGGCTGAATGGCCTCCTTCTGCTGGCCTTGGCGACACAGGCCCAGCAGCTTCTGCCGGCTATGTGCTCAGACCTGCATTCCATCAATCTAGCCAAGAGTGCATTTCAGCAGTGGCTAAGTGAGAGAGGAACAGGTCACCTCATCTTTCTTCTCAAAGAGTCAGCAAGGGACCCTTGGGCATCTAAAGGGGAGAGGAGTGTTAGGCAGACATCCCAGGGGCACCCACCAAGGCCAACCCAAATCCTCTCTGCCTGTGACCCCCATCAACTTCAGCTGGTCAGACTGAGGACGGTGCACTTGTCCCACAGCAGGTAGCCTCGAGCAGGCCATGGCCCTCGAGGCCTCAGACCTCCAGAAGATGCCTGCCAAAGTCATCCAAGACACCGGACATAGCAGTCAACAGGCTGCTTCCATCTCTGCTGTGAATGTTGGGGATGCACTTAGCCATTGTGATAGAGAAAGAAAAATGAATGAAGTTTTGAATGCGCACTGGTGGTACGGATCTACTATTATTGTACATTGTTCTGCACTTGTAAATATATGTTCACTTGCACTGTTTTGAAGTCTCCTAGGTTCCATCTTTCTGCTAGTTACTTTAATGAACGCATGCATTCCAGCTCTTCCAGGTGAAGAACATCCTGGGGGACCTTGGGTGGGTGTTCCTCCAGTTAATACATGCCTGTGCATGGAGACATCGCTCTTTGATCAGGATGGTGAGAGGCATATGCAAGAAGCCTCTCTCCCTCACAATTTTGCTTGACTTGATAGGGAGACCTGGGCCTATCATAATAGATGGACTAACAGCATGAGCACAGGAGGATTGGGGCTTGTCATTGTAAGTTGGCTTCCATTCACCAGCCATGCCCCTTGTAGACATCCACTTCCATCCCTCCCTTCATCCCTACCCCGACTGCAGCCAATGGCAAATGACTCTCCCTTGCTGGGATCTGGATGTTATGAGGACCCTCTGGCCCAGATCTGTGGCTTTGTGGGCTGCACCATTCAGTGAGGATTTCAAATCACCATAGTTCCTGTACAGTTCTCCCATCATTAGAAGGATGCCCCTTTAGTTGGCTAGTTGTGCTGACCTTGAGCCCCACTCACCTGAGTAGACCCTCCTCCCACTTTGATATATTGCAACTGGACATTACGGAGATGATGTGCATCTCCTTCCAGATCCGCTCCACCACCTTTTACCCTCCTCCTGTCGCTAGCCAACTTCCCCCTATCACCATTGACCCATGCACTGTGACCCAAAACTCCACCATCGACTCTATGGAGTCCACCCCATAAAGTATTTTGCTCCCCTTTCCCATACACTACACCACCACCGCGCCCCCCCCCACCCACGCACATCGTACCTTCCACTCCTCTTTTGTAGCGTTCTGTCCCACTTCTTCGCGCACTACACCCCCACTTTGTGCCTCCTGCACCTCTTTGTGTCTTTCACACCACTTTGTGCCCTCCATCGTCATTCACTCCATGCCTTCCAGCCTCCTTGCAGCTTTCCAAATCCCCCCTACTCTACCACCCCCGCTTGCTATGCATATTATCTCCTGCATTGTGTCTCCAGGTACATGAGAGTGGTCTTTGGGAACGGTGCAGGTAGCGTCGCCTGCTCAGTAATTCCTGAATGTTTCCCTTACTAGGTTCATGCCACTTATGGTGAGTTATGGAACAGAAGTCTAAATTCCTGCTGGTGGGGTGGAAAATTTAACAGGCTGTTGGGGTTTTAATGAGCGCTCGTGAAATGCAAAAGGGGTTTCTGATGAACATCAGCAAGAAGGCCGACCCACCATTAACTCGTCATTAGCTTCAAGATTCTAAGTGTCCAGATCACCAAAGACCTGTCCCAGACCCCCACCCAATGGTATAGTTAAGGAAGCCCACCAACGCATCTACTTTCTCAGGAGGCTAAGAAAATTCAACAAGTCCACTATGACTCTCACCAATTTTTACAGATGCACCACTGAAAGCATCCTTTCTGGATGCATCACAGCTTGGTATGGCTCCTGCTCTGACTACAAAAAACTACAAAGGGTTGTGAACATAGCCCAGTGCATCACGCAAACCAGCCTCCCATCCATTGGCTCCATCTACACTTCTCGCTGCTTCGATAAAGCATAATCAAGGACTCCACGCACCCCAGGACATACTGGGTGGGATTTTGTGGCCTTGCTCGAGTGAGACAGGAAATTCCCACCAGACGTTAATGGACATTTTTGTTGTCCGCCCCTTGCCCGCTCCGATTCCGTGGTGGGTTGGGCCGTAGAATTCCAGCGACTCTCTTCTACCTTCTTCCATCAGGAAAAAAATACACAAGTCTGAAAATATGTACCAACTGACTCAAGAACAGCTTCTTCCCTGCTGTCATCAGACTTTTGAACGGTCCTATCATATATTAAGCTGATCTTTCTCTTCACCCTACCTGTAACTGCAACAATATATTCTGCACTCTATCCTTTTCCTTCTCCCCTATGTACTCTATGAACGGTATGTTTCGCCTCTCGTGCCCAAGTAACAATACTTTTCACTGTATCCCAACATATGTAGCAATCAAAGCAAATTATGCAAGTTTGGAAAACATGATTCCGAACTGATTTCCCGACATCAGCAAACTGATTTTTTGCGTCTCCCCAAAGCCTTTGCCCCACTCTTGCTAATATCCCCATGAGGAGCTGATGCTGCTGCATGAATACTTATAGGAGGTTTCTCCACATAAACACCAACATATATTTAAGAACATTACCTTGAACCTTCAATGGACTACAATTGTAAACAAATTGATTTTTAATATACATTTTGATTGCCACTTCTGAAGTTGGAAACATATGCAACTGAATTTATTTTCTATCCAGATTAATTAGTGCTGCTATCGTGTTATTTGCTTCTGTTGACATAATATCATTTTTAAAATTTCAGATCTTTTTATGGAAAGCAAAAAATGTGCTGATTTATGGACACTGCCCAAATAAATCTTGGAATATGAGCTGTCAGATTCTATTGAGAACTGAAGATCCACATCTCAAGCATAATTCTAATAGATCTCATTGCAACCTTGCCAAGGCTTTGACATCCTTCCAAAGGCGTGATCCACAGAATTGTCACGATGGGTGGAATTTTGTCAGTTGGGGGTGTGCCGTTTCTGACAGTGGAACCGTTTAAAAGTGCTGGTGGCACGAATGGGAGACATGTGGGGGCTGCTTTCCAGTGGTGAAACCTACTGATAGCTGACAAGTGATGCATTATAAAATGGCAGCTATAAAATGTTTTCCTTGGAGTAAAGAAGGCTGCGAAGAGATCTGATAGAGGTATTCAAAACCATGAGGGGTCTGGACAGAGTAGAGAGGAAGAAATTGTTCCCTCTCATGAAAGAATCAAGAACAAAAGGGCACTGATTTAAACCAATCAGTTAAAGTAACAAATGTGGAAAAACATTTTCATGCAGTGAGTGGTTAAGTTGTGGAATACACTATCTGTGAGTATGGTGGGGGCAGGTTCAATTGAAGCATTCAGAGGGAAATTAAATGGTTATCTGAGAAGGAAGAATGTGCAGGGTTACAGGGAGAAGGCAGGTAAATGGAACTAGGTGAGTTGGTCAGTTGGAGGGCCAGTGCAAACACAATGGGCCAAATGGCCTCCTTCTGCACCATAACAATTCTGTGAATCTGTGATTCTCTCCAGTCTGATAAACAACCATTCACAGATACTCTCTGCTTTTCCCTCTCGATCAATTTTGTATCCAAGAAGCCACTGACCCTTTAATCCTTTGTAAGAAGCTTATTATGTGGCGCTTTTGTTTATTTGTTCTTGGGATACGGACAGTGCCGGAAAGGCCAGCATTTCTTCCCATCTCTAATTGTCATTGAGAAGGTGGTGCTGAGCTGCCTTCAGCAGTCCATGTGGTGTAGATAGACCACCGTGCTGTTAGGGAGGGAGTTCCAGGATTTTGACAAGGCAGCCATGAAGGAATGGTGATCTTGTTTCAAGTCAGGATGAAGAGTGACTTGGAAGGGAAATTCCAGGTGGTGGTGATCTTATGAGCTGGATTTTACGGTGCACCGAGTTCCTGTTCCTTCAGCTAAAAAGTTGAGTGGCATCGCCCACAATCCCGCTGACTGTTTCACTTCAATTTACCAAAACAATTGACCAACAGCTCTGTAGTCACACCTGCTATGCATTTATGTTTTGCCTAGTTGGAACAAGGTCAATTTAAGGGCCAATCATGTGATGTCCTGATGGTGTCATCTGTTTCATCAGAAGTAACTCTTCAAATGCAGACAATAAAAATAGAACAAAACTTACTCCAACTTATAAATCAAAGAAAGGGCTTAATAAAGAAACATCATTACTCCAAACCTGGGGCCTCGCTCTGGGCCAATCCAAGCTCCCCACAATTCTACACAGGTTCTTATTTATAGCGAGTCAGCTAGTCAGCTGACTATTAAATCATTCTGCAATTGGTTCCATGGTTTACTGGGTCAGCTGACCCTTACATCTTGTTGTCATTGGTCACATTACATCCAATACAAAGTTGTCTAACATCATCGGCCGTTTGCGTGGGCAAATGGGCAGTCTATCCTAACAGCCTGTAGAGTAAACATAATTTAATTAAAGCCCTTGTTTGTTTGTACCTGTAAGCCTCTCCTTTAAAAATACCACAAAGAAAACTGGCGACAGGGAGGTAAGAACCATGCTGGCAGACTTCGGGAGAAATATAACACATAGCAAAATCATCGCTCTGTGCTGCAGACATCCAAAAAGGATTAAGAAGATAAAAACATCACTACACCAGAGCTGGCAATGAAGGGTGTCAAATATCGATAGCAACTTTAGAAGGAACTGAAATTTAAACAAAGATTTCAGAGAAACGACATTGAAAAGAAGCTCGCCACATGGTCCGCCGGAAAGATCTGGAACAGTGTAGGGAGCATTGTGAGTTGAAAGAAAAATGCCCTGCAACAATAATTTACTGCTGGGCAGCCATTGAAAAACTCAAAGGAAACAGGTTGTATTCAGGGTTACCTTGTTTGAAAGAAAAAGAAATGAGATAGTGTTAAACACTTTGTGACATGTTATGCATATTCAAGCTCTTTCCATGTAAAAATGGCAGGAGGATTTGGTACCATGGGACTGTATGATGAGAACGCCAAGCAGTGGAGCTCATATGCTGAAAGATTTGATTATTTTGGTCAGGCCAATAAAATTGAAGCAGATATTGTAGCCCCAACTTTCCTGAGTGCAATGGGGTGGGTGGGGTGGAGGGGAACATTCAGCTTCCTGAGAAGCCTGGTACAGCCAAAAAAGTCAGGCTTGAAAACCGAGGATGAGAGAATAGGAATTCCAGGGTAACTTCTCACCTAAATCTTTGGTCATTGCTGAGATGTTCAGGTTCCATAAAAATAACCAACAAGAAGGTGAATCAATCACAAGGTTTATAGCTACTTTAAAGAAATTAACTGAATACTGTGAATTTGGGGATGACTTGAATGACACCATTAGAGATAGACTAATGTGTGGATTAAAAAGTGAAGCTATTCAGAAAAGCCTTTGTACAGAAAACAACTTAAGCCTAAAGAAGGCTTTATAAGTTGCGATAGCTATGGAATTAGCAACTAAGGAAGCCCAACAATTAGGCTCAAGCCCTAAAGTCCATGAAGTATCGGCTGAAACCCAAACACAGACATAGCTTTGAAATTGCCACCAATGTGCAAAAACTGGGCACAGCAACTGACTACTGGTGCAAAGATACAAAATGTAGGAATTGTGATAAAAAGGGGCACATTGAACATGCATGTTTGAGAAAGAAACAACAGGTTCCAAACAAGAATTATAAAAAGCAAGAACCAAGTGTATCAAATGGAAAACCTATAGAGGCAAAAAGGATCCATGGGATACAAAAAGGGCATGAAAAAGGACCAGAGTCACACTCAAATGATGAACTGTTGTTGAATGTACTGGCCATTGTGGATGCAACAAACCGTTACTGGGTCACTGCTTTCCTGGATGGACAACTGGTAAAAATGGAGGCAGACATCAGAGCAGCGGTTTTGCTGGAATCAGAAATTGATTGGTAAGAAAAACTACAACATTTCACCCTAAAACCCTCAAAGATAACAATAAAAGTCTATATTGGAGAAATGGTTCAGTTGAGAGGCCGTATCAACGTAAACATGCAGCTAAATTGACAGACTGCAGACTTGTTCCTGCACATTGTTAAAGCTAACTATCCAACCCTAATCGGAGGAGAACCTGGCTGGAGAGAATCAAATTAAATTCAGCCAAGGTGAATCTCATGTCGGAGTCCGAAGCGAATTTACTGAAGATTTTAAAGAAACATGCCACTGTCTTTCATGGAGAGCTGGGGAGCATGAAAGAGATCTCAGTCAAACTAAAGATTAAGGATGAAAGCCAAGCAAGATGTTTAAAGGCTAGATCCGTGCTGTCGGCCATCAGGCCTAAGGTTGAGGCAGAATTAGGGACTCTGGTCAAGACGGAGTCCTTAAACCCATTAATGTAAGTGATTGGGCCATGCTGATAGTCACCACCAACCTGGTACTATGTGCAGAGCTGTGCCCTGTGCCTTTAATTGATGATTTATTTGTTGGGTTCGCTGGAGGCCAGCATTTCAGTTAAGTTGACCTTAGTCAAACCTATCTCCAGATAAATGTGGATCCAGATTCGCAACAATATTTGACAATTGTGACACATAAAGGGTTATTCAAATATAAAAGGCTTTCATTTAGAATCACACCTGCACCTATGTTGTTTCAATTGATCCAATTCTAAACAGACTAGAAGGAGTCCAGTGTTAATAAGATGATACCTTAGTTACTGGAAAGAATGAAGAAGAACATCTTCAAAAGTTAGATGCTACACTCCAGAAACGAGAAGATTACACTCTCCAATTACAGAAGGTTAAATGTTCAAATCTTCTCTTGAATATCTGGGTCATGTGATGGATGCAAAGGGACTGCACAAATCACTTTCCAAAATTAAAGCCATAACTGAGGCACCTGCACCTAAAAATGTAAACCAACATTGATCATTTTTAGGCTTATTGAACTATTATGGAAGGTTTATCCCTAATCTAGCAACGATTCTCAAACCTTTACACAACTTATTGTATCAGAACAGGAAATGGAAATGGGTGGACCAGTGCAAGAAGGCCTTCATACAAGCTAAGGAAGCATTATTAAAGTCAGAAGTGCTGACATTTTGAACTGAAGTTACCTTTGCAGCTGGCTTGCGATGCATCAGCTTACAGGGTGGGAGCAGCGTTTTCCCACGTAATGCCCAATAGTGAAGAGCGGTTCTCACATAATGCCCAATAGTGGTTGCAAGATCAAGATCCTTGAACGAAGCAGAAGTGAACCGTGCACAGATAGAGAAGAAAGGGCCAAATGTTTTTACCAATACCTATATGGAAGGAAATTTAGTTTACCAACAGATCATCGACCACAATACTCGGGCCATACACCGGTATTCCATCTCTAGCAGCAAGCCAGATGCAGAGATGGGCATTGCTGTTGTTAGCACAGATATACATGATAAAACATCGGCAATCAAATCTCCATGGGAACGCTGATGGACTCTCCATATTACCTTCAACTAACGAGTTGTCAATGAATAGTTCAAGCGATTTTCCATTTCAAGAAAGTAGATAACACTCCTGCAGGACAAGTTAAGAAGTAAACCAGAAATGACCCACTATTGTCATAAGTTATGGACATGGTACTTTGTGGCAAAACCGCAGGAGCAAGCCCAGAGTTGAAGCCATATGTTACCCGAAGACTCAAATATGGTTTTCTCCTCTGGGGAGTGAGGGTATTCATACCACCATTGGTAATGAAATGTGTCCTAACCCAACATCCTGAAGGTCATTGTGGGATGGTAGGGAGGAAGGAGATAGCCAAAAGCTATTTTTGGTGGCCAGAGCTCAGTAGCGAAATCAAGGAGAAGGAAGGGATACGGATGGATTGTGCAAAAATTTGAAACTTAGAACCTTTACACCCATGGGAATAGAACATAGAACATAGAACATAGAACATTACAGCGCAGTACAGGCCCTTCGGCCCTCAATGTTGCGCCAACCAGTGAAACCAATCTAAAGCCCCTCTAATCTACACTATTCCAGTATCATCCATATGCTTATCCAATAACCATTTGAATGCTCTTAATGTTGATGAGTCCACTACTGCTGCAGGCAGGGCATTCCACGCCCTTACTACTCTCTGAGTAAAGAACCTACCCCTAACATTTGTCCTATATCTCTCACCCCTCAATTTAAAGCTATGTCCCCTCGTGCTAGCTATCACCATCTGAGGAAAAAGGCTCTCACTATCCACCCTATCTAATCCTCTGATCATCTTGTATGCCTCTATTAAGTCACCTCTTAACTTTCTCTCGAACGCAAACAACCTCAAGTCCCTCAGCCTTTCCTCATACGATCTTCCCACCATACCAGGCAACATCCTGGTAAGTCTCCTCTGCACCCTTTCCAATGCTTTCACATCTTTCCTATAATGCGGCGACCAGAACTGTATGCAATACTCCAAGTGCGGCCGCACCAGAGTTTTGTACAGCTGCAACATGACCTCCTGGCTCCGAAACTCAATCCCATTACCAATAAAAGCTAACACACCATATGCCTTCGTAACAACCCTATCAACCTGGGTGCCAACCTTCAGGGATCTATGCACATGGACACCCAGATCCCTCTATTCATCCACACTACCAAGTATCTTTCCATTAGCCCAGTACTCTGTTTTCCTGTTACTCCTTCCAAAGTGAATCACCTCACACTTTTCCGCATTAAACTCCATTTGCCACCTCTCAGCCCAGCTCTGCAGCTTATCTATGTCCCTCTGTAACCTGCAACTTCCCTCCATACTGTCTACAACTCCACCGACTTTAGTGTCATCCGCAAATTTACTAATACATCCTTCTACGCCCTCATCCAGGTCATTAATAAAAATGACAAACAGCAGTGACCCCAAAACAGATCCTTGCAGTACACCACTAGTAACTGAACTCCAGGATGAATATTTCCCATCAACTACCACCCTCTGTTTTCTTACAGCCAGCCAATTCCCAATCCAAACCACTAAATCACCCTCAATCCCATGTGTCTGTATTTTCTGCAATAGCTTACCATGGGGAACCTTATCAAACGCTTTGCTGAAATCCATATACACCACATCAACCGCTTTACCCTCATTCACCCCTTTGGTCACCTTCTCAAAGAACTCAATAAGGTTTGTGAGGCACGACCTACCCTTCACAAAACTGTGCTGACTATCCCTAAACAAATTATTCCTTTCTAGATGATTATCAATCCTATCTCTTCTAATCCTTTCCAATACTTTGCCCACAACAGAAGTAAGGCTCACCGGTCTATAATTACCAGGGTTGTCCCTACTCCCCTTCTTGAACAAGGGGACAACATTTGCTATCCTCCAGTCTTCTGGCACTGTTCCTGTAGACAATGACGACACAAAGATCAAAGCCAAAGGCTCTGCAATCTCCTCTCTAGCCTCCCAGAGAATCCTAGGATAAATCCCATCCGGCCCAGGGGACTTATCTATTTTTACCCTTTCCAAAATTGCTAACACCTCCTCCTTATGAACCTCAATCCCGTCCAGTCCAACAGCCTGCATCTCAGTACTCCCCTCAACAACACTGTCCCTCTCCTGTGTGAATACCGACGAAAAATATTCATTTAGTGCCTCTCCTATCTCTCCAGACTCCACACACAACTTCCCACTACTGTCCTTGACTGCCCTAATCTTACCCTAGTCATTCTTTTACTCCTGACATACCTATAGAACGCTTTAGGGTTTTCCTTGATCCTACCTGCCAAAGACTTCTCATGTCCCCTCCTGGCTCTTCTTAACTCTTTCTTTAGGTCCTTCCTGGCTGACTTGTAACTCTCAAGCGCCCGAACTGAGCCTTCATGTCTCATCTTAACATAAGTCTCCTTCTTCCTCTTCACAAGAGACTCAACCTCTTTAGTAAACCATGGTTCCCTCACACGACTGCTTCCTCCCTGCCTGACAGGTACATATTTATCGAGGACGCATAGTAGCTGTTCCTTGAACAAGCTCCACATTACAATTGTGCCCATCCCCTGCAGTTTCCTTCCCCAACCTATGCCACCTAAATCTCACCTAATCGCATCATAATTTTCTTTCCCCCAGCTACAACTCTTGCCCTTCGGTATATACCTATCCCTTTCCATTGCTAAGGTAAGCGTAATCGAATTGTGGTCACTATCACCAAAGTGCTCACCTACCTCCAAATCTAACACCTGGCCTGGTTCATTACCCAGTACCAAATCCAATGTGGCCAAAAAGAGTTTGTGTAGATTATGCCGGACCATTTGAAGAACGCATGTTTTTCATCATGGTAGATGTGCACTTGAAATGGCCAGAAGTCGCCATTATAAAGACAACATCCTCGGAGAGAACAATAGAAAGACTGGGTGATATTTTTTGGAAGATTCGGTTACCCTGAACAACTTACGGATGCCAAGTTCATCTCGCAAGAATTCACAAATTATCTAAAGGAGGACAGAATCAAACACATCCAATCCGCTCCTTATCATAGAATCCCTCGAGTACAGAAGGAGACCATTCAGTCCATTGAGTTAGCACTGATAACAATCCCATGCAGGGCCTATACCTGGAACCCCACATATTTACTCTCCTAATTCCCCTGATACTAAGGGGCAATTTAGCAAGGTCAATCAAGCTAACCCACACGTCTTTGGAGTATGGGAGGAAATTGGAGTACCCAGTGGAAACCCGTGCAGAATGTGTGAACTCCACACAGACCCAAGGCCAGAATTGAACCAGGGACCCTGGCGCCGTGAGGCAGCAGTGCTAACCACTGTGTTGTAAGAAGTCTCACAACACCAGGTTAAAGTCCAACAGGTTTATTTGGTAGCAAATACCATGGTATTTGCTACCAAATAAACCTGTTGGACTTTAACCTGGTGTTGTGAGACTTCTTACTGTGTTTACCCCAGTCCAACGCCGGCATCTCCACATCATAACCACTGTGTTACCATGCTGCCCTGACACAAATGGGCTGGCTGAAAGGTTTGTTCAGACAATGGAGCATTCATTGAAGATAATTTGTGAGCAAGGATCATTGTCAAAACCCTTATAAAGAACCTGTTGGCACTCCTTTCGACAAAGAAGACAACATTTCTTTGTTTTCTTTTCCTCAAAGACAAACAATGAGAAGCTGCTGAAAAGGGGCAAGAAGTCCCACAGCCTCAATTCATGACATCACTGACGCTATCATTCATCCAGAGAGTGAGATTCGACTTCAGCAATAGAGTATCGGCAGATTCCTTTACACCTTACACAAATTAAAAGGAATGGTGGGTATGGGGTGGGGGGGGGGGGGGGTTGGTGAGTGGTGTTGCTGGGGGGAGGTGCGGTTGAAGGGGGTGAGGGTTGTAAAAAGGACAATTGATTTGTCATTGTCCATTTTCTGTTATACTCAGAGTCGAATTTCACCTCCAAAGTTAGACTCTAATGTGTCACAATTGAAAGAGAGATAAATGGGAGGTGACCAAAGCTGACTGCGGATTCAATAAAAAGAATAACACAGTAAGCAACTAGATGAGTATTTACAGCAAAGCAAACATTAATATATCGACTAAAAAGGAAATCCATAATTGCTTTTACCTTTTCCAGGAGCCAGAAATTTAAATTGCTACCCATATGCTCAGAATATATCTCCACGCCCGCTTTAATTTTTGTAATATTCCTGTGGTGGTGATGAATTTGTGAAACAATCACATGTAACTCTCATGTAATAGACAGCCTTTTGCAGCCTGGTATAGCAGTCATTGAAATGGCCACTGACAGTATTGACCTCATCTCTATTAAAAATACAGAAGTTCCTCATTCTCTGACATGAAAATAATTGTTTTAATGCAGTCACTTTGACAGGCGTAGGCAATGTATACTGTTCTCTTTTAAATAACAGGTCAAATTATAGACTTTTAGACACAACTTGTATTTATTCAAATGTACATTAAAATATATCATTTATTTTTGAATAATGTATTTCAATTTGAGGAAATGGCCTTTTGATATCTTAAGTCACTGACAGTGAGTCTTTTTTTGTTTCCCTTGTTTTATTTAAACTTTAAAAAATTAGGGTGGTTTGTCTTTGATTCCTTAAATGCCGAACTGAGGTTGGCCTGTCTGAAGTACAGTGATTGTGATATTGTGAACTGATTGTGCCATGGTGGCCAGGAGAATGGAGGTGTCAGCAGGAATGGGAGGAACAAATAGCCTCACTCTCCCCAAACTACCAAGTGTCAAATGGTCACACCGAGTGGAGGCATGGGAAGTTCAGTTCTCTCACTGGCAAATATAAGAAATATGTTTTTTTTTAAACATACAGTTAACAATAGAAATCATCGGAAACCCAATATTAGCAGCTATTAATGAAAAGCCATGAAAAGGTAGAACAAATTGCTCTTTTAAGTGAATACCTGCACAGCACAGTGGCATAGTGGTTTGCACCACTGCCTCACGGTGTCAGGGATCCGGGTTCAATTCCAGCCTTGGGTGACTGCCTGTGTGCAGTCTGCACCTTCTCCCCATGTCTGTGTGGGTTCTCCCCGTATCTGTGTGGATTTTCCCCGTGTGCTCGGTTTTCCCCCACTGTCCAAAGATGTGCAGGTTCGGTGGATTGGCCATGCTAAATTGCCCCTTAGTGTCATAAGATGTGTAGGTTAGGGGGATTGGGGTAAATGCACTGGTTTACGGGGACAGGGTGGGGGGGTTAGTCTAGGTAAGATGCTCTGTCGGAGAGTTGGTGCAGACTCGATGGGCCGAATGGCTTCCTCCTGCATTGTAGGGATTCCATGAATATCAATGAAAGTAGACAATTTACTTACAGCTGCCTGTTAATGTTTTGAGGAAAAGAGATGAATCACCAGTTACGAAGGATCTTCCATTATATCAATAAGCACACTGCTGCTAGGACAAGTAGTAAATATTTGTGCATATAATATCTGCATACATCACTATTTCTTTCGGGTTCTTACTTAAAATGCACATAGCAGTTATTATGGGGGGGTGGGGGGGGGGGTCCTTCCTCTCAGTATTTTGACATGTGCTATTAATTACTTAATTAAACGGTCCTTTTGCAAGTATACAAATCATCTGATTCATTAACTGAAAGAACTGCAAAGAAATTTGGTGTCAGTTTTAAAAATCCAACTCATGCACTGAATAAACTAAATCAAAAAGCCACAGGGTTTCTTTAACAGGATTCATGGCATTCTCAGTTAATTTCCAAACCATACCACCGAGTCACAAATTCTTACAGTTGCACACAGTCATGAGCAGAAAAGATTGATGACCGCGATTGTGAGATTTATCCTGTACTGTTTACAATAAGATTTCTGAGATGAAACCTGGTTGGTCCTATCGTACTGCCCACAGAACACTGCTAGGCTTGCTGTGGTAATTTGTTCTGATGCAGTAAATAACTAGGCATAATGAAAATACCCTGATGTATTCCGCAGTCTGATTGATGCTCCATGTGTGATACAGCAAAACCAGTGCACTTCCTATGACAAATTTGCATACAGAAAACAGCGTTGCGAGCATGACAATAGCAGCAGCTGCTGGAGGTCCACGCCATTTTTAAACAGTTATGAATTACTTTTGACCCTTATGGCCTTTTATAGTAGTTTTCAAGACCCAGCCTTATTGGAAGTCATCAGCCTGAAGCATTCATTCTTCATGGTACTGGGTTGGGGTGGGGGGTTGGGTGTAGGACACTCCTCCTGGTACTAAAAATATGGCTGTGCTAATGGTTCGCTCAATCAGCATCCCCTTGCTGACACCCCATGGAAATTTGTGCAAAGATCATACCCCGTCAAGCCCTTTAATCAGAATCATTCATTAGGCCTTTGCCTTCTTTGACGCTATGCACTGCCTTTATTATACGCACTGACTTAGCTGTCTAAAGAAAAGGACAATGAAAGGTTACTGGGGGATAAAAGCATGCACGCTACTCACTCATGTTTCCTTTACAGACACCTCTTCAATAATTAACCAAGGGCTTTCTTTGGCCTTTTCGGCCTTTGATGTGCATATCAAACATAAGGCCTAGTTCATATTTCACGGATTATTTAATGCTCAGATTTGCTCACGAGCACAAGAACAAACTAATTGCCTTTCTTAAAATCTGACATTAAAAAGAGGGAAATTAAAAGTCAGCCAACAGGGGATGGGGAGGAGGGGGGTGGGGGTGTTGCGGGGGTAGTGGGGTGGTGGGGGGGGTGGGGGGTGGCTGCTGAAAGAAAATGAATAGTTCTGAAAAAAAAATGGTGGAACTGCTTTATTTTAAAGTCTTTGGCAGATGTAAGAGGAAAAAAATGTTTTCGTTTATAGTTCAGAGGTGACATTCATTAGAGAAAGGAAGTAAACAACAGGTCCAGAAATAATTAAACACATTTCTACAGTTACCTTTGAGGATGACTGGAGATAGCGATGTGTTCATTAAGAAAAGCTAAGGTAAACAACCTGTCAAAAGAACCAAAATAGACACGGTGCACATTTGGGTTATTTGGAAAACTAGACGTGAAGTAAAAGCTCAAAGGTAGGAAAAGAGAAAACTTCAGCTTTCCATTAACTATGTGACTACCAATTAGCTGACCAGATTTAAAACATGCATTGAATCACGACCATAAACATGGGGCAACAAATGCTCTCTCAATCAAACCCGGCACACAAAATATGATTTGGATAAATGTTGGATGCGAGAGAAAATTTCTTAATTAACGAGACTTTTTTCCCCTGAATTAACCAAAAAGTTTCAGTTTTGCAGTGTTATTTTAAATACACGGCTAACCTAAACAGTCTAGAAAAGGATTGTTTGAGGCCATGAAGAAATGATAATGTACATGATATATGTTCATTAAGTGATCACGCAACCGAAGCTGTCAACTGACCTGCCAACAAGCATGAGTCATAACTTCAAAATTTACTGGAATGAAACGTATATGTAACAGTAAATTCAGAGCTTTTGCTTGCAATTTTATACATTTATTCTTTTAAAACCAACGAATTCCATAAATTCCAATCTACCACATAACTGTGTTATTTTAATTCAAATACCATACCAAACAGAATTTGATTCTCACGTGATCATTCCAGTACTTTTATTAGAGAGAACCGTATTAAAACACCTGAACAATAGACTGAGAATTCTGCTCAATTGGGACCAAACAGACACGAATCCTTGCTCTCTTTATTATCACCATATGCTGCATTACACAAAGCAGCTTCAACACTGGCCTTCTACTTGTGCCTAGGGCATGGCACCAACTCCAAGGATTTCTCTTACATTCTTCATGTGTCAGAATGCAGTGACACATATCCTGGGAACTGCTCATCAGCCTTATCCAAGAGCGCACTTTCTCAACATGCTTCATTCAGCTTCTTTGTCAACCGCTAATAATATGCCATTTTTGAGATATTTTATTCTCGGTTCTAACATGAGCTTCTAATTTTATTGTTTATCAATCCACCTTTGTTTCAGCATAGGAACGTGATATAATTTAAGGAATTCCAACAAAAGAATCCACACTGGGGAACAGGAATCGAGTCAATCTGAATTTAGCCGGTTTACTTGGATTGACTCGGTGCTGAGCTTCACCTTTAAAGGGAAGCTAAATCCGGTGGGAAAATCATTCCTTTCATTCACTTCTATCATGCATGACCTTTGCCCTATCCAGTATGAGCCTCTGGTTGTAAATGCCACAACTCATATTGCAGGTGAATTTGAGATGATTGCGAAATGCATAGTGGGATTGGACTAACTGTTTTAATGGCTGGTTTGGAAAGAGAAACGCACAGCGTTGCCATTGCATCATCAGGCTTCTTCTGCCTCCAGTCTCCTGGTCTTCTTTCTTTTTTCTCTTTGTATATATCAACAGGAGGGGCCTCACCGAGGTTATGGTTTTATAAGCATGAACATTCTCTGCTAACTTACCCAACTGGCCAATAATAATGTCTCAGCTTTTATAGTGAGCATCGGTATGGCTAGTCAACTACAAGAAGTCTTACAGTCAAACTCCATCCTCATTCAATACCAGCAAGGAGTAGGAATTCTGGATGATTTTCTAATTGCTAACCCTAACCTAGGCATGCTGAGGTAAATAATCACTGACATTATCGCCCCAAGGGGGCATTCCTGACTTATTCATTAACTGGATAAAATGGCTAAGCTGTTCTGGAACTTCCTTTCTTTTTGACCTTCTCCTTCTCTCATCTTCTCAAGGGAAATTAGGGATGGGCTACAAACCTTAACATTGCGAATGACATCTATATTGCATGAAGAAATTAATTTTGAAAAATCCTGCAAACCCTGTTAGGTCTCTGGTTCTCAATTTACTTCCAATCAACATACCAGATGGGAGAGAGAATGAGACACACACACACATAGATGGAGTTGGATTAATATTATTAAAGCTGAAAGTATTCTGGGGCCGTGCGGTGGCACAGTGGTTGACACTGCTGCCTCACAGTGCCAGGGACCCGGGTTTGATTCACTGTCTGTGTGGAGCCTGCATGTTCTCCCTGTGTCTGTGTGGGTTTCCTCCGGGTGCTCCGGTTTCCTCCGATATTCAAAAGACGTGCTGCTTGGGTGCATTGACCATGCTAAATCCTCCCTCAGTGTACCCGAACAGGCGCTGGAGCATGACAACGAGGGAATTTTCACAGTAACTTAATTGCAGTGTTAATGTAAGCCTATCTGTGACATGAATAAATAAACTTTAGAAAAACACTTTAATGAGTACAGAACAGTTTCACTTGAGAATAGCAAAGGCTACCTCATCTGGAAGTGGAAATTAATTGGGAATAAAGGAAAAATCATGGAGAATTTAATGCCATTTTAAATATTGTATTTTAATTTTAAAGATAGATACTTTGTCATTAGGGTGAATGACTCTCCACTTAATTATTCAGATTGTTTTCAGCTTTTCATAGTTCTTTGATCAAAGCTTCATGGCTTCACTTGCTTTGGCCTTCTCGGTTGCCATAGTGTTTTCCTGCTGAGATTTATGGGTAAATTATGTCACGATGGACTCATAATTCACATGTCAAGCTTGCTCCATATTGTAAAGCCCAGTTTTGTTACTTAAATTAAAATAATGCAATGAATGGGATTTCACACAGGAACTGTGAATCCATGGTGATAGCTACCCGTAATTCTCGGTAAGAATTTCCCGCCAGAGCAATCGAGGAACCCTAAAATAAGGGTGCACACAATGACCTGACAGAGGATACAAAGCAGCCGAGAAAAGATCATGATAATTAAAGGGATCGAATCTTCATGAAAAAATGGTTGGCAAAACTTATTTTCCTTGGGGAGTGATAAAAGCCAGAACAGCAATTCGTCATTCATCATGATGCGCGTCTTGTAATGATGTATTTCGACATGATTTATGTCACAGCATCATATGTTTGTAAATAACTGAGATAAGGTTTGTCCAAATTATGAAGACGTTGCCCACTTATAAAATGCTGTTTAGACCCCAGTTGGAATATTGTGGCCAATTCAGGGTACCACAGTTTAAGGGCAATGTTAAGGCCTTAAGAGAAGGTGTAGAGGAGATGTGGTTGAATATAAGCAGGAATTAAAGACTTTACTTACGCCGAGAGACTCCAGAAACTGCACAAAAGAGCACAAAGGTTTAAGAGAACATTTGATCGAGGTTTTCCAAATTATGAAGGGTTTTGATTGAATAAATAAGAAGGAACATTTTCCAGTGGTGGAAGGGTCAGTAGGCCAAACGTCACAAATTTAAACACTGGCAAAAGAACCAGAGGTGCTATGAGGGAAAACAAATTATGTAGCAAGTTGTAATGGTCTGGAATGTATTGCCTGAAACGGTACTTGTACTTCCCCGGAGTGGAGAAGCTACGACATCTTCTCCGGAGCCTTCAACATGTCATCGATGAAGATGAACGTCTCACCAAGGCCATCCCCACACCCCCACTTCTTGCCTTCAAACAACCGCACAACCTCAAACAGACCATTGTCCGCAGCAAACTACCCAGCCTTCAGGGAACAGTGACCACGACACCACACAATCCTGCCACAGCAATCTCTGTAAGATGTGCCGGATCATCGACCCGGATGCCAACATCTCACATGGGAACACCATCCACCAGGTACACGGTACATACCCTTGCAATTCGGCCAACGCTGTCTACCTGATACGCTGCAGGAAAGGATGTCCCGAGGCATGGCACATTGGGGAGACCATGCAGGCACTACGACAATGGATGAACGAATACCGCTCGACAATCACCTGGCAGGAGTGTTCTCTTCCTGTTGGGGAACACTTCAGCAGTCACGGGCATTAAGCCTCTGATCTTCAGGTAAGCGTTCTCCAAGGCGGCCTTCATGATACACAACAACGCAGAATTGCTGAGCAGAAACTGATAGCCAAGTTCCGCACACATGAGGACGGCCTAAACCGGAATCTTGGGTTCATGTCACACTATCTGTAACCCCCACGACTTGCCTGGGCTTGCAAAATGTCACTAACTGTGCTTAACCCTCTCTCCACTCACATTGTCTGTATCTTTAAGACTTGATTACCTGTAAAGACTCGCATTCCAACCATTATCTTGTAAATTGAGTTTGTGTCTTTATATGCCCTGTTTTGAACACAACTCCCACTCACCTGATGAAGGGGCAGTACTCAAAAGCTTGTGGCTTGTGCTACCAAATAAACCTGTTGGACTTTAACCTGGTGTTGTGAGATTTCTTACTGTTCTTACCCCAATCCAACGTCGGCATCGCCACATCATGAAGGGACTTCAACCATTGTGACAAAATTCCAGCCATTTCATCACCAAACAGTGTGGGCTGTATTAATATAGGAACACCAGGAACAGATGTAGGCCTTTTAGCCCCTTGAGCCTGTTCCGCCAATCAGTTATATCAAGGCTGATCTTCACATTAACTCCATTTATTAAGTTTTGTCCTATATCCCCTTACTAGATATGATTCATTTCAGATTTAAAGTTAACAATTAATTTGGTATCAAGTGCCTTCTGCAGAACTCCGACCACTCCTTATACCAGGACTTTCCTGATCCCAGTGTAGCGAGACCTCCAGCAGCAAGTAGAGATGATAGGGTTGCACCGAGCAGGGGAACTGGTCAACTGCTGTGGGCCCTTCCTTGCAGGGAGCACAATCTTTGAAAAGCTGAGGGGAAAGAGCCAGATGTAATGAGGCAGAGGAGAAAGCAGCAAGGATAAGCCCAGGAATTGTGCGTGAAAGTGTGGCAGGAACCAAGGCCATGAATAGGGCAGCTTGAAGCACAAGAGGGTGGCTAGAGACAAGAAGGGGTACAGGAAACCTAGTCAGACTGACTGGCAGCACCCATGAGTCTGAGATGCCTCATAGAAAGAGATAGAGAGCAGGATTTGCCGCCAGGAGCTGGAGCAGCAGATCAAACCTCGTGAATCACTGTGTTTAGGAAATGAGACTTCAAATAGTGCAGAGATCTGGAGTATTTGGAGCCAATAATCTCTGTACATAGTTTGGTTCTTGATGTCACGCTTTCCCCTGACAGTTTATACAGCTTTGATGCCAGTGGAATAAAGGAACTTGTTTTTTATCCTTCATGGCATCTGTGTGCTTAAATCCCATGTTACAGCGGAGAGATGGCCTGGAAAGTAATGGGGCCAGGGAATAATGGGGATTGTGCCATGATGAAGTTCCACTGCTGGGAAGTTTTCTAGCTGCCTGCCTCCTTTTAGTGGGCAGTCTATTTTAATAATTAAACGTCTAATTTTCCAGAATCCCCAGCACTTTATTGGCAGCGGACGAGTTCCCAACATGTGGGGAGGCGACCAGCTTCTTGGAAGTGGCTTCCCAGGTGGCTCTGGGGAAGGAGAATGGGGCCACAGTGGGCCAACCGGATGGGATATTTCACTTGCTCTACTCTGATTATTAATTTTTGTATTTGCTAGTCCCAGGGTGCCAGAAAAAAGAGGTGTCCTCTCCATCTCCAAACTGACTCAACGCCGCCCATGTCTCTCGGTGGGATTGACAAGGTTTCAGAACTGCTGGCTTTACAACTGGGCCAGCAGAATCTACATTCCGCTTGCTGTCCACAGTTGGTTAGTAAGTCCAGAGGTGACCAAGCAGGAGGTCTTGCTGCCTGATCTCCATTTTATCCTGACATTGGGTTCCTGAAGACTCTGGCACAATTCTCCCCTCTGTGTCCCAGAATTGCAGTGGAATTTCAGGGCCTGAGCTTTTGCAAAGCAAAAATGGGTGATATGGTGTCACAGTGGTTAGCACTGCTACCTCACAGCACCAGGGATCTGGGTTCGATTCCAGCCTTGGGTGTCAGTCTGTGTGGAGTTTGCACATTCTCCCCGTGCCTGCGTGGATTTTCTCCGGGTGCTCCGGTTTCCTGCCATATCCAAAGACGTGCAGGTTAGATGGATTGGCCATGCTAAATTGCCCTTCCATGTCCCAAGATGTGTAGGTTAGATGGATTGGCCATGGGAAATGTGTGGGGTTACAGGGATAGGGTGGGGATTAAATGGGCCTGGATAAGATGTTCTGTCAGAGAGTTGGTGCAGACTCCATGGGCTGAATGGCCTCTTCTGTACTTAGGGATTCTATTCTATGATTTGAACTTACTGTTCCAGGCTGGTAGGATGCAATTACTCACATCATGGGTCCTTTGTTGTTGTCAGGTGCCAAGTGAAGTGCCAAGTCATGATTGAACGCCCTCATTCCATATCTGGTGATGGCCATGGTGCGTCTTTCTGGTTAAGAATATTTTATGGTACTAAGAGGATCAAGAACAGAGCAGAAAGTGAAAATAATGTGGAGCATTTAAACTAAACATCCTGCGGCATCTGACAAGGAGTTTGATGATATTTTATTAAAACCTGCCTCTTTAGCTAACTTTTGGTCAGCTGTTCTCGTGTCTCTTTTTGTGGCTTGGCACCACATTATATTTAATAATACTCCTGTGAAGCACCTTGGGACATTTCACTATGTTAAAAGTGCTACATAAATGAAAGCTATTGTTGTTTGTGGTATTAACTTAAAACACCCTGAAGGTATTATTATTTTCAATATTACATCTGAAGCTCATTCTTTGAAACACTCTTTTAATAGTGCACTATATTTTGAAGGATAATTGCTTACAGTTTGTTTTACGATTGAGATATGTTTTGAATTAAAGTTTACTTATTGATTTTGCTTATTTTAATTCACTGAGAGAACATTGGCACTTGCCGTTATCTTACATAATCTACTTCTCACTCCACACCTGAAATGGTGCCTACTGCATAAAATCCCTTGAGCAGGAGTCAAATACTAAATTCACCAAACCATCTTGGCCCCAAAGACTATGGGGGTGATCTTACCAAAAAACTTCTAAGTGCCGAACGAGGGTGAAAACGAGAAAAAATTGTGCCAAGTTTTTGGGTGAGCTCCCAATCGCTCATACGGCACTTAGAAAAAAAAGAGCCACAATGTGATTCTCGCCAGTAGGGGGAGGGATGGAGCCTATTCTCACAGGGAAACTGGCTGCTGAGCTCTAGGAGTGCCAAGGAACCCCAATCTCCAAGTATAGAGTGTATACAGTGCACTGGGAGATCTGTCACTACCCCCACCCTCCCTGGACATCGCCCCCCCCCCGATCATGCCTCAGACATCGGCCCCTCCCCACCGATCACTACCCTGGACATCATCTCCTCCCCCCGCCTCCCGATCACTGCCCCAACCATCGCTGATTCCCACCCCCCCCAATGCAGATTACCCCTCTACAGAGCACCACATCACCTCCCACATTATGGCCCCTTCAGACCCTGCCTCCTTCAGGCCCCACACATCCAGGCCCCACCCTCAGGCCCCACCCCCTTGGCACTAATCATATTTAAATTAACCAATGAATATTGAAATCAAGGGCACAAAGCTGATTTTGCCGGCAATTCAGTGCCGGTAACATTGCAAGAGGCGAAAAACCGGCCTCGAACCCGATTTTTCACCTCTCGCCCGATCTTACCAGCTTGCCACACCAATCGACCGGCGGGACAAGCTAGTAACATCACCCCCCATGTTTTTCTGGGTGTGCCATGTCAGCATGAATTTGACACATACACACACGTGTTTTTTTAAATCAGCATATGTGTTAATCAAATAAAAGCCCCTATTACTACCTCAGTTTCCCCCACTGCTATGCACATACAAGGCCAAAGTATATAACTACAATCAGAAATTACCTCAATACAGATAGAAGAACAGTCAAGTGTATTTTCAGTAACTGAATGTTTTGTCTGTTGGGTAAATATTGAAAGTAATGGGATTGATTATGTGGCAAAATGTGATGAGGAAAGTTTTGATAAGTGTACTTACATCACTGGTTCCAAAGCTTCTAGTTCATTGATTTGTTTATTAGTCAAAAGTCCTTGATGCTATATAGCAGGATATAGATTGATTGGAGACTTGGGCGGAGAGATGGCAGATGAAGTTTAATCCGGACAAATATGAGGTAATGCACTTTGGAAGGTCTAATACTGATGGGAAATATACAATAAATGACAGAATCCTTAAGAGTATTGATAGGCAGAAGGATCTGGGTGTACAGGTACACAGGTCACTGAAAGTGGCAACGACGGTGGAGAAGGTAGTCAAGAAGGCATACAGCATGCTTGCCTTCATTGGATGGGGCATTGAGTTTAAAAATTGGCAAGCCATGCTGCAGCTTTATAGAACCTTAGTTAGACGGCACTTGGAATATAGTGTTCAATTCTGGTCGCCATACCACCAAAAGGATGTGGAGGCTTTGGAGAGGGTACAGAACAGATTTACTAGATTTGCCTGGGATGGAGGGCATTAGCTATGAGGAGAGGTTGGAGAAATGTGGTTTGTTCTCAATAAAACGACAGAGGTTGATGGGTGACCTGATAGAAGTCAACAAGATTATGAGGGGCATGGACAGAGTGGATAGTCAGAAGCTTTTTCCCAGAGTGGAAGAATCAATTACTTTTAAGGGGCATCTGACAAATACATTAATAGGATGGGTATCGAGGGATATGGTCCCCGGAAGGGTAGGCGTTTTAGTTCACATGGGCAGCATGGTCGGAGCAGGCTTAGAGGGCAGAAGGGCCTGTTCCTGTGCTGTAATTTTCTTTGTTCTATGTTCTTTGTTCTTTATCGTGTTGGAAATGTTTCCAATGCAAGAAACTAGGGTACATAGTATTAAGCAGGAAAGGGGACAATTGTGTTTCAGGGCTTACAGGTGTAACGTTAAATGTATTATTTTAAGATTAATATTTTGGACGTTATAGCAGGTTAGTGGAAGAATCCCTGCACACCTCCATTCTGTTCATACCTGTAATGCTATCATTTGAAGATCAAAAATAATATCCACTAATGTTTGGAAATTCCGAAAGGATTCTCTCCATCTTTAGCCAGTTATGCTGTCAGTCAGTGGAGTTCAAAAGTCTCATCTTACATTTTGGGGTTAATTCTGACAGAACTAAATCTTCAGCCAGGATGGGGAATGTACACTTCTGTGATTTGTTTTAAATTATTCTGTAATACATTTTGAAAATCATTGCAGATAATCTGAATATGGTTTGGCAGCAGAAATTTATAGGACTGTCCAAAACAAAATTACAACATGTTAGCTAGACATTTATGTTAGTCAGTTAAAATCATTATAAATAGAGTTGATTTGACCATCATTCAAATGATGAAAGGGAAGGAAATTAATTCTGGTTTCATATTATGCACAGCATATGATAAATTTGGCATGGGCTTTGTAAAGAAGTTAGTATTGTATTTGCTAATGTATGATTAACGGACTTGTCCTCTATTCACCGACATGTAGAGCATGTGAGCAGTATCGATAAATAGTTGGATTGCAGGAAGCTTATTTAATTCACTGAGTGCTGAAAAATCCATGGAACAAAAAAATTGGACAAGGCCTGAACACGGGCACGTGGACTGTGATGTGTCTGCTCACAAACTTCATGCTGTCTGTTAATTTAAGTGGCAGCAGCATGCAACCTTGTGCTAAACATTCTGCTGAGTGGCTGCACGCCTCAGCAGGGGCCCATGTTTACGTGCAAGACCTTCACTACTTAAAAGTTGCCTGTAACTCTTAAAGGGACACTGCATTTTGACTGCAACTGGCATTGGAAGACATTCTGAGAAGGAAGAAAAGTAAGAATGGCTCCACAGAAGAGAACATGCTCCAAGATTCTCCAATGCAATGCTGGAGACCTTGGTGTAAAGAGAAGGATAGAGGTTGTCTAGCCAAAGAGGGCTAAGAGGCTCCCAAAGCATACACTGGGAAAGGAATGGGAGCTGATAACCATCTGTGTCAATGCAAGGAATCTAGCCCCAAGGACCTTGATGTAAGGACCTTGATGTAATACAAGGAGAAATTCAATGACCTCACATGAGTGGTCAAAGCAAGAGCATGCATCTTCAAATGTCAAATCCTTACAAACAAACCACTAGCCTCATACACAGCTCCATTCACCATTTCCCCACTCACTTACTAACATTCTCTATCAGTTACAACTCATTCCCAATGTGGGCCTTATCTCATCCTTATACACTTGGTGCAGCTGGGTGATTCACATCCACAACTCAAAGTTTGCATACACTGCCAGCTATTCAACCAGAGCAACCAAGAGCATTGCACCATTCCCTCCCCTGCAGGACATAACCACAGACTCCCAATGGATGGGAGACAGGCACAGCCACATACCATCACCTCTGATGGAAGAGATGGTGCTAGTCAACATCGGTGTGGCCTCATCCATCATCTCACATCTCATTTTCCCCTCATCCCACAATCCCTTCTAATCTACACGCTGCAGATGACAGAAGCATGCATTTCTTACATCCCCTTTCTACCCAGTCCTGGACCTAACTCTAATCCCTTCACCACAGATCCACCCCAGTGCATTTCTCTTTCCAGATACTCAAGAGTTGCCACCAGGCCAGGCAGTGGCCTGGGAATATGAAGTCCAAGTGCAGTAGAGTCATAGAGTCATAGAGGTTTACAGCATGGAAACAGGCCCTTCGGCCCAACTTGTCCATGCTGCCCTTTTCTTTTTAACCACTAAACTGGTCCCAATTGCCCACATTTGGCCCATATCCCTCTATGCCCATCTTACCCATGTAACTGCCTAAATGGTTTTTAAAAGAAAATTGTACCCGCCTCTGCTACTACATCTGGCAGCTTGTTCCAGACATGAGTAAAAGATGATGAAGATGAAACACAGTCACTTACTCTATCTGTATCAAATTGCTCAGCTTCTGACCCAGTATTCTTTAGAGTGTAGCGTAGAGATTGGACCTGGTAAGTCACTGGGTCACTGGGTACAAGTAGCCTACAGCCAAGAAAAGGAGGAAGAATCATGCAGACATCTGCTCCTCAGAAGATGAGGTTTCACAACATTTCTGCTGTAGAGAACTTAGATGAGGGCTTCAAAGGGACAAGATACTGAAAAAGGCTGATGGACATGGACAATTTGGTGCACTTTTAGATTCACCAGAAGGCCCACTGTCACGGTCAAGGAGCATGAAAGAGTTGGCACCAATATGACATAGGTCTCTGCGCAGAGCTTGGAGCCCAACCTTTCCAGTTTGGAAGTGGTGACCAACTCCATGAGCACCATTGTGGATGCAGCCATGATGCAGTGTCTGATGGCCAATGTTACAACTTCCATTGCAGCACCCAGTATCTGAGTCATGCAGTAGAAGGCAAAATTGAGGTCATGCAAGATCAACTTGCTTCCATGAAAACTTGAACTGCTGCCGCCAGCTGCAGATACCAATTCTCAAAGGGATTTAGTGGTTCTCAGTGAGTCCAGTAATCTCTGCCTGCCTCACACAGATTACGAGGATTGCTGAAGCGTCATGACAGGCCAATGACAGTGGTTCACTGGAGCATGGACCTGTTGTCTTCAGATTACAATGTTCAAATTCCTGCGACAGCTACAGTGCCAATGCTTTTGCTGTTGCCTGTCAGCCAGTCAGATGTTGTAAATATTTTCAGCGCTAGCCTCAAAGGATTCAGACACAAAAAAGTTCATAGCCATAGCCACCTTCATAGCCACTGGCAAGATGGACCTAGCCCTGTTTAAGGTAACAGTTACAACTGTATCAGGTGTTAGATTTCAGCTAAATGTCCTTACTGAGCTCAGATGTCTCGCACATTGTCCATCACTGAGTTTCAGGTCAGAGAAGCACCACTGTCTCATGAATTGATCATTGCTGAAGTGCTATTAAGAAAATTACTTCCTGAGCAATCATTGTGGACATGGTCTCCAGCTGAGAACACATCTCCCGTCTCATCCACACCACCCCTGACCTCCCCCACTACCTCGACCTTCTAGCAGCTTGTCCTGCCCTCTTGGCCTCTGTTTAGTCTCCCATTCATTCTGTATTCCAAGGTGAATGCCAAGTCATGCAGCCATGTCTGTGAGCAATTTGCTTGTGCAGCAACCTTGAACCAGCAAAATGTCCTCTAGCACCTGTCATACCACTTCCTGTAGCTCTTTGCGGCATGAAAGAGCCGTGGAAAGCACCAAACACAAGTCGAATCCTGGCAACAGAAGAAGTCATCCAGTAACTAATCTGTACGTAATTGTTGATTCCTTTAAATAGCGCTGGTTGCACAGTGATTGAAATTATTCTGTCTGCTCTGCATACTTTCGGTTGGTGTTAGCTGCACACATACTCATGCCCTCACCAAACTGTCACCCGGTGCAGTTCTCAGATGATGTGAACATACATGTACATGGGTCACCATTTTGGTCCCTGAACAAAACCTGTAGCACTCAATAAATGGACTCTACCAAGCACAATTTCATGGCATTGTGGGTCAACCCATAGCATATGGACTGCAGTGTTTCAAGAAGGCAGCTCACCACCACCTTCTCAAGGGGAACTAGGGATGGGCAATAAATGCTGGTCAGCCAGCGATGCCCACAAATGAAAAAAAAGGACAATTTCAGATCCATGAAACTTTCTCATGCAGCCTTTACTGAATATTTGCTGAAATGCTCCTGATGAAAACATTATTTATATGTGTGCAGATTAGCGAATAGATGTTTTCAGTCTCTGTGGAGTAAGATTAGCAAGGCATTTGATACAGAACATTTTATTCACACATGAGGCATGGTTTCCCTTGAGGGTTGTGTGAATAATAACCGGGGATCCACCAAAGTCTTTTGCAAAGGGGGACACTTGCTGGGTTATATCTGGCTCAGTTAAACCCATTTTTCACCCCCTGCAACTCTCCAGTGTTCCTCTGTCCACCAATCACCAGTGTGGCTTCATTGTACCAAGAGGTGGTGAATTTTTGTATGATAGGAATAGTTCTGTTCATTTCTCTCCCTCATGATTGTTGTGAAATGCTCAATCTCACAGCTTCGCTGAGAGATAGTGAAATTCCCACGCTGAGGGATGCATGACAGATTGCGACTGGTGTCTGAGCACAAGCCTCCCGGCAATGAGACTCACACACTACCATCAGAGCTATGGGACTTCCCTTTCCCCTCATTCATAATGCAAACATGACAGTTTATAGGTGAATGTGTCACAGTGTGACGATTTTGCATTTTTGAAAATCTTTTTCTCTTCAGCAGATAAGATGGTTAATATCCACAACTGATACAATAACACTTTTCGGAGACTCAACAATTCTAGCTTTCCTTAAGCAATCACATTTCAGGAAGCTGGACAGTAGTAATTGAATAAAGAGTGATCGCACAACAAACAGCAAATTCATGTCCATTGCATTAGTAGGGACAAAGAAGCACCTTTTCTTGGTAAATTTACGAACACCATTCTTTTTCCTATGTTTTTTACTAGGTTGAAAGAATTAGAACGGGGGATTTTAGCCAAGGCTTTTCTGCTGATTGCCAACCAATGACCCCTGTTGTACTTGTTTTGACATTAGCTAAGAGCATGATTGGTGTTGTCTTCAGGTCTTTTGTGGTTGAATATGTGGCATTCCCCATTGTCTGGACTCACATCTGAAGCTATATCATGAGGAGAAGGAAGGTGCCTTTAGAGTTAGATACGAATCACAGGTCTCAGAAGGTGCAGAGAATCTATAGCTGATCTAATCAATATACATATTTTTGTGATAGGAATAAGTCTGAATGGATGGTCATATCTAGATAACATTGCACAAACCACATCGCAGTGGTTTCTGGTCACGTTCTTCATGCAAAGCTAAGATGTTTCAAGATGATACAAATAGAAATTATTACTTTTTTAGGAGTTAGAATCATAGAAACCCTACAGTACAGAAAGAGGCCATTCGGCCCATCGAGTCTGCACCGACCACAATCCCACCCAGGCCCTACCCCCATATCCCTACATATTTTTCCCGCTAATCCCTCTAATCTACGCATCCCAGGACTCTAAGGGGCAATTTTAGCATGGCCAATCAACCTAACCCGCATATCTTTGGACTGTGGGAGGAAACAGGAGCACCCGGAGGAAACCCACGCAGACACGAGGAGAATGTGCAAACTTCACACAGACAGTGACTCAAGCCGGGAATCGAACCCAGGTCCCTGGAGCTGTGAAGCAGCAGTGCTAACCACTGTGCTACCGTGCCGCCCTACGCATAGTTGCGTATAAGAAACTTCTGGACATGGTGTAATTCAGTTGTTAATCTATTAGAAAAGTGCTAATGCTGACATTATAATGCTGCAAGAGGAATGCAATGGATAACAAGAGGCACAGAAGGTAACTGAAGGCATTATCATGCTGCATACAGTGTTGAAATGCATAATACACTACATCCCAATTAAAATTTTCAAATGGGATGACTGAAAGAGCAACGTAAAAGGTGCTACATTTGGGTGAAAGGTAGTTCTGGTTTCCCTATTCCCACTGAAGCAAATCCATCAAGTAGAACTTATGCAAAGATGAAGTAAATGCAGTATGACCACAGTTAAGATTGCATGAACTGAAATTTATTTCACTGAAAACACTGCTGAACGAGCGGAGGCCTCTGCATTTAGTGAGTCCCAATGACTAGTTCAGAGTATAAAAGTGAACCTTCTTACCAATTGAGCTAGAGAGCTCGTGAGGAGATGCAATGCACGTTAAAAGAGATTTTGCAATGCCGAAAGAATGAAAAGATAAATTGGACACTAGATGACAATTAATAGAGGATACAAACTGGGTTGGAAATCTTGCTGGTAGTCTGGAACACTACCAAAGTTTTGCAGCAGAATAATAGAGTGGGGGTGGAGGCAGTGGCAGTTCTTTGAGCTAAGTTTAGTAATTTAAATAACATATACTACTGCACGGTAAGCATACCAAAATGATATTGGAAAGATGAGTATTTTGTTGGAAATACATGGTCCATGGGTCACGGTAATATTTTAGATGTAATTTTTAGTTCTGAGAAGATTAAAGTTAACAGTAGAAAATGGGATAAATGCAACTAAAGCAGCTTGAAGGCTATTACACTAAACTGGTTAGAGCACGTTCTCTTAAGGGGTTAATGGCTAGAAATGTAAGATCATAAAACAGCAGGTGGACTTACTTAGCTTGAGAATTGAAGGCACAGTTTCTACACTGCTTGCAAATAAATGCAGCCCAGACAGTTGACTTGGGAACTAAAGCTACAATTAATTTTAAAGCATTCAGTGAGCCCTGGAAAGTTATATTGTCACGGAGATGGGTGGAGCTTAAGAAAATTCTAGGGTTTCAATTTTTCTCTGTGTTTGCTGGGAGAGTGAGTATTCTGCAGCAAGGGGAAAGGCTATACCGAAAAACTACTGCTGTTGGCAGGCTCCAGGCAGCAAAAATGTGCTGTTAGCTGGCTCTACGAAGATGGGGCTCAGGCAAAGTCCCAGGAGATGTTTGATAGCTCTGTGCTGGTAGGGCTCAGGAGACGTCCTGGGAAGCTCAGAGATGGCAGAAGGTCACTGGCTCTGTGCTGGAAAGGGTTAAGGCTCAGAGGAAATCCTGGGAGCCTGGTGTACTGGGGAGATTGGAAGTTGGTGAAATCCAGGGGCAGTGCCAGACCAGTCAATTGTGTCAGTTAGTAGAGGCTAGAGTATAGATTGGAAATCCAGGGAAACTGCATCTTGGGAGGTGACATTGAAACCCAGGAGGTGTGCAGATGTTGGGGCAATCCAAGCGACTTTGAGGAAATTCAGAGGCTTAATCAAAAGTGAAAGGTTTGGCACCAACCACGAGGAAGACAGACCAATTGAGGTCGGTTTACTGATAGTGGTTACTGATGTCTGGGAGGGTTTTTGAAAAATCTGTAGAATCTAACTTGGTCACTTGTACAGTGTGATGTGTTTGGCCACAGTTTGCCTCTTAATTCACATATTAACACTGAATGTCAGATTATAATATAGATATTGTGAATTATTTTATCTTTCTGACATATAGGCCAGCATTTGATGCTACCTCATTCCACCCCCGGCAGTTCTGAGGCAGTAGGGGGAGTGTAAAATTGCATGGAAGGGATTCATTCTGCGATCCCACCCCAACTCAGATACAATTTAATGGTAGGGTGGGCGTGGCCTATGATGGGAAGCCTGTTCATGCCCCATTAACGCCCTTAAATGGCCATTTAAGGACCTTTTCCCATCCAGCCTCAATCTTTAGGCTGGCAGGCACTAGTTAGATCAGAGTGCCACATAGAAAAAATTTTCACCCTCAGGGAGGGGGTGTGCGGGTGCTTCAATCTGAAGGCCCCTCAGATTTGGGTTGTCCTCCTCTCAGGGACCTGGGAGCTCTGGCCTCCCCCCGCCCCCCCATTACCAGGCCTATACTCCGACATCGAGATTGTCTCCCCTTCCATATCCTCCAGGGAATTCCCCACCCTCTCATCCCCAGGATCCCTGGTACTTATCTGAAGTGGGACATAGGCTCAGGCCCTGAACTGCAGTGCATCTTCTGGCCACTGGAGGGGTTGGAGATTGCCTGTCAAACTGATTGGCTGCCAGCTCTCCAAGGCAGGAATTCTGTCTAAGGACAGACACTGCCTGCTGCCAATCAATGGCAATTGAGTGCAAAATGGCAGTGGGCCTGTCAGAGCTGGCAGGGATTCATTAGCCGCTGACTCGCAGGATGGCGGGTGCTGATAATTCAGGCCACAGTAAAGTTTATTTTTTTAATGTTCAAAACATGTGGAATCTTGTGGCTTGATTCCCTTATCAATCTCAAACTTTGTTCACTCTAAACAAAACATGTTTGGCCCCTAATCAGATCTCACCAAAAACTTGGGGATCTGGCCTAGGATCACAATAATGTGATAAGAGTCTTTCTGCAAAACTAAATGCATCACAGCGGGGAACTACACTTGAAGGGGGCCTAGGTGTCAGGCACATTGAAAACATGTCCTGACATGGAAATAATGATTTCCTAATCATAAGTTTAAACATGGGCTGCATTCAGTTTTCAATTTTCTATAACTGTCTTTTATTTTAGATGATGTGGAGATGCCGGCGTTGGACTGAGGTGGGCACAGTAAGAAGTCTCACACCAGGTTAAAGTCCAACAGGTTTATTTGAAATCACGAGCTTTCAGAGTGCTGCTCCTTCATCAGGTGGGTGGAGAGGTGGGTTCACAAACACGGCATATATAGACACAGACACAATTGCAAGATAATGGTTGGAATGCGAGTCTACAGGTAATCAAGTCTTTTCAGGTACAGGCAGTGCGAGTGGAAAGAGAGATAATCTCAGGTTAAAGAGGTGTGAATTGTCTCAATCCAGGACAGTTAGTAGGATTTTGCAAGCCCAGGACAAATGGTGGGGGTTACATGTAGTGTGACATGAATCCGAGATCCCGGTTGAGGCCGTCCTCATGCATGCGGAGGTTGGCTACCAGTTTCTGCTCGGCGATTCTGCGTTGTCATGTGTCTTGAAGGCCGCCTTGGAGAACGCTTACCCTTATTTTAGAATGAACTCTAGCCAGACTGCTAAAATGGCTGCCAAAAACTAGGTAACCTTTGCAATCCCTGCCTCGAGCCTGTGGAAAATTCTTTATTGAATAGCCATGGGGTAGGAGTGGGGAGGTGGGGGAAGGGTTGGGGGTGGGGTTAGAAGTACCTGATACTTCCCCAAGAAAGCTCCACGAATATCAAGGTGCTAATCAGCTCTGGAGCAGGATACATATCAGTTTCCCTCTTTTTGTTACCTAGTTTCTGGGCCAGCCCCTTAGGGATTGTCCCTGAGCTACTGATTGCCAGGATAGATTCCCTGCTTGGTAATGATTTGGCTGACTGTAAGGTGATAGCACCCACCATAACCCTGGACCAACCATGTGAGAAAGGAGAAGCAAAACAGTAACAGGAGGAAGTCCTGGGGATCTTCCCAAACTTTGTAGTGACCCAATCATAAACTGGGCAGATAAGTTTCAATATTGGAGAGCCAGAGTTAATCGAACCAGAAATTGGGTTAGATGAATCCTTCTTTGAGAACTTGAAAGAAGTTGGAAAATGTGCTCAGTTGAACTTCCCTAGAGTGCAGCAGGCAGACTCTGGCCCAAAGCACAGACTGCCTGCTCTGAGGCAAAAGCCACCCAGATTCCAGAGTGCTATTACCTGTGAGACTAGGTAGTAATGCAGAGGTGGAGACTGGGAGACCTGCAGAAGAGGAGTGGGCTGTGCTCCAACAGATGGTACCATAAGGCTCTTACAAATTGCCTATGCCATTCCAAAGGTTGCACATGTGGGTGTCCACAAGACCTTCACCTGAATAAGTCGGCATTTTTTCTGGTCTCACCTGCAGTCCAATGTGGCCGAATTCTGCAAGACCAGTCACACCTGTCAGGTTGCAGGCTATCCAAAGTTCACAATTAAGCCTTCCCCACTCAACCCATATTGACATTTGGTGAACCCTTTAATGGAATCTTGACAGGACACTTACATCACAGAATTACAGAAATTATACAGCGCAAAAGGAGGCCATTTGGCCCATTTTGTCTGGACCGGTTCTCCAAATGAGCAATTTACTTAGTGCCATTCTCTTGCCTTCTCCTCATAACCCTGCAAATTGTTCCTTTTCAAATAAGTCTAATTCCCTTTGGAAAGCCTCGATAAAACCTGCTTTCAACACACGCTCAGGCAGTACATTACAGACCTTAACCACTCACTTCATGAAATAAAATCTCTTTCACTTTTGCTGATTATTTTAAATCTGTGCCTTTTCATTCTCGATGCTTTCATGAGTGGGTACAGTTTCTCCCCACGTACTCTGTCCAAATCCCTCGTGATTTTGAATACCTCCATCAAATCTCCTCTCAGACTTTTTTCTCCAAGGAAAACAGTCCCCACTTCTCTAACTATCTTCATAACCGAAGATCCTCATCCCAGGAATCACTCACATTAATCTTTTCTGCATTCTCTCCAATGCGTTCACATCCTTCCTAAAGTGTGAACCCCAGTACTGGGTGCAATACTCTAACTGAGGCCAAACTAGTGTCTTATAAAAGTTCAACATAACCTTGTGCTTGTACTCTATGCCCTTATTAATAAAGGCTAGAATGGGGAGGCGTTGGCCTAGTGGTATTTTCGCTGGACTATTAATCCAGAAACTCAACTAATGTTCTGGGGACCTGGGTTCGAATCCCGCCACGGCAGATGGTGGAATCTGAATTCAATTTTAAAAAATCTGGAATTAAGAATCTACTGATGTCCATGAAACCATTGCTGATTGTCAGAAAAACCCATCTGGTTCACTAATGTCCTTTAGGGAAGGAATTCTGCCATCTTTACCTGGTCAGGCCTACGTGTAACTCCAGAGCCACAGCAATGTGGCTGACTCTCAACCGCTCTCCAAGGGTAACTAGGAAGGCTGGGGGGTGGGGGCTGGGATTTGGGGGTCGGGGGCTGCTCGCGGGGGGAGGAGGAGGGAGAGAGCAGGAGGGGTGGGGATGCCTTTCACATCCTTGGGACGTCTCGGGGTGCTTTGCAGCCTTTGGAGCTGTGGTGGTGTGGGAAACACGGCAGCAAATGTGTGTGTGTGGCAGGCTCCCACGGACTGCGGTGTGGTGGTGGGGGGACTCGTCTGTTTCGGCGGTGCTGCTGCAGGACAGCACTATTTTGTAATAGTGTCACAAGATTGTTTACATCCACCTGAGAGGTATAAACAGGGCCTAGGCATAACATCCGATTCCACTAGACAGTAGCTCTGACAATGCAATACTCCCTCAGTACTGATGAGGGAGAGAAAGTGACAATCTTGTGACACTATTGTGGGGTGGTGCTGTCCTGCAGCAGCGTTGCTGGGGCAGATGGTCTTCCCGTTGTCACGTTGCAGTTTGTGGGAGCTTGCTATATGTGTGTATTTGCTGCCGTGTTTCCTGCATTGCCGCGGTTCTGGGGGCTGTGGGGCGCTTTGGGGTGTCCTGGGGATGTGAGGGGCATCTTTGTTTTTCCTGCTTTCTCTCTCTTTTTCTTTCTGTGGGCGGTTTCTGGCCCCCGGATCCCAGCCTTCACCTTTCAGCCTTCTTTCACTGGGAATGGAGGGATACAAAAGAGTGGTCTAGTTTGGACCAGGGAACGGCGGGGGCTAATTGTTCCTTGTTTCTCGTTTCAAGGCTTCATTCTATGATCATCTTGCTGGTGCCAGTACAGAGCGAGACTGCGGATAGTTGGGAACCTGTCTCGGGGGCAGGGAATTCATATGGTGTTCATGGAAGTGGAAATGACTAGGGTTGGGAAGCATTTTCCGATCAGGGCCATTGTGATCTCCTGGACTCGTTTCGATCGCCTCAGGGGGTCGGAGAGGAATTTCCCAGATTTTTTTTTCCCCATATTGGCCCTGGGGTTTTTCACTCTGGGTTTTCGCCTCTCCCTGGGGATCACATGGTCTGGAATAGGGGGGTGGGGGTGAGTTAATAGGTTGTAATGAACAAAGCATCGTAGCTGTGAGGGACAGCTCGGTGGATAGGATATTGGTATGTAGATAGGCCGGAAAATTGGGCGGGGATCCTGGATTCAGGATTCAATCCTGGACCGGGGAGCGGCGCGGGCTTGGAGGGCCGAAGGGCCTGTTCCTGTGCTGTATTGTTCTTTGTTCTTTGTTCTTGTTCTAGGGATGGGCAATAAATGCTAGCCAGCCAGCGACACCCATGTCCCACGAATTAATAAAAAAAATTGGACAGTTTTTTAAACCACTCTCTCAACCTATCCTAACATCTTCAATAACTTATGCATACATACATCCAGGTCCCTCTGCTCCTGCACCTCCTTTAGAGTTGTACCCTTTATTTTGCATTGTCTTTCTATGTTTTTCTTATCAAAATGAATCACTTTACATTTCTCTGCATGGAATTCCATTTGCCACCTGTCCCTCCATCCCACCAATGTGTCTATGTCCCTTTGAAATTCTACACTGTCTTCCTCACAGTTCACATTGCTTCTAAGTTTTGCAAACTTTGAAATTGTACCCTAAGCATCAAGTTCTGACTCATTAATATATATTAGGAAAAGCAAGAGTCCCAACAATTTACCCCAGGGGACTCCACCACAAATCGTCCTCTAGTCCGAAAAATATCCAGGATTGGTGCATGGAATTTTCCACTCTTATCAGCATTGGAAATCATGGTGGGGGAGTGTGAAAGACTGGGGGGGATGGAAGTGGGGGCACAAATTCTGGCGTGATGTAAAAAGTCAGTTTCGCTCTAACAGGAAATTAGTTTGGAATTTTTATCTTCTGACTTTGGAGGTGGATTAAAGGGGTTTGGAATTTCCCACTGATCTATATCGGGAACCACAGTTGCATTCATTTGCATCTGATGAATGTTCATTTAAAGGCCAAAATGCTGGAATTACATTCCCCCTCCAGTGGATAATGAGAATGGTCTGTTTCCCAACTGTATGTAAGTGATGTGCACATGGTGAACTTCAGTTCACCAACAACTTTGAGGTTCCACAGGAGCAGGCTGAGGGTAAGGGAGCTTGTTTGTGCACTAATTTATTTAATTATTTTTCAGTTAAATTAGTGAAAAAAAATCGGAGGTTTTTTTTCTAAACAGGAAATAGGCCCAGCAGCAGCCTGGGAAGGTTTTTGGAGGGTTTAAAAGTGCTTAACTTGGAGGTTTCAGCCTCATTGTTCCACAGGAGCAGGCTGAGGGTAAGGGAGCTTGTTTGTGCACTAATTTATTTAATTATTTTTCAGTTACATTAGTGAAAAAAATCGGAGGTTTTTTTTCTAAACAGGAAATAGGCCCAGCAGCAGCCTGGGAAGGTTTTTGGAGGGTTTAAAAGTAGGCCGCACCTTTGAGCGGGCAGCGTCGTTAGCGGGCAGCAGAGTGAGCAGGGGACAGAGTGAGAGCTATAAGGGTTTTGGCTCACAGGGCTTCGGCGAGGAAGGTTGTTTGTTTGTTTTTCTTTGGTTACACCCCCTTTCTGTTTTATCCCCAAAACTAAAAAGGACATGGCTGGTATGAGTGGGAGGCCAGTATACTGCATTCGGTGTGGGATGTGGGAGTTCCTGGAGACAACTTGCCTCCCGGAAGTCCATATCTGTGCCAGATGTGTGGAACTGCATCTCCTGAAGGATCGTGTAAGGGAGCTGGAGCTGAGGCTCGATGAACTCAGTTTAGTTAGGGAAAATGAGAGAGTAATAGATAAAAGTTATAGTCAGGTAGTGACACCAGGGTCTCGGAAGGAAGACACGTGGGTCACGGTTAGGAGGGGTAATAGTCAGAAGGGTGATGTACCAGAAAGCACCCCAGTGGCAGTCTCCCATAAGAGAAAGGGATGGGCAACAGATGGGAGAAGGGAAGGGAGTGAGCAGTCTGTGGAGGGATCCCCTGTGGTTGTCCCCCTCCAAAATAGGTATATTGTTTTGGATTCTGTGGAGGGGGATGACCCTCCAGGGGTAAGCCACGAGGACCAGATCGCCTCCACGAAGACAGGCTCAGGGGTCCGGAAGGGAAAGAAGGGGTTTAGGAGAGCGATAGTTGTGGGGGACGCAATAGTTATGGGCACGGACAGGCGCTTCTGTGGGACTAAACGAGAATCCAGGATGGTAGTCTGCCTCCCTGGTGCCGGGGTACTGGATGTCTCCGAGAGGGTAGGAAGCATATTTAAAAAGGAAGGTAGTCAAACGGACGTGATTGTACACATTGGGGGAAATGATGTAGGTAGGAAGAGCAGGGGGGTCATACGAGAGAAATTCAGGGAGTTGGGTGCTAGGCTAAAAAGTAAGACCTCCAGGGTAGCAATCTCTGGACTGCTCCCGGTGCCTAGTGCAAGTGAGCCTCGGAACAGGGAGATTCTACAGTTGAACGCGTGGCTAAAGGACTGGTGCAAGAGGGAGGGTTTTAAATTCATAGATAACTGGGAAATCTTCAAGTCAGGATGGCAACTGTACAGAAAGGATGGGTTACACCTTAACTGGAAGGGAGCAAATATCCTGGCTGGGAGTTTTGCTAGAGTGTTTCGGCAGGATTTAAACTAGTGTGGCAGGGGGGTGGGGAACAAAACAGGAGGTCAGTAAATACTGAGGCTGGGGTCGAGCTGGGGGCCAGGGCAAGGCTAGCTAAGAAGAGGAGCACTCTGGAGGAGGAGGACCTGACTGGGCCTGGAGGTCTGGAGTGCATCTGCTTCAATGCGAGGAGTGTAACGGGTAAAACAGACGAACTTAGGGCCTTAATGCTTGTGCGGAATTTGGATGTGGTTGCGGTGACGGAAACTTGGTTAAAAGAAGGACAGGACTGGCAGCTGAATATTCTGGGGTATAAGTGTTTTAGGCGAGACAGAGGAGGGGCTAAAAAAGGTGGGGGAGTAGCGATATTAGTTAAGGAGCATATTACCGCGGTGCAGAGGGTAGACAACTTAGAGGGGTCATGTACTGAGTCGCTGTGGGTGGAACTCAGAAACAGGAAGGGTGCAGTCACTATGCTGGGGGTGTACTACAGACCACCCAACAGCCCACGGGAAGTGGAGGAAAGGATATGTCAGGAGATTCTGGATAGGTGCAGAAAACATAGGGTTGTTGTAGTGGGGGACTTTAATTTCCCTGGCACAGACTGGAAAGTGCTTAGAGCTGGGGGACCGGACGGGGAGGAATTTGTAAAATGCGTACTGGAAGGTTCTTTGGAACAGTATGTAGATAGCCCGACTAGAGAGGGGGCTATACTGGACCTAGTTCTGGGAAATGAGCCCGGTCAGGTCGTCAAAGTTTCGGTAGGGGAACATGTGGCAAATAGTGACCACAACTCTGTTAACTTTAGGATAGTAATGGATAAGGATGAGTGCTGTCCTACGGGCAGGGTGCTAAATTGGTGGAAGGCTGACTATAGCCGGATTAGGCAGGAATTGGTGGATGTTGATTGGGAGAGGATGTTCGAGGGTAAGTCCGCATCTGGCATGTGGGAGTCTTTTAAGGAACTATTGATAAGGCTGCAGGATAGGCATGTGCCTGTAAAAAGGAAAGATAGGAAAGGTAGGATTCGAGAGCCGTGGATAACCAGGGAAATTGAGGATCTGATTAAAATGAAAAGGGAGGCGTACGTTAAGTCCAGGCAACTAAAAACAGATGGAGCTCTGGAGGAATACAGAGAGAGTAGGAAAGATCTCAAACGGGGAGTTAGAAGGGCAAAAAGAGGTCACGAGATGTTCTTGGCAGGCAGGATTAAGGAGAATCCTAAGGCATTCTATTCATACGTTAGGAACAAAAGAGTTGTCAGGGAGAAAATCGGACCTCTCAGGGACAAAGGAGGGGAATTATGCTTAGAACCCAAGAGAATAGGGGAGATCCGAAATGAATACTTTGCATCGGTATTCACGAAGGAGAGGGGCGTGTTAACCGGGAGTGTCTCGGAGGGAGGTGTTGACCTGTTAGAGAAAATCTCCATTACAAGAGAGGAAATGTTAAGTTTTTTAGGGAACATTAAAACTGACAAAGCCCCAGGGCGTGATGGCATCTATCCTCGACTGCTCAGGGAGACGAGAGGTGAAATTGCTGGGCCTCTGACGGAAATCTTTGTCGCTTCTTTGGACACGGGTGAGGTCCCTGAGGATTGGAGGATAGCGAATGTGGTCCCGTTGTTTAAGAAGGGTAGCAGGGATAACCCTGGAAATTATAGGCCGGTGAGCTTGACGTCCGTGGTAGGGAAGTTGTTGGAGAGGATTCTTAGAGACAGGATGTATGTGCATTTAGAACGGAACAATCTCATTAGTGACAGACAGCATGGTTTTGTAAGAGGGAGGTCGTGCCTTACAAATTTGGTGGAGTTTGTTGAGGAAGTGACAAAAACGGTTGATGAAGGAAGGGCCGTGGATGTCGTCTATATGGATTTCAGTAAGGCATTTGACAAAGTCCCACATGGCAGGTTGGTTAAGAAGGTTAAGGCTCATGGGATACAAGGAGAAGTGGCTCGATGGGTGGAGAACTGGCTTGGCCATAGGAGACAGAGGGTAGTGGTCGAAGGGTCTTTTTCCGGCTGGAGGTCTGTGACCAGTGGTGTTCCGCAGGGCTCTGTACTAGGACCTCTGCTATTTGTGATATATATAAATGATTTGGAAGAAGGTGTAACTGGTGTAATCAGCAAGTTTGCGGATGACACGAAGATGGCTGGAATTGCGGATAGCGAAGAGCATTGTCGGGCAATACAGCAGGATATAGATAGGCTGGAAAATTGGGCGGAGAGGTGGCAGATGGAATTTAATCCGGATAAATGCGAAGTGATGCATTTTGGAAGAAATAATGTAGGGAGGAGTTATACAATAAATGGCAGAGTCATCAGGAGAATAGAAACACAGAGGGACCTAGGTGTGCAAGTCCACAAATCCTTGAAGGTGGCAACACAGGTGGAGAAGGTGGTGAAGAAGGCATATGGTATGCTTGCCTTTATAGGACGGGGTATAGAGTATAAAAGCTGGAGTCTGATGATGCAGCTGTATAGAACGCTGGTTAGGCCACATTTGGAGTACTGCGTCCAGTTCTGGTCGCCGCACTACCAGAAGGACGTGGAGGCATTGGAGAGAGTGCAGAGAAGGTTTACCAGGATGTTGCCTGGTATGGAGGGTCTTAGCTATGAGGAGAGATTGGGTAGACTGGGGTTGTTCTCCTTGGAAAGACGGAGAATGAGGGGAGATCTAATAGAGGTATACAAGATTATGAAGGGTATAGATAGGGTGAACAGTGGGAAGCTTTTTCCCAGGTCGGAGGTGACGATCACGAGGGGTCACGGGCTCAAGCTGAGAGGGGCGAAGTATAACTCAGACATCAGAGGGACGTTTTTTACACAGAGGGTGGTGGGGGCCTGGAATGCGCTGCCAAGCAGGGTGGTGGAGGCAGGCACGCTGACATCGTTTAAGACTTACCTGGATAGTCACATGAGCAGCCTGGGAATGGAGGGATACAAACGATTGGTCTAGTTGGACCAAGGAGCGGCACAGGCTTGGAGGGCCGAAGGGCCTGTTTCCTGTGCTGTACTGTTCTTTGTTCTTTGTTCTTTGTATGTAGACTTTACTTTCACCTGCCTTTGAGAACATTGAGGCAAGATTTCAGGTGTCCATATTGCAAGCTGTGCCAAGGTTGAGCATGGGAGACAACACCAGCAGGGAGGGAGAAGACAGAGGCAGGATTTGGGGGGTGGGGTGTGGATCGGGGGAGAGGGGACAGGGAAGAAGACTGAGGTGAGGGGGGGAGATTTTTGGGAGATTATGGGGAAGGGGTTAAGGCTACTCTGTTGAAGAGACTGTCCTGAAGTTGTGCAGGCCATGTAAGAAGGCTCGGTGTGGCACATCCCTGTGTAGTGATGGCCAAGCACAGTATGATGTGCAGGGCATGGTCAGTCACCTAAGGAATTTGGTCTTGGGCATTAGAGGCATGGCATTGTGAGGCAGATGGTACAGGCGCTGTCAGGGGATGCTTCTGATAGCTTAAAAGTCTTGAGGGAGTATCGGATGGTCTCATTTGGGGTGTTCCAGAAAGTCAAGGTACATAGCCTTGAAAAGGAGAGGGGTCAGGTTGACTAAGGATATGGGGGACAACAACATTAAAGGGTTCAGGGGGAAGACCAGAAATATCCACGTGGATGGTGGTGGTTTCAAGGGTAATGAGGGAAGCTGGACAGTGATGGAACAAAGCGGAATTAGGAACTGGTGAAGATGGAGGAGTTTGGGAGGGACGTGTTGGGTGATAAGGGAAAGTTGGAAGCCGGTCTTTTGAACGAAGGTCAGAAGCACCATTTTTGAGCTGACCTCACAAAAATACCGCTCGGAAAACAAACTAGAAAAAAAAAGGCCAGGGAGGGGTCTCGAGGTGTTGAGCACAGCTAATCCTGGCTGATTGAAGGGGCGCCCTATAATTGTCCTGTTCAAACCATGAAGAGCACGGCTCAACTGAGTGCTGAACTTGGGGGTCTACTGCACAATGAATGAGCCTGGCTCCTTTACTAATGGTGTGCATTAAGGGAGACACGGAGGAGCGAGACATCCCCTGGGAGGATGACATTGCATTGGCACAATGTGGCAGACATGCCCGTGACAACTCATAGCTACAAGATTCCAGAAGGAATAAGGTGAAAATAAATTGTTACGAGTGCAGTTCTTTTCACTTTGATGAGGGGGACACTACAGCACCTTCACTTTCATCTTTAATATGTCACAAATATGTCAACAATCTCACAATGTTCACTGAGGAAGCATAAGTCACCTTCAACCCTAGCACTGAGGTCATCCTTGCAAGGCAGATAGCCAAGGAACCATGTGGCCACGGTGGGATGTTTTTAATACTCCACAAGCATACATCTTTAAACAACTTGCAACTACAGTGCCAACAAATCAATGACCATGGCATCCTTCAAGAGGCTGAAACACATAGAGGCATTCATGCCTGCATGACAGCAGCTTAACAAGGTGACTCGAAGAGGAAAAAACATCTGTTAATGGTTAGCACTGGACCATTGCCAGAAGGAGTTACATCTGGACAGCACCATCTCTCCAAACGCAGGCTCTCAAGTATGATTAATGCAGAGGCTGCACCTTGAAACCGGGCCCCAAGATGCCGTTGGACATCAGGGTGCATTGATCTATTACACAACATCATGCAGCCAAAGCTGCGAGCTAAGTTAGCAGTGTCCACATAGAGAGTAGTTCAGCAGGACCATCATGTGATTATTGACAAACATTCATAATCCTACTTTTGTTCGCAGCCTGCCAAGTTTGCGTCCTGCATTCCCTTGGCATTTTGGTGAAACATGGCCCAATCAGTTTGGACACAGCAATCAGTGATAACTTATTCCATTCATAGATACTGCTGAACACTCAGGAGGTGTACCAGAGCATCACTTTCATCCCATTACAGTCCAACACACTGTCCATCTCACAAAGGCCAATAATTTCTTGGAATCCTAAGTCAATAAATCTATGGTCATGCCATGATTTACATGTTGATTTGCATTCTGTGACCTCAAAGATATCCCATGAAGCACCATTAGGCAGCCACAAAGAAGCAAGCTATGAACCTCGCAGCAAGATGGCCGGGTTCATCAGGATGAGCACACACCTCTCCCAGCACACACTCATTCCCCTCGAGCAGACATTTCAAATGTCACTGAGTGGAACCAACTGTCATGGCTCAATGTCATGCATGGGGAGAGTGGGGACTAATAAAGGAATAAGGTTCAGCCTTTAATCTGAAGATGTAATCATATTGCATGGAGCATGAAAGGTTATAACGCCCAACAATGAATACAACTTTAACCAAAAACTTATATCACAAAACAATGGGCATTGCAAAGTGCAATTGGGTGAAAAGACTCCAAAGTTTGTTGGAGTCTCCAGCAGTCTTCTGACTGTCAGAGAACCGGACTTCCATTGCCTCCACCAGCTGCGGATCTGTCTCTGTGAGGTGATCACCAGATTGTGACCCTGGGCCTACCCTAGAACCAGGACACTGAGGTGCATGTATCCGTACTGGTGGAAAGTACAGGTGAACACAGTGACGGATCTTCTTCAGATGCTTCCTCTGTCTCCTCATTGTGCTCTGGGATCTGGGGCTGAGGTGCTTGCTGGAACTCTTCCTCTACCTTGTTTTGTGGTGGCTGGAATAGAGAGAACATATAGTTAGTGATTGACTCCACAGGCTCCTACTCTATAGGTCACTCAAAGCTATTGTCCACATTTGGCTGATGTACATTGGATGGACCCTCACTAGCTTATTGGGGGAGGCTGATCTCACCTTCATGCAGAATTGATCCCCGTTCTCTCCAGCAAGCTCTGCTGCTTGCTCCTCATGTGAGGAGAGTGTCCTGAGCTCTGGGAAGTCCGTGTCACCCCAGTCTTGGCTCTCTCCCATCCATTGTGGGCAATCTTGTTCTGCATAGAGACAGATGGATTGTCTGTGAGCATCACTGTGAAAAAGCAGTTCTGAAGCTTGCATGCCTGTTGTGTCTGCCGAGCCCTCCCCAGCAAGCCATTAAGGTGCTGTTTGTGCAGGATCCTACATCAGATGGTGATCTTAGAGTTGCTGGCAGATGTTCAGTGCTGTTGATCCCCTGTTGACTCTAAACATTAGGCTACTGATGCCCTTATGAGTGTGAGAGTTTGGAGTGAGTAGAATTTTCACTTACCTTGATGGCATGCATCAGATCATTCATTCATTCCCTGCACTGCAGGATGCCATGGTTACTGACCTACCTGGCCAGCATAGTTATATGGGAAGATAAGAGGTCCTCTTTCTGAGGGTAGGATGACCTCCTGTTCCCCCTTCAGAAAGGGGACCTCTCGCCTTCCCTAAACTGCCTAGAGAAGAATCCTCAGAGTGGCTTTCTGAGCCAAGTCTCTGTTATAGCCACAACATCATATTTCCACATGTCAATCTGTGCCTGTAATTCACCAATCTTATTAACCACACCTCATGCTTCCCATACTTGCACAGTGATCCTGATTTAGACTTTATTACTTTCTTCCTTACTCTGACCCTACTTATTAACTTATTCCCTGTTCTAGTGCTATCTCCCAGCATATTGTGCCCCTTGGCATTCCTCTCTGATACTATCCCTTGGTGCTCACACCCCTGCAAAGTTCGTTTCAATCCTTCCCAATAGCACTAGCAAGTCGCCCTCCAAGGAACTCAGTCCCGGCTCTATTTAATTGCAACCTGTCCAGCCTATGCAGGTCCTATCTTCCCACAGCCAGTCCCAATGTCCCAAGAATCTAATGCCCTCCCTCCTGCATTATCTTCGCAGCAATGCATTCATCTGCTTTATAGTCATATTTCTATGCTGGAGCATCCTGGAGTTCCCACATAGCAGAGGATGAGCACTCTTAAGGTTCGAGCTATCTTGCTATTTTTCTATTTTGTAATGGATAACATTGTTGCTGCTAATGAACTTTACTACTGATAATAAACTTTACAAATGCTAATAATACCTGGAACAAAATGAAAGCAAAATGCTGCAGATGCTGGAATCTAATACAAAAACAGAAAATGCTGGAAAATCTCAGCAGGTCTGTGGAGAGAGAATAGAGCTATTTTTTCAAGTCTGGGTGGCCCTTTGTCAGAGCTCATGGAACCAGGTTGGGCTATCAGTTACCTCCTTACTATAATGGACTTGGTCACTCAATTCTCACAGGCCATTCTCCTCAAGAAAATCACAACCAAAGCAGTGATTGAGCCATATTTCTTTACCCAGTATGGTTTGCCGAAAGAGATCCACTCGGAACCAGGAATGTAATTTATATCCTGTGTGTCCCAAGAGGTTGTTCACAGTCTGGGTATAGAATCATAGAATCCCTACAGTACAGAAGGAGGCCATTCAGCCCATCAAATCTGTACTGACCACAATCCCACCCAGGCCCTATTCCCGTAACCCCACACATTTACCCTGCTAATCCCCCTGACACTAAGGGGCAATTTAGCATGGCCAATCAACCTAACCTGCACATCTTTGGGCTGTGGGAGCACCCGGAGGAAACCCACAGACATGGGGAGAACATGCAAACTCCACACAGATAGTGACCCGAGGCCGGAATTGAACCTGGGACCCTGGCGATGTGAGGCAGAAGTGCTAACCACTGTACCGTCCCCACTGTGCCGCCGTGCCACCCGTAGTAATAGTACAGTTGAAATTCTCAGCCTACTACCCACAGACCCAGGGAGCATTAAGGTGGTATCATCAGACCCTCAAAACCATGATCTGAACATACTCTCAAAAAGCTTTTTGAAACGTTAAAGAGCATTCTGACAAATGAACCTGTATTAGTCGACCCAGACTTTAACAGTGGAGGTATGGTGGGGGAGTCCAGAACTAGGGGTCATAGTTTGAGAATAAGTTTGAGAACAGAGGTGAGGAAAAAATTATTCACCCAGAGAGTGGTGAATGTGTGGAATTCCTTACCACATAAAGTAGTTGAGGCCAAATTGCTGTATGATTTCAAGAAGAAATTAGATATATTCTTGGGGTTAAAGGGATCAAGGGATTTGGGGGGTGGGCGAAGGCAGGATCAGGATATTGAATTTGATATTTAGCCATGATCATAATGAATTGCAATGCAGACTCAAAGGGCTGAATGGCTACTCCTGCTTCGAGTTTCTATGTTTTTATGTATCTATTGATGAGAATGACATGGAAGTAGAAGCTGTCGTACTCCCAGAGGTCAACTCAGGAACTGAGTGCCCAATTAGCTATTTTTTTAAAAGCAACACGCATCAGAGTAAGAAGTTCAGAATGGTGTTAACGTGACTCCTTTTTAAAGGCATTAGTTGGAACAAATTTTATATTGTACGTTCTGTTTTAACAACAGTCCAATTTTAGCACAGTTTGTGCGATAGTGCCACACAGCTGATAGTGAACCTGCGGTCTGATTTAAAACTCTGAATTTTAATTTCCATTTATTTTAATTTGCTATTCATCAAAAGCGTATACAAAGCCAAAAAGCTTAAACGTACTCACAGAGCTTTCCTCAACAGCCCGTAGGTTGCTTTCTAATATTAAAACTTTGACTTTGAACTTTAATGGCGTTCAGTGGATTGCTCAAAACGTTTCAAAGTCAAACTTCACAGCAGTGACACAGACTTCAGCTAAAAGAGGATGAGACTCCCACCCACCCAGCACCACCTCCCATCCCCACCACCCTCTGGGCTGTTTCGCACGAGTTCCATTTTGGTCCTCATTCAGTCAGAAAAGCTGAGTTAAATTTTGCTTCTCTGCGCAATTTCACCTCAAGCTCGGATGTTTACTGTAAATGCTTTTTTGGGGGAAAAGGACATTGCTTTGATTCTCATTTTAGCTGAAGTTAGCCCGGTTGGTAGGATTCTCAGCTCTGAACCAGAAAACTATGGGTTCAGCCTCTCTGCAGAGATCGAGCACACCGGGGTGAATTTTAACATGTGAGAGCTCATTGGAAATAGACTTGGGTGCAGGATTAAGCTGTGGAAAAATATATGAGCATTGGGAAGCCTGCTCTGACCTGCCAACTGCCACATTTAAATCCAGGGGTTTAGGTTGAATGTGTGCAAACCCCTTTCGGAAAGACGGTTGTCAATTTCAATACCTTAATCAGTCAGTTACAGTAATATTAACACGGGCTTTCCAATTTAAATGTGGGTTCACTGGTTTCCTGACCTTGCTGGAACTCAGCGGTGAAAGCAAGATGAGAACACAGTGGCCATTGAGAGTGCTGAAGACACAACGGGGAACTATGCCAATAAGAGCTGAAAGCTCACAGCTGATTGCTTGCGAACATGTGTGAGAGGAGGCAACAGCAGAGTCAGGAGCAGGAATAAACCCAACACCATCCAGAACACCAACAGGCTGCTAATCACAGATTGGCAGCTTCACAGGGTGGAGGGGATGAACAGAGACAGTGAGGCTGGCAGGAGGCCATACCTGACTCACTGGGTCTACAGGGTGAGGATGAGCTTCCTCCACACGCCACGGCAGCAGTCAGTCAGGAGGCTTCTGGTGTCACGTCAGGTGGTGGCAGATATTTGCAGCCTGCTGGGACAAGACATGGACCTGGGTGGCCATGCTTTACCAGCGGTTGTTAAAGTAACCACTGCCTCTCAAGATTTATCCTCTCCATCTTCCAGCGGTCTGTTGAAGACACTTGAAGGATCTCAATCAGATTATGTCAACTTTGCCAGCGATGCTGCCAGTCAGAATATGCGGACATTGAGGTTGATATTTCTGATAGGCTTCCCACAGATGCAGGGCATTAGCCACTGCACACATGTGGTAAATTAGGGCAACTAAATGATAACCTGGCAATGTTCATCAAACGAAAGGGCTTCCACTCCATCAGTGTGCAGCTGGTGTGCAAACACAGAGCAATCTTGACGCAGCTCTGTCTAAGATTCCCAGGCAGCTGCCAAGATGCTTTCGCCCTGCAGCAGTTCATCTTCCTTGATCTCTTTGCAGCTTGAAGCAGAGTTGTCGGCTGGCTGCTCAGAGATAAGGGGGAATACCCACTTAAAATGTGGCCCCTGACATCTGTGAGGAACCCATCCAATGAGGCCCAGAAATTAATACATGTGACAACCAAATAATGTGTCACTGAGCAAGTGACTGACGTGCTGGAGATGTGCTTCAGATGCCTGGGCAGATTTGGAGACACCCTTCAGTATCACCAACCAGAATGGTCATAGTGAGCTGCACAATGTTACACAGCAGCACGGCTTGGACCTGTAGGAAGAACAAGGCACAGAGTCTTTTCACACAAGTCTAAGGTGAAGGGAAAGGCAGAATGTGATATGAGTAATACACCAGCTTTGACATCCACAATGCCTCGTTCTTAGGAGATTTAATTATGTTCCATGAGCCCACCCATCCGATAACATTTCCCCCGCACTCTGCCCACCACCAATCCACCCCCAACAAATGTCACTGCCAAAAATAAGTTCTGCAAGCAAGTAAGCTTTTCAGTGGCCCTGTTATTATGTCTAATCTCAACATTCATCATAAGTGAAAAAGGCAGCAGTCAGGCAGCAAACAAAAATGGGCAACATGGCAAAGTGGCACCTGCTCCTGCTAAAAACTGTCCAACAAACCCAGTCAGTTTGTTAATGGCCTACTGGGGGTTGGGGGGGGGGGGGGGGGTCCCTCTTTGAGAGGCACTCAGTGCCCTGAGGGACCTGGCATTGGGAAGGTTGGAATGGTGTGGATGGAGGTGACTGAAAGCCAATATTCTCTGGATTTTGATGCCCATGAGGGTTCTATTAAAGAGTGACTCACCATTACCTCTGCAAGGGGAGACTACTATCAGGCCATACAGCAACATGTGGGTATTGATTGGGGTGGGTAGGAGAACAACGGGTGAGGAGGGAAAGCACTTTGATCCATTCCCACTTCCATGTCCCCTTTCATCAACATATTCTCATGGTTCAGCCACACTGCCCTGCAAGCAATGCACTGGAGGTGAATGGCCAAGGCTAAGGTATCAATCAATCTATCAGTAGCATTCATAAGATATAAGCCACTGATGAAGGCCTGTTTGCACTTCCTGATTGCTACATTTCATGGTCCAAGCAACTAAAGGCAACTCCACTCTGGAGACACCCAACCATACCATTCATCCTCGAGATGGACTCCATCTCTCTGAAAGCATGTATACTGCAGATGAAACACCATCACACCTTCTCTGCTGCAGCACCTGAAGGATCCTGTTCATTAATGGCCCCTGAGGTACACCATATCCCAGCCGCTGAGCAGAGCTTGGAGATTCTTGTGGCCTCCAGTACAGACTCTCCATTGCTTTCCTTGTCTTCACCATCTGCTCTTTCTCGCTTGTGATGTGTGAGTCTCCAGGTGAACATCTTCCTTACCAGACCCCTCAGGGTGACTATCTGAGCTGAGGTGCAATCTGAGTGAGTCTGGTGATGCTGCACCCTCAGAGGGAGTGACCTCCTCAGAGGAGTCTTCATCATCCTCCTACACCATCTCCTGCTAAACGAATTAATGTTCAGTGTGAAATTAAAAACATCAATTAAACCTGTCAAGGTCAAAATTATTTGTGATAATTTTGATCATATTTCATCTTCCCACTTTCATTAAGTCAACATGAATGAATACTGTATGTCAATCCTAGGGCTGTAGCCTGGAAAGAAGGGGTACCTCCTTTAAGGGCACCTTGGAGGCACCCTCAATGTCTACCCCTCGGTCCTCTAGGTCCCCCTCTCCCCATCCTACCCCCCCACAGCCTCCACACCCAATTACCTTGTCAGGGTCTCCTATCCTGTCCCTCCAGAAACTTCCCCCCAGTTTACATCTCCATCTGACTCCAGCGAGGATATGTTAGGAACTGGGTGCAGTCTCTGAAGTGGCCACTGCTCCCGAGGCTCTGCTGTGATCAGAGAATTCCTGGTCATCTGTTAGATTGGCAGCTCTGGGAGGGAGGACCACCTCCCCAGAACGGGGCAGGATTCTTACTCAGAGTCACTTAACTGAGTGGGGCTGGATTTGCAATCATCTTTCTCACTGGGAGAGTGGGAAGTTGATCAACTGAAAACTCTTGCCCAGTAATTCAGTGGCTGGGTTAAAAGGGCATTGACTGTCGTGTTGCATTCTCTTCTGGGTTTCCAGGGTGCTACTGGACCCTCCTCCAACCCCACCACCACCCCCTCCACCAAACCCCCCCCTCTTCCACCAACCGCACCCCCCCCGTGCCCCCACCAACTCTCTTTACCAAACCCTCATTCCCACTGCATCTCAAAGTTTAAATCCAGCCCATAGTTTCAGCTGAAATGTCATCGTACTGAGGAACTGCTGTATTTTTTATAGTTGAACGAGGTGTTACTCTAAATCCTGAATAAAAGATCCTATGACATTATGAGGGTTTTTTTTTGTTTCACTCAATCAATGCCAATGACAAAAAGATTAAATAGTCATTTATCTCATTTGCTGTTTTGGGGACCTTACCGTGTTCAATGTAGCTGCTACATCTGCTTACATAACAACAGTGAAACAATGACTACACTTTAAAAACAGTAAATCATTGGACATGAAATGCTTTGAAATGCTGAAACGTGTGCGGATGTGATAAGATGCTAAAAAATTAAAATGCTTTCTTTCAATTAACCTATTTTTCAAGGTTGCATAATCTAATGTTGATCATTATTCTATTATTCAATCAAAAGCATTCACTAGATTTCTCACAGCATGTTAATTCATTAGAGCCATACAGGGATAATGCATTATTAAAATGTTCGACGATCAAATTCCAAAAAGGTAAGCAGTCATCAAGTTGGACTGAACTTATTTCACAAAGTTTACAAAGTTTGTTAAGTTTAATTAAACCACTTCCCAGTGATTGAGGCCGTTTAATTCCCCACCACCGCCTGCCAAATGGGAGGCTAAATGATGAATTCACTTAATTATTCGCTGGCCAAATTCAACGTGGATGCATTACACACTTGGTGGCGAAGCTGTACACAGCTGTAGTTTTAACGTTTACACTGGCACCGCAGATATTTAAAACTTGTTGACTTATAATCACAACTCACGGAACAGACAAGTAAGATCATTTGCAATCAGCAGGAATCATGGTGCACATTTAACATTATTGAACCACATGGGCAGCGAAGGGAGAAAGACATTAGTCTTCTCAGTTAATCATGCCGCATTGTTATTGGGTGATTGAAAGAAAACTGACTCCCATTTGGTGTTTCCGTGAAAGATGTAGCTAATGTCCTAAATGAATTCATTTCATAAGTTTGATTATTCCCGGTGCTCAGTTTGAATTTGAAATCACTTGGTTTGTATGTTCTCATTTGGATTCTTTCGTCCACGTCAGGTTTTGCTGATGAAATCAGAATACTTGAGAATGTAGAAAAAAAAAATCAGGAAAATGATTCATTGGATGTGAAGTGTTTTGAAACGTTTAAGAATGCTTAAGGTGCTGATATCAAAGCAAGCCTTTTTCTTCTTTCACCTTGGCTGGTTTAGTAGCACTCCTGCCTCTGATTCAAAGGACGGTGGGTTGAAACCTTACTCACGATCAGTCTTCCAATAAAGGACAAGGCAGTGTGAAGAAGAACACAAGAAGAGCTCTCAATTTCAGTGAAACCCATCTCCAAACTCTACTCAAAGAGATTGAACAAAGCTTTCAAGCAATATAATACTGTCCTGTTTTCACTTCAGCATCAGTATACCGATCACTGTCTAACATGAAGAAATGTCCACGTAACCTTTCATTTTGAACGCAGGTTTGGCCGGGTCAAAAACTCAAGATCTTATAGCATTTGACAGTAACTCCCTCAGCAGCAATTGTTTACATATATAATCTGCAAGCCCCTTCCACCATTCTAACAGAGGGCGTCTTAAATAAACTGTCCCATGTCACCTGAGAGACAATCATCAAGTGCTTCTAATCTTATTGCAGGAGAAATTTGCACAAAATGTCCTTGAGAAGTGGGCAGCCTGACCTTAGGGGTATAAACCCTTAAGAAGAGCAGGCCAAGGGGTTATTGGGCTGGCACTCTGCTCTAGCACTGGAGACAGACAATTGATGGCTTAATTTTGGTGTCAAGTTACTGGCTACATATCTACATAGATAGTTGTGTGAAGCAGAACACAACAGTAAACCTTCTCAGCCTTCAATGCCTTATTCATAGCTGTGACCATTCTTTCTTACAGATTTGGGTGGCACGGTAGCACAGTGGTTAGCACTGCTGCTTCACAGCTCCAGGGACCTGGGTTCGATTCCTGGCTTGGGTCACTGTCTGTGTGGAGTTTGCACATTCTCCTTGTGTCTGCGTGGGTTTCCTCCGGGTGCTCCGGTTTCCTCCCACAGTCCAAAGATGTGGGGGTTAGGTTGATTGGCCATGCTAAAATTGCCCCTTAATGTCCTGAGATGTGTAGAAACATAGAAACATAGAAAAACTACAGCACAAACAGGCCCTTCGGCCCACAAGTTGTGCCGAACACATCCCTACCTTCTAGACCTACCTATAACCCTCCATCCTATTACACTCCATGTACTCATCCAGGAGTCTCTTAAAAGACCCTATTGAGTTTGCCTCCACCACCACTGACGGCAGCCGATTCCACTCGCCCACCACCCTCTGTGTGAAAAACCTACCCCTAACATCTCCCCTATACCTACCCCCCAGCACCCTAAATCTGTGTCCTCTCCTAGCAGACATTTCCACCCTGGGAAAAAGCCTCTGAGAGTCCATCCGATCTATGCCTCTCAACATCTTATACACCTCTATTAGGTCTCCTCTCATCCTTCGTCTCTCCAAGGAGAAAAGACCGAACTCCCTCAGCCTATCCTCATGAGGCATGCCACTCAATCCAGGCAACATCCTTGTAAATCTCCTCTGCACCCTTTCAATCTTTTCCACATCCTTCCTATAGTGAGGCGACCAGAACTGAGCACAATACTCCAAGTGGGGTCTGACGAGGGTCTTATATAGCTGCATCATTATCCCCGGACTCCTAAACTCAATCCCTTGATTAAGGCCAGCACCCCATACGCCTTCTTAACCACCTCCTCCACCTGCGGGGCCGATTTCAGAGTCCTATGGACCCGGACCCCAAGGTCCTTCTGATCCTCTACAGTACTAAGAATCTTTCCCTTTATATTGTACTCCTTCATCCCATTTGACCTACCAAAATGGACCACGACGCATTTATCTGGGTTGAAGTCCATCTGCCACTTGTCCGCCCAGTCTTGCATTAGAGGGATTAGTGGGTAAATGTGTAGGGATATGGGGATAGGGCCTGGGTGGGATTGTGGTCGGTGCAGACTCGATGGGCCTTTCTGCACTGTACGGTATCTCTGATCTATACCCTAGCTGAGAGTGGTGGGGGGGGCAGCTGCTGAGGAAGAGAAGGAAGGTGTTGATAAGAAGGAGGGCAAGAGATAGACATCCTTGTGTCATATGACCGTAACAGTACTGAGGAGGATGATGATCAGGAGGACGAGGATGTAAATATCTGGACCAAAATCCTGCCTCTTTGTTCCTCTGGAAAACATGTTTGATTTTAATCCCTGCGGTACTTGCTTTTTTATTCTCAAACATTAACTTAGATATTTTCATCCAAGAGGAATTATATGGTTTTAGTGAGGATATTGGATTAGCACAATATAAGGGAGTCAAAGGAATTGGGAATGGGTCCAAATCTGTCACATGCTGAGCAGAGGACAAGGAGAAGGTTCCTATCATTTTGGAATTGTGGGGCTCCTCGGTACTTGATAAGAAGTCACTAAGGAACCACTGTAACAATGTATAAGTTCTGAAAACAATCTCTGGGATGTGTGCCTTTGATTTGACTCCACACCCCTCATTTGTGGCAATACCTGAGAAGCTTTGTTGCAGGCATCAGTGCAGCATGTGATAGCTTTGTGGAAATGTTCTCAGTCACCTGCCCCACCACATTTCAGAAACACTCAGGGATTAACTCATGTCCCCCATTCTATGGAAGCACAGACGATGCTGTGGTGACAGTAAGGGAGAGCCTAGGTCTTCCTGCATGCATGATTCACGATCTTAACTGCAGGAAATAGTCTCATAGGACTTTCACTGATTTGACATTAAACCAATTCGCCCACTGAATAGTGGGGATATGATTGAGAGTCCAGTGAGTGATGGAATTGACTTTCCTAAGGCTGCTTAGGGCAGAAACCTGAGCTTGGTTTCTGACCTTTCTCCTCAACAGTAAGAAACTGGAGGCAACATCAGGCTGCTCAGGTACAAACATGAAAGCTTCATCCAGCAACACCTCTATCTGAGGACCAAACTGCCATGAGAAGAGGGTCATCTCAATCCTGGAGCTGTTTGTAACACACACATGGCCATCTACTTCTTTGTATTGATCCTCGGAACAATTACTAATGGGAATGTAATCTGTATCACCTAAATATCATCCATCGACATCATTTAAATCCAGGAGAACCAAACAGAGAGTTAAATATGGAAGACTTCCAACTTGGCCAACTCTCATCCCCCACCCCAATGGACTAGAAATCAGATGACCAGGTAGTCAGATTGAAAGGTTGGGTTTGTGGAACTGGGGATTCTCCCATCTCTATGCACCCGAACTGGGCCAGAGTAATGCAGACAGATGAGTGGGGCTGCATGCCCACAGTTTGTCGTTGTCAAAGCTCCACTATTATCTGTATGATTCGGTGCACTCTTCCGATTCACATCTGCTCATTTTAAAGTCTTTATAGAGTGTGCTGCCTGTATATTCCTTGGAGGAAGTGGGGAGGTGATACCTTACAAAATGCAAAAGCAAAAATACTGTGGATGCTGGAAATCTGCAATTTGAACAGAAATGCTGGAAATACATAACAGGTCAGACAGCATCTGCAAAGAAGCAGAGTTAATGTTTCAGGTTGATGACCTTTCATTGGAACCCAATGATTACTTAATTGTTTTATGACTTTAAGTTGCTGGGAGTCTTGAGTGTATGCTGCCTTAATTGCCCACAATAGTGATTAGCACTGCTACCTTACGGCACCAGAGACCTGGGTTCAATTCCGGCTTCAGGTGACTGTCTATGTGGAGTTTGTACGTTCTCCCCATGTCTGTGTGTGTTTCAGCTTCCTCTCACAGTCCAAACATGTGCAGATTAGGTGAATTGTCCCTTAGTGTCAGGGGATTATCAGGGTAAATACGTGGGGATAGGGCCTGGGTGGGATTGTTGTCGCTGCAGGCTTAATGGGCTGAATGGCCTCCTTCTGCACTGCAGGGATTCTATGATTCTATGAATACAATTCGACGAAGGAATGGTGAAAAGTAGTTTGTTCTTTGGATGACACTTGGGGTGAAATTTTATGAAAAAAGTTCAAAGTGTGGAACATGCATGAAAACGGGAAAGAATCGTACCACTTTTTTGGGCGAACTGCCAGTTGCAATCTTAAGGCACTTAGTTAGGGAAAAAGCCCAGATACAATTCTCACCAGCAGGAGGATGACGGAGCCAAACCTCGCCGGTGAAGCCGGCTCCTGAGTTTCCTGGGGCTCCATTGTGCAGGCGCCCTGATTTCCCAGTGCAGTGGAAGATCCCCTATCACCACCCCACCATCCCCACGGACATCAGACCCACCGCTGGCCGCTTCCTATGCTGTCTCACCACCCCCTGAAGCCCTTCGGAGATCGCTCCCACTGCTAATCATGCCCCTGCAGAGATTCCCCCACTCCCCCGATCACCACCCCTGCAGAGTTCCCCCCACTCCCCCGATCATTACCCCTACAGAGATCCCCCCACTCCCCCGATCACCCCCCCCGCAGAAATCCTCCCACTCCCCCGATCACCACCCTTGCAGAGTTCCCATCACTCCCCCGATTGCCACACCTGCAGAGTTCCCACCAGTCCCCTGATCACCACCCCTGCAGAGACTCCCCCACTCCCCCGATGGCCACCCCTGCAGAGTTCCCACCAGTCCCCCGATCACCACCCCTGCAGAGACTCCCCCACTTCCCCGATCACCGCCCCTGCAAAGATCCCGTCACTCCCCCAATTGCTCCCCTGCAGAGATCCCCCCGCTCCCCTGATCACCACCCCTGCAGAGTTTCCCCACTCCTCCGACTGCCGCCCCTGCAAAGATCCTCCCACTCCCCCAATTGCCCCCCTGCAGAGGTCCCACCACTCTCCCGATCACCACTCCTGCAGAGTTCCCCCACTCCCCCGATCGCTGCTCCTGCAGAGATCGCCCCCACTCCCCTGATTGCCACCCTGCAGAGTTTCCCCCAGTCCCCCGATCACCACTCCTGCAGATTTCCCCCCACTCCCCCGATCACCACCCCTGCAGAGATTCCCCCACTCCCCCAATCACCGCCACTGCAGAGATTCTCCCACTCATCCGATTGCCATCCCTGCAGAGATCTCCCCACTCCCCCGATCACCACCCCTGCAGAGATCTCCCCACTCCCCCGATCACTGCTCCTGCAGACTTCCCCTACTCCCCCGATCGCCGCCCCTGCAGAGTTCCCCCACTCCCCCGATTGCTGCCCCTGCAGAGTTCCCCCACTCCCCTGATTGCTGCCCCTGCAGAGTCCCCCCACTCCCCGATCGCCACCCCTGCAGAGTCCCCCCACTCCCCGATCGCCACCCCTGCAGAGTCCCCCCACTCCCCCGATTGCTGCCCCTGCAGAGTTCCCCTACTCCCCTGATTGCTGCCCCTGCAGAGTTCCCCTACTTCATCGATCACTGCTCCTGCAGAGTCCCCCCACTCCCCGATCGCCACCCCTGCAGAGTTGGAAAATAGGAATCTCTGTTGGCACAATGTTACCATGGCTTTTCAGATATGACTGTTCTACATCACTTCAAAGACAGAGAAAAGAAAGACATCACTGTGCTGGCAACATTCAAGGTCTCTTCAGAGATGAAGGATTTCCATGTTGTCTTCACTGTTTTGTGTTAAGTTATGCAAAATATTTTAAAATACATTCTGCTTGATTCACATGTAATAATTATTTGTACTTTGTTCAATCAAGCACAATTGAGGTCACTAATGTTCAAAATCAAGAATTCAGAACTTCAATATTTTGATCAGAAGACTTTTATACCTCAAAACGCTAAGTTCTAACAGAACATTGTCCACAGGCTGACCATACACAATGCAAAACAATGCAGTTGAAAAGCTTTTCTTAGTTGCAATAATCGCTACCCAAATTTTCAGCAGTGTTCAGGCTTAAAATCTTCTCACTCCTGTCAGTATCAGAAGATCCTGCCGACAGCTATGACTCAGATTCTCATCCTAAGTTCCATTATTGTAAGTTCAAACAATAGAAATCTGAGACTGCAGTGCCACTGACCCTGACTTAAATATATCTAAATTAGATGCATGGATGTTCCATGTACAGATTGCTGGAAGGTCCAAATCACATTAGGGGATTCATGAGTATTGAATTTGGGGCAAGAACCAGTGAAGATGATTTCTTTCCTGGCCGCAATAATGATGCATCCCAGTTTAATGTCCAAGACCTAATGAATATGGCATGAAATTACAGGGCCATTGTATTTCTATCTAGACCACTATCAATAAATTACTGTTACACTGAATGCAAAACATCCCAAGTTGCTTAACAAGAGCGATATCAAGAAAAATATTTTTGATAGTAATGACATTGACCCACAGAAGGAGATCTTCAAACTGATAATAGAAAGATTGATCAAGGAGGCAGGTATTGAGGTACATTTTAAAAGAACTACGGGTCATAGTTTGAGGACAAAGGGTAAACCTTTTAAAACTGAGGTCAGGAGAAATTTCTTCACCCAGAGGGTGGTGAATGTATGGAATTCACTATCACAGAATGTAGTTGAGGCCAAAACATTGTGCGATTTCAAGAAGAAATTAGATATAGATCTAGGAGCTAAAAGGATCAAGGGATATGGGGGGAAGGGGAGAATCAGGATATTGAATTTGATGATCAGCCATGATCATAATGAATGATGGAGCAAGCTCAAAGGGCCGAATGGCCTACTCCTGCTTCTAGTTTCTATGTTTCTCGGAGTAGTAGTGAGACCGAGATGTTCAGGGAGGGAATTCCAGCATTTAGGATCAAGGCAGCTGAAAGCACAACAGCCAACAGTAGAGTCATTAAAATCCAGGATATGCAAGAAGTCAGAACTGGAAGAGCATAGATATCTCAAAGGCTTGGAAGGATGGGGGAGGAGGCTCCAGAGAGCCATGGAAGGATTTCAAAAGAAGGATGAGACTTTTAAAATTGAAGTATTGACAGACTGGAACCAGTGAAAGTCAGCAAGCACAGATGTAATTGGGTGAATGACATTTGGACGAGTTAAAATGTGGACAGCAGAGTTTTGAATGAACATATCTGTACAGGGTGGAAGATTAGAGACTGGCCAGGAGAGCAATGGAATAGTCAAGCCCCGTAGTAACAGATCCATGGGTGAGTGTTTCAGCAGCAGCTTGGATGCAGCAGGGTTAGAGTCGAGTAAGGTAAGGTAAAGTTACCATAGCCCCAGATGACCATAGGCTGCTCTCCCCTTTGAGGGGGAGGGTTGGAGAGCTGACTGATGGTCAGGTGTGGATCACCGCACCTCAGGCGAGGGGCAAGGTTGAGAAGGCAGGCTTTCATGAATAACCTCAGCCGGTATGGAAATTGAACCCATGCTGTTGACGTCGCTCTGCACTATGAACAAACTGTCCAGTCCACTGAGCTAAACCGGTATGTTAGAATTGAGTAATGTGAGAGCAGTGGAAGTCAACAGTCTTGGTCATGGTATGTATATGTGGTCAGAAACTTATTTCGGAGTTCCAACACAACATCAAGATTGTGAGTGGTTTTGCTCAGCTTTCAACAGTTGCCGGACATGGAAACAATGTTCAGGAATAGGAGTTTGTGGCAGGGACTGGAGATAATGGATTCAATCTTCTCAATAATTAGTTGGATACATTTCTGTTCATCCAATATTGGAAGTTGGACAACATTATGCCAAACCCGAGACACTGAAGTGATCCAAATAGGCTAGATTGGCAATTTGAACATTGACCTTATCAAAATAACGGATAAAAGAATTTCCTGGGAATGCATTAAGATTAAGTATTCATCCTCAATTATTCAGAGAGGACAATTTCAAAGCAAAGATCTCCAAAGTTTTACTGAGTTTTTAACTAGTTGAACTTTCATTCAGTTGAGCAACGCTTAACATTATAGAGGACGGTTTGTCTACGTAATAGTAGATATGTGTAGCTCTTGTGCACTGTAGAATATCCAAAGCATAGAAGCAAAAAAAAGAGGAAACAAAGGGAAGGTCATTATTTATTGGTTCCCATGCCTTAATCCTTGATTTTAACTTTTTTTTAAAGAAAGGAGAATGCTTATTGCTAAACAGATTTGTAAAGGCAATGATAATACTCCGCACATTTCAATTGCTACAAAATGTTCAGTTGAACTTAAGAATACTGCAGCATAAATGTACGTATATATTGTCACTGGACTAGTAATTCCAAGACCCAGGGCAATGTTCTGGGGACCTGGCTTCGAATCCCACCATGGCAGATGGTGAAATTTGAATTCAATAAAAATCTGGAATTATGATGACCGTGAAACCTTTGTCAATTGTTGTAAAAACCCATCTGGTGTACTAATGTCATTTAGGGAGGGAAATCTGTCATAATTACCTGGTCTGGCTTACATGTGACTCCAGATCCACAGCAATGTGGTTGACTCTTAAATTCCCTCAAGGATGGGCAATAAATGCTGGCCCAGCCAGCGACGCCCACATCCCATGAATGAATGTAAAAAAAAGTTTAACATTGGCCAGGATATCTACGCTTGTGATTAAAAACAAAAGTCAAATTATTTTTTGCTCTTTCTTGCTCTCCATTTCCAAGATGTTAGCATTGCAAACAATTCCCCTTTTAAAGCCCAAAGCCATGCCGTCAACCACTACCTCAATCTATTTTTCAAGATTTCACCAGTTTTGTTTTCCATCTTAGTTAGTGTTAGGAGGTCATAAGGCAGATGGGATTTGATGCTGCATGCATCTGGAAACTGTGGGTCGTCGCAATACACAAACAGATAAGGCACAGTGTAAAATCCAAGTCAGCACTGAGCGGAAATCCCACAATCCCATCTGAAACAACCATTTGACATATCATTTGCAACTTTCGCCTGCTTGCATCATTCTTGGTCTGTCAGAAGCATCTTTCTTCATTTAATTCTACTTGCTGTGCCAGGAATGTGGAACCACCATATAATTTACTGTCCACATGCTACGTTTGTGATTTAAGAGATAATTTGTTACTTTTCTGCACGAATGTCTGCTTTGTTATTTTTATTTTAATAAAAAAGTTAGGATTTATTTTTTCTTTGTAGTCCAAGGTGAAATTACATATAAATTGCTGTACACAATAATTACATCCACTCCTCATCATTCAGCTCTGAAAATAATTTTCAAATGGGTTCGTGCAGAGTCATACCAAAACATTTCTCCGGTGTCAAATATAGCTGTTAATTTTTTGCTGAATTTAGTTTTAGATTAAGGGCAAAAGTTGAGGTTGATATAGATGATCCGAAACATCACAATTTTCTCCTGAATGAGACATAGGGCATGGCCTCAGTCCTTTCTTTTCTCCCTGCAATGGACAATGGTGATTCGACATCTTAAAACCTAATCACTGGTGCCTATTAAATTTAGGTTTCATATATGGCTGGAGGTAGAACTGATTATCATAGTGAATGAAATACTTGTTTGCCTCATTCCCAAGGGGTAAAAAGTCATTCTTCAAGGTGATACATCTCATTTGAGGAATACATTAACAATTGAAGGGAGTTAAAAATACATGTGAACTCCCAGTGAGGCAGAACCAAGTTTGCCCGTGTACATTTACAATAACAGGGACTGACTTTTGCCTTATCTATGTAACGTAAACACTGCAATGGATGGCTGCTTTCTGCAATGCATGAACCTTCATTTACAACTCTGATGTGGCAGGTAGATCATAGCTGCTTAGCAAGTATTTAGGATTCAATGCACTAGATGGGATTTTACTGCGATTGTGTCATGGCATGGTGAAGAGGAGCATGTAAGAAAGATAAGCTTCGCTACACTAAAGGTCAAGTTTGCAATTAAAATTAACTTCTCACTTCAATATCTAATCACTGGCAAAAAATGTTGGATAAATATTTAGAGACACAGCCACATTTAAGGAGAATGAAGCCTATAATGTGACGAAAGTGTGCATCAGTACTATAAACATAAGCACACAATGAAATGATTATCTTATCAGAAGATTCAGAGAGTATGCAAAAAAAATCTGTTTTCATATCATTGCCAGTCTACACAGAGCTATCCCACAAATATCACTGGGCTATTATTCCCACATTAGAATAACAACATTTTCTGTGGTATTAAGGTTATTCCATACATTAATCTTCATTTCATATTATTGCAAAACTTATCAAAATTGCTGAATGTCCTTATGAGACTGAGCCTGACTTCACTGTAAATATGTTGAAAATAAGCATGTATTTCCCTGTATACTATTCTTGTATAGTTTGATTATTTATCGAGATTATGAGTGAACTTGATGAAATTCAACATTTGGATGAAATAAGTAAAATATTCTCTTTTTTCCCTGTGATTTTTCCAAGTGCAATGATTGACGTAAGAAAATTGATTTTTTTATATACATCACAGCGAGAAGAACTCCGAATTATCTACAAAGCAAATGTGCGCCAGTTTGAGCAGCGCGAACAATGTTCTACCATGATAGTCAATGAAATTCTATCTACCGCAGCAGGTTTTTTTTATTCTTCCCTGTTCAAATGTAACCCAGTCCAAGATGAGTTTAAATGTAAGGAGGAATCCATTTTGAAAGCAGTTTCAAGCAGATTGTCCATCACAAAGAGGGGAACTAAGGCTTGCTGCTGACATGTAGGAAGAAGATGGCGACTTGAATGTTAACTTCCATTTGGTCAGCATTAACGTCAGTTTGCAAATTTTGACAAAGTTTAATACGGAGGTAAATGCTGAGTGCTGGTTGTGAAAACCCCAGTTCAGCCAATTTTTGGAATGGGCTTCATAAACGGACTCAGTGCAAATTCTGGAGAGTGTGCTGTACAAAGTGAAATTCTAAGTTGTATTTGATTGGACTAATCATTAGTCTCTATTGGAAACGTTAGAAGTCGGTATAATTGAAATTACATTCCAAAATCATTTGGAACGTATATCGGTAAGATGAAATGTGCATGTTGTTTTGATGCATGTGGAAGCTTGATGAATTAATGATCACTCTCCTGTATCATGCTGTGTGCTGCAAAAGGTGCAACAAATTCTCTTCATATGAAATCACTTTGGTTCAAAATTACTGAATGCACACATTGGACAGAATCTTCCAGGTAGTGTAGAGGCTGCTTTAAAGGCGGGATCAGGGTGTCAGGTTGACGGACTGACTTGTTTCCCACCTTTGGGCAATCTTGCTAGAGGTGGGAGAGCGATAAAAGTGATTCTCCGTCTGGCAGTTGTGTGTAGGCAAGAATTAGCAATTAGAAGGCTAATGAGGGGTACAGAAAGGATTCTGCTGGGATCTTTCCAGCAACGGAGAGATCTCATGGGGGTCTGAGCCTGGAGATTCCATTGGGGCTGACACCCAGAGGCAGGTCAGCTGCCCATCAGAGCCAGAGGCTCCAGTATCCAATGATACAGCCATAGGCAGGAAAGGTCATGCCTGCAACCAAGGCTAATCCAATGGAGAGGTTTCTCAGTTCTGTGCAGCCTTCTGGCTTTGGTCCTCATCATTCTTCAAATTTTGCCGAACTCCAAGGCCACGTCCATGTGGAGGTGCCTTTCCAATCTCTTTGCTGCCTGGGGAGCACCCATCTATCTGAATGGGGCTGTCAAGCTTCTGACTGAGATTGCTGCCTCGGGAACCCACCCACCAGCCTTAATTGGATGGGGCTCTCACAGACAGCCTCTTAAATAGCTGCCTCTACAAAGTTTGTGTCGGTGCGCGGGACTCAAAGGCCATTGGGTTTGAGACCCACATTTGTCCTGGGTAGAATATTTTCAAATGCAGTAAGATTCTACCCATTATTCATGAAGAAAGCAAAATATATGCTTATAGAAAAAAGACACCGATGATAAATTAATGTTAACTGGACATATAGGCTGAAAGTGTTTCATGTGATTGGATATTTGAGGAAAAGGTACAACCACGAGGATAATCAGCCAGAGTCAGCTATCAATTAGGATCAATTAGGCACTGAGGAAAAGAAAAATTCTAAAAAAGAAATTGAAAATATATTTTAGTAATAGGAAAAATATTGCTGTTAATGCCTTAGATTTTAAAATTAATATGTCAATAATCATTTTCATCTCCAGTACAATCTGATGCAATAACTTTAATTGACTGGATTATAAATATGAAACAAATTGTGTAATATCTGCAATGTGACAGTAATTCTGTGCAATATAAGTTCAATAGATGCAAAATATGAACAGTCGAGGAAATGCAGCAATATTGCTGTGTCAATGTCCATTATAGATCTGCACAATCATTTTATTAAACATGATTCTATTTCTATTTACAGATTTCTGAACAATTAGCTGCCGAGCATTGGGAGAGTCAACCCGTTGGAGGATGCTCAAGAGGGCGGTATGTACAGAAATGGATGGTGCCCCAAGAGTATCAATGGTAAGGTCTCCAGAGGGCCTGGGAAGCTCCAGGAATGTGACACAGCAACATGGGAGGAACATTATCAATACTGCAGCAGCATTTGGACAAACTGACTAAAAACTAATCTGCTTTATCTATCTAATCTGCTCAATTACATAATACAATGCCACCACTTCAGACTACTCACACTCGTCATGGGCAACTGCCTAAACCAGGCAAATGCCACAAGCTCTTAGCCAGTACCATTGACGTCAATCACAAAGGCATTGCTATTAACATAGAGTGCCAACTATGCTGGGCAGACTTTACACCTCAGTAATCTCCTGGATGTTATTTACCAATAAACAATGTTCAGTTTTAAACCACAGTGAGGATTATAGGAAGAGGCAGTGCTGCAAGCAAGTCCTGTGACTTTAGCTTTTGGGGCAAAGAGGAGCAGGAGTCCTCTTCAGGGCTCCACAAGGAAAGTTTAGATCTACTCTGCACCATCCTTGCCTCTTTGCCATCTTCCACCACCAGACACACCACCACCCCCCTCACCACTCCATGGCCCCCAGATTCCCCTTCCCCAAACCCATCTAAGTACGCTTGCACTGCCAAACACTGCCTGATTTTCTGAATAGAATAAGAAGTCTAACAACACTAGGTTAAAGTCCAACAGGTTTATTTGGTAGCAAAAGCCAAAGGTGGCTTTTGCTACCAAATAAACCTGTTGGACTTTAACCTGGTGTTATTCGACTTCTTACTGTGTTTACCCCAGTCCAACGCCGGCATCTCCACATCATGATTTCCTGAAGGCCAGCAGTGGTTTCTTATCCACTGATGAGTGAGAAGTGAAACAGTGGCATATGATTGATGCCTTTGATTAATATTGCTGTGGCCTCATTCTGCTGTAGGTACAAGGAAAACTAACTGAAACTGCCCAAAGTTTTTGTTTGTTAAAATTCCTCCTTTGTAATTTCTCAAGTTTTTTTCAGACATATTTCATCTTTATTGTTTGCTTTTAACATATTACTTCTGATTCATCATAAAATATTTATTCTGAAAAATCATAGTAAACTAAATCTCTTGGATACCATCTTGGAGTCAGGGACCGAATTGCTCATTAACCAATTGACTTCCCATATATCACAGACAATCCTTCACATGAAAAAAATCATTCCCTCTTCTGAAAGTATTTTCTATTAATAAATTAGGCTGTATCAGTTTAAAGCAGATAATTCAGTGAACCAACATATTGCGGGTTAAAATCAAAGCTAGAGTACAATTTGCAATTTCTTCTCCCACCACAACCCCCCACTGCCCAAACCACGCTCCCTTCCCCCCCTTGCTGTTATCACCGTTGTCCCTGTCAAAGTTATGTCAGATGCCTGCAAAACTTATAAGGAAGATGATCACTTTACTTGTTAAAGACAATAATGGCCAATTATCGTGACAAAATGGACTCCAAATGGTCAGGTGACTTTTTTCCAGTTGCAATACAGACAAAGATTGACCCATGTCTGCACATGTCTCTGGAAAATCATTAAAATATAAATGTCCTTGTGGAGGACCTTTCATTGAAGATGCAAGATAACTTGAGGAATTTACTGCTGTTTGGATATTTAGGAAAACTCAAATAAAACTGAAAGAGAAGTTCCAGGTGAATTTCCTGTTACACTTTTGACAATCTCCTTGTAAAAACAGACTAATACTAACTTTCAGGATTCTAAGTAATTTCAGTGCATGTCACATTTTTGGAAATTATCTTTTCTTGTGTGTGTTGGTGAATGAGGTGCGAATGTTCATTGAGCACCTTTTCAGGTGCCGTGAGAAATAAATATTTACCCTTTCTTTTCATTTAAATTTACCAGACATCCTGTTTTGTGTCTGTTCTTCAAAGTCACAGCACTAAAAAGGGTTGGAACACTTCTTTAAAATACATCTTGTTGCAGTCAATTGAGAAATGGGAAAAAGGGAGAATTTATCCTAAAGTTCTTCCCCGTCGATAACATCTCTGAAGATCGATCCTTGGCCCCTCTTATATCTCATCCACATGCTGCCCCTCAGTTACCTCATCTGAAAGCACAAATATCACCTATTTTTATTTCCTAGAATCAGAGAATCCCTAGTGCAATAGGAGGCAATTTGGCCCAACGAGCCTGCATAAACAACAATCCCACCCAGGCCCTATCCCCGCAACCCCACATATTTACCCTTCTAATTCCCCTGACACTTAGGGGCAATGTAGCATGACCAATCTACCTAGCCTGTACATCTTTGAACTGTGCGAGGAAACCAGAGCACCCAGAGGAAACCCACGCAGACACGAAGAGAACGTGCAAACTCCGCACAGACAGTGACCCAAGCTGGAAATAGAACCAGGTCCCTGGCACTGTGAGGCAGCAGTGCTAACCATTGTGCCACCGTAATCTACACATCTTGGGCCACTAAGGAGCAAACTTCTGTTAACATTTCCCAATTTTGCCACTGCCTCAGCTTATCTGTTGCTGAAGCATTCATTTACGTCTTTCTTCCTTCGAGATTTGACTATTCCAATACATTCCTAGCTGGTTTCCCACAATCTTTCCTCTGCAAACTTGAGGTCAACACAGTAAGTCCAACAGGCTGGACTTTAACCTGGTGTTGTGAGACTTCTTACTGTGTTTACCCCAGTCCAACGCCGGCATCTCCACAACTTGAGGTCATCCAAAGTTCTGTTGGTCATGTCCTAATTCTTAACAGGTCCTGTTCACCTATGTCCCCTGTGCTTGCAGGCCTACATTGGTTCCTAGTTAAGCAATGCCTTGATTGTAAAATTCTCATCCTTGCTATCAATTCATTCCATGACCTAGCCTCCTCTCTACCTTTGTAATCTCCTCCAATCTAACAACCCCCAAAATATCTGCGCTAATCTAGTTCTTGCCTTTTGTGCATTCCCGATTGTATTTGCTGCACAATCAGTGATTGTCCTTCAGATGCCTAGGCCCTTAACTTTGGAATACCCTCCTTAAACCTCTCTGACCTTACACCTTGCTTTCCTCCTTTAGTGCGCTTCTTAATACCTACATCTTCAACCAAGCTTTCCATCATCTGATCTATATATGTCCATATGATATAGAATCATAGATTCCCTACAGTGCAGGAAGAGGCCATTCGGCCCATCAAGTCTGCCCAACTCTTCAACAGAGCATTCCATCCAGGTTCTATCTCCGTAACTCTATGTATTTACCCCACTAATCCCCCTAACCCACACACCTTGGGACACTAAGTGACAATTTAGCATTGCCAATTAACCTAACCTGCGCATCTTTGGAGTGTGAGAGAAAACCGGAGCACCTAGAGGAAGCCCACGCAGAGATGGGGAGAATGTGCAAACTCCACACAGACAGTCACCCAAAGCTGGAATTGAACCCAGGTCCCTGCCATTGTGAGGCAGCAATGCTAACCACTGTGCCACCATGCCGCCCATGACACGGAGCCATATGTTGTTTTATGATGCTCCCATGAAGCGCCTTGGAATATATTATCATTTTAAAGATGTGAACTAAATATAAGTTGTTATTATTGTTGCACTCCAAGATGTAGGCTGATATTGCACAACTGAAAGAGAACTGTATTGTTTGATAGGCTATCCTTTAGATGACACTTTCATGATCATGACTGCATGTTCATGATAGTTATTAGAGATTCCATGGTGCTATTTTAAAAAGATCTGAGACTTCTCCTGGATCCTAAATTTCCTTGATGTCTTTGTAACACTGGAGAACCACACGACTGACCAGTGGAGTCACACATGTTTCCTGGTGTGAATTAGCTTAAACATTTGTACAGCATCTCTAGTAACTTGACTGTTAAAAGCTGTGAACATTTCCAAATCTACCTCTGCAACCCCATAAACTCTGTACAATGATTCTGCAACTATTTAAATACTCTGAGCAGCAGCAGAACACTGTCTGACAACTAGATAAAGAGCTGTACAATGATACTACTATAAGTTTCCACCAAGTCGCTTCTCCCCTGCGAACATCAGTCCAGATATCATGCCCACTTAGGTGCCAGCTACTCCTACTGGTTACCATGCCAGCCATTTGATAGAAGAAGCCTATCAAACCTGTCTGAAAAAGACATCCAAACACTCCTCAAGAGACATAAGACAGGAGCCTCCCACTCCCGGGTCTTCCTTTCACTAACTGAAACATCATTATCTGTCATGTTGTCTGTAGGGAGATGGCACAGTATGGTCTCCCAACTCCTCACAAGCTGGACTGGCCAACAGTGCAGGTAAGGGTAATATCCTCTCTCTACCCACCCTGGGCACTACAACACTCCTTACTCTTTTAAAGCAATACTCACACCACTAATCCTTCACTCTGCATTCTGGATGAGAGCACCTATAACTTCACTAACACACCCCGGCTGCTTTATATGGTCCACAAATTCTTACTCACCTCTAACATACCATATATCCCACTTGTCAGAATTCCTAGGCTCTCTATAACTGACAATCCTATCCCCCACACACCAGCTTTCACTCCCTTAGCTTACAATAAAGGAAATGTTTGCTTTGATATACACTGGACACTTGTCATGCGCTTTGTTATTTTTGCACATTATAAGAAGTCAGGGTATATACTATTCAGTCGGATCACAGCTCTTCATTTCTCGGTGAGATCCTGGCTAGATCCTACTGTGCTAAAAACATCGGCTGTGGTATGATCGGTTAGGATGTGCAGAAGACAAGGCAGAGGTGCTGCCACTGCAATCGACCAACCAATGAAGACACCCTGCAGAATCTGCACTTTGCAGCAGTGAGTGAGGGCATGACCCGGTATGACAAGCTAGAAATGGAACCCATCTTATTCTCACACACCATTGGATTCTCGCTTTGGCGTCTTCTGTGATATGTGCATGATATTTTGGCACCCTCCACTCTGGACAATCCAACTGTCCTGCAGGAGACCATGGCTCTTTGCTTCAGTGGTCTGGGACTACATCCAAGTGGATTAATCTGAATGTTCCATCAAAGAAGGAGTCACAAGTCAGGCTCTGACTGTTCCCTGTAATGTTACACAGGGATTCTGTGGCAGCTCGGAAGGATGTGAAACTGTAAAAATTATGGACTGCTGGACTTCGTTGCCACAGGCATGATAGCCACAATAGTGGAGCAGGCGATGAAGTTAATGGCACTCGTGGCGACACACAGCCTTTGGATCCACAGATCCTCAGTGAGACGCTTGTAAGACCGATGTGGTACATGTGTTGGGCTGTTAGTAACAAATGAGCTGCTGTCCTCTACCTTGCTGCCTGATTCTCTTGGCCTGAACATGAGGCTTCTGCAAGTCTCCCTCTATAATGATTGCAGGAAGTGATTGCCCATGGGGAAAGCCACCCTCTACATAATTCCAATCTAAGGATGAATTTTACATTGGCATCAAGGTTCCCTCCTGATGGCTCCATAAGCAGCAGGTGTCGGGGGATTCAACAGTCAGTGGGAGCTGAAGTGGATTTTCCAAAGTTCAGTCTGGGGCTACCATTGGCTAGCACCTTCGCAGCCTCAGTAGTGCTGCTGGGAGTGGTGGCCATTACTGGGACTGCACCTGGAAGAAGAGGACACCATGGTAGGACACCTCAAACAAGCAAGTGGGGTCCGGGGGCACCCAAGCCAGGCCGGACAGGCTCTAGCGAGGGTGAATGTTTGGTGAGGGTAGGCAGTGCTTTTGCTGCTGGTTTTGTATTGCCGCTGGATATCCCTCCGCAGACCAAAGAGTGCTTGAATAAGAAGACCCACCTTTCCTCACTGGGAGGTCAGTCGGTATCTCTCGTTGTTCTCCTCATGGGGCAGAGGGACACAAAACAGTTTGCAAACCGCTAGTGATGGCGAGAAGAGGCTCGTAAGTGGCTCAATTGATCTCTGGGTGGAGGGCCTACCACCAGCTTGCCCCCACTGATAAGATAGTATGGTGGTGGGAGGACAATGGGCATGTAACTGTCCACCTTGCCATGACATTTAAAGGCTCCATCCACCCTCCAAACCATCCCTAGAGGGCTGGTAAAATTCAGCCTCAAGTGTGGGTTATTGCGCTGGTCGTTGGGATCGCCAGATGTTTTTCTATGGAAAGCACTACAATAAAATGAAGTGCAGATGTCAGTGATGGAAAATGTGAAGAAAGGGGTTTAAGAAGTTTTTTTCTGAAGTCAGTAATCAGGAAAACATTCTCAACACATTTATGGACCATATCAGTGTCATTAATCAAAAAGCAAACCTCCTTGATCTTTTAGATGCAATAATACACAACAAGGATGGAAGTATTGAAGGTAATGAGGAGCTTCAGGGCCCTGATCTCCTGGACAACCTTAAACAATTTCACTGGGCTACCTCATTACTGTTTGCAGGATCTTTCTACGCACCAAGTGGCTGCTGTGTTTGCCTTAATAACGGCAGCCACTTTCATTCAAACTAATTGATAGTATGAGAAGTGTTTTGTGATATTGCTGATACTGTTGTGTTTTGCAACGGACACCAGCTTGCCCTCTGAATGTTTTCAGGTTATTTTCTACCCAGGCTTATTTTGTCTGTAGCGTTTTGATTCAGATGCAGTGACAGTCTTTTACTGTGTGCGGAGCATTGCTGATTTGAAGCAATGCCCTATGAAAATACTAATAAGGATTTTCATTTTGATCCATCATACCAAAGTCCTGAACAGACTTAATGTGTGACACTCTCACCTCAGCTGAAGGTTATTTTGACAAAGGTCATCAATATTTTCTGAAATTCCTATGACAACTTATGATGGCATCAGAAGGCAGATATTTAATGTTTTTCATGACAGAGTGCATATTATTGTATGTTTCTCAGAGTTGCATGGGTCTTATTTTCATTGTGAACTCGGTACTAACATTCAACCATTGTCACAGCACAGCAGCTCACAGTGATAAAAAACTGCCCAAAATTGGCACATAGTGAGGGATGTCCAGAATCAGGAGACCTTAAGGGGAAGGTGCCCCCAGTCAGAAGAGCGCTTTTGATGGAAGCACTTCCTGTCCAAAATCTAAATGTCTTTATTTTTGGCTTCTCTCCAGACAGCTTCAAACTAACTGTCAGCCTAAAAATTGAGGCCGAATGGGAAATGAGGCTATTAATCGGCCACTTAAAGGCCTCAGTGGGCGCAAGGATGAGTTCCCCGCCCGAGATCTTGCCTACCCTTATGTAAAATCTGTCTGATGTTGGCCCCCGTCCCATCCCTGCAATGGCACACTCTTCCCTCCCTAAAAAAACCCATTACGGGGTGGGTGGGGTACATAAAATCATTTCAGAAATCAATCTCAACCTAAACTCGAAGAACAGTTATCTTTCAAATAGGCACTTTATAGTTTTCCAGATTAAACTCTGAGTTTAACAACTTTGTTTTTGGTCAGCAGCTCTTAGTAATGTTATTTCCAAGTATATCTCCTTGAGATCCATTTGTTGTTTATTTATTTCTCCCATTACCATCTCCTTTTGTCTTGCCCTCCATCCTCTCGCAGACTTTCCCTTTCACCCTACACTCCACCACCTTCGCCTGCCTCTCTACTTTCCTAAAATCCATTACATCTCTAACGTTTGATGGTTCTGATGAAATGTCATCCGCCTGAAGTAACTGGGTTTTTCTCTCCGCAGACACTGCCTGACTAACATTTTCCGTTATTATTCCAGATTTCCATCATTCGCAATATTTTGCTTTTGTTTCAGAAATGTTGACCTTATTTTGCCTCTAGGTTAATGGCTGCATCGCACATTTACTCCTCCCGCTGTGAAAGTACACTGAGTCACAAGATTCTTTTCAAAAGGGTCCTGTTGTATTTTCATGCATGGGGAAGAGGACAGACTATCAACTGTGTTTAAGGATAAAGTAGGGCTTTAATACAATTCACACACAGCAGGCCGTTACCTACAATTTGTCCATATCAAGATTTTGAAAACACTCTATACAAATTCAAAGGTATTTTTAATTCGTGGATGTAAGGTCATCATATAAAGTACAATATAAATAAAAGTACTCTCTTTGCAACTTTGCTGTGCAGTGATTAAGTAGATTCAGGAAATTGGATTCAAATAGATCTAAGCACACTTCCAATACAATAGGATCGAGGACCCAGCAGGTTGTCAGACAGTTGATTAAGCCTATCTAAAACTTCAGCTTTCTCCTTGTATAGAGTGTATTACAATACATGGACAACAAATCTTAATAGCAACATCCAAAATTACAGTAAAAGTTCCATAGCAGCTTGCTTTTCAGACCTCACTTATATGCTGGATGCAGCAAATATTCTGTTGTGTAGTTTATTTGGCATTGCACTCTCCAACGACATTAGGAGGTTGGCTTCATGCTGACATGGTTTTCAAGATGCCTCAGTTTAAATGAATTGTGAGCTGCAATTCAGCACCTCAGTCACAAGATACCTTGTTATGTGGGGAGTGATGGCACTGTTTCAGCATGTCACTAGTGTGAGCAATGATTGGCTGATAAAGCATTGTACACAACCTGAATAATTCTGTGTCACAGGCAGCTGTGAAGATATTCACTGACCTGATCTAACTTTTAATTGGCAGTCGTTAAACCCAGTTCAACAAGTTAACTATTTTCATCCAGCTTTCATGAGTTATACTTTGAAGTTTATTTATTAGTGTCATAAGTAGGCTTACATTAACACTGCAATGAAGTTACTGTGAAAATCCCCTAGATGCCCACACTCTGGCACCCGTTTGGGTACACTGAGGGAGAATTTAGCATGGCCAATGCAACTAACCAGCATGTCTTTCAGACTGTGGGAGGAAACCAGAGCACCCGGAGTAAACCCACGCAGACATGGGAGAATGTGCAAACTCCTCACAGTTACCCAAGCCAGGAATCGAACTCAGGTCCCTGGCACTGTAAGGCAGCGGTGCTAACCACTGTACCACTGTGCAATTTTGGGCAGGGAAAATCTATATTTAATTGCAATTTGTAATTATATGAGACAGAATGAAAACATGTTTCTGGGCATCCCCGTTAGAAAATTGACTGGGATTCACCTCCCAGGTGCAAGGGGAAGACTTTCACCCACTCCGGAGACATCCTTAAAATTCTGACCAACTTTCCTGAGTCAGACATCATCACAGAACCACAATCACCCAGCCAGTTCCTATCACCAACAACGATCCCATCAGTATCTGGTCAGAAAATCTTGCAGTAGGACTTCCTCAACAAGAGGACATGATTTTTGGGCCAAACGCAGGCAATTGGGACTAGCTTAAGGGTTAAAAAAAGGGGCAACATAGACAAGTTGAGCCGAAGGGCCTGTTTCCATGCTGTAAACCTCTATGACTCTATCAGGAGAGGAGGCCAGGCAGTTAAAGGGGATAGAAGATTGGAAGATTGTCAAACCAGTAGACCCCTGCAGAAATTAAAGCCTTGATAAAACCTGGGGTGAAATTTTTTCGTGTCGCCTGCACAGGAATTGTAGCGGGTGGGGGTGGACCATGCAAAGATCCGTTGACCTTGGGTGGGAATTTTAGGCCTGGGGATGAGTGTGACTAGAAAATCCTGCCCCTTGTGTCAACTTTGGCTCATTTGGCAGCACTCTCACCTCTGAGTTCAAGTCCCGCTCCAGGTCTTGGGCGCAAAAATCAAGGCTGACATATCAGTGCAGTGTTGAGGGAACTGTTGGAGGTGCTACTGTTTGGATGGGTTTAGTTGGTGGTTGTATAAGGTCCTGCATGTAATCTGACTGGCCATTCACACCCCGTTGCCGATGCAGCGAGGACAAAGAATTTGGCGGCCACCAAATCTTCATTCACTGTAGCGGAGCCAGAAAATCCTGCTGGCGTGAACATAAGATTCCACCCCCTTTATGGGAAGTAAGAGCAGGGGAGTAATCCCTGCTGTCCTGGCCAATATTTATTCCTCAATCAATATCACAAAAAGCTCATTATCTGGTCATGGTTGCATTGTTGTTTATGGGAGTTTGCTGTGTGCAAATTAGCTGCCTTCTTTCCTATGTTACAACAAGGTCACTACACTTGGAAAGTACTCCACTGGCTGTACAGTGCTTTAAGATGTCCAGCAGTCAGGAAAAGTACGAGTTAAATGTGCAAGTCTTTCTTTTTTGTAATCTAACTCATCTAGTGGTAGAAAGATGGACTTGGGTCTGATGCCCGACCTGCCATTGAGGTCAATGAAGCGTAATACATGATGTAAAATGATTGACTAAATCAAATCTACCTGTTTCTATTGGGCAGGTTAGGTTAAAATGGGAGACCTTGATCCACGCAGCAGGGCAAGTGGAGACTAGAATACAAGGAGGGGAAGCTTCCATAAGGCTCTCTCTCCCTCTCACAATGGGAAGAATGAAAATTTGTGTAACCTACAAAAGTTAATGTCCCCAAGGAGCAGGAAATGTGATCATAACAAAAATGTGCATTCACTTCCAATGAAGCAAGGAAAGTGAAACAATAAATCAAGTACTAAGCAATTTAAAATCTCCAATAGCTCAGCAAAATAAAAGCAGAACATTGAGTTGTGCCAGTATTTGGAGTGTGCAATGCTGAACAAGTTATTCTTCACAATTTTTGCTGACTCCGTGAGTGGGGGTTTTGAGGTGCAACTCACTCTGAAATTAGTTCCCATTTAGGGCAATACTATGAAGGTTTACCCACTGCCATCATCTCCCCGCTCCCTGGCCAACCCCCCTTGATGAGCCGAGGCATCAATGATAACTGGGGCAGAAGGTGGGGAAATCCATTGAGGATCTGAGAGCCAAGCCCTCTCACCATTTGCATCTGGCAGGTGAGGGAGAGGTGTACTGCTGGGAGTGAGGGCTGGGGGGTAGGTTGCACATTAGCTTCATAGCCGGAATTTTCAAACATTCTCCAGTCAACTTCAATCGAGAGTGCAAAGGAAAATCAAGCCCTCCATGTGCAATTAGGTTCATATTTGAACTAATCCCGAACACTGAAATATCTTTTCCAAGGGGAGATGATGGCTTAATGGTATTATCACTGGACTATAAATCCAGAAACTCAGCTAATGTTGTGGGGACCCTGGTTCAATTCCCGCTACTGCAGATGGTGGAATTTGAATTGAATAAAAAATATCTGGAATTAAGAATCTACTGATGACCATGAAACCATTGTCGATTGTCAGAAAAACCCATCTAGTTTACTCGTGTCCTAAAGGGAAGGAAATTTGCCATCCTTACCTGGCCTGGCCTACATGTGATTCCAGAGCCACAGCAATATTGTTGAATCTCAACTGCCTTCCAAGTGCAACTAGGGATGGGCAATAAATGCTGGCCAGTGAGCAACGCCCATGTCCCACAAATGAATTTTTAAAAAGCCAGAAATTGGTTAAAACATAGAGCCAGAAATTGGTTAAAACGTAGAGCTGTGGAGAATGCTGATATTTATCCAGTTTCAGACTGAATGAAAATTAACTGTTCTTTGGTTCTAGTGTTTTGTTTTATTTGCAATATTCCCTAAGGGACCTGGGCTATTTTGAATGGTTGTTATACGTCACCGAGTATCAGACTAACCAGCACCAAATGACAATCAAATTGCCTCAGGGTTCCCTGGACTGAAATGGGTTGCAGCCAGTTTTTGATAAATTACACATTTACGCTGCCCCTGACCTGAAAGGGTGATGGCGGTCCAGAGATCAAACATCAGTGTTCTGCTGTTGTTGGGTTTGATGAAGGCTTCGTTGCCAGAGTACCAACGCTATTCATTGACTTGTAGGCAACAGGCCTGGAACTCCCTTAAATGTGGAAAAACTGCAAAGCAGCCTTGTAAGCTAGATCAAAATACATGGTTGATGACCTTAATTCCTGCTTTTTGAATACCTTAACCATCCAGCTTTTGATCTCAGAAACAGGTGTAGGAAATATGTCACCATTGAAGAAGTATATTGGCCCATGTGGCACAATGGTTTCCAGGTGTTTTTCTGCGAGCAGAAAGAATTCTTGACACCTGGAATATTACTTGTTTAAAGTTTCCACACTCAAGCAGGGTATTAATCAGCCAGCATCAGTGTCAAACCCAAACAGCAAGTAAGCTCATCGAAAATCCTGCTAACTGGCCTTTCTTTCCTTTGCTGAATGTTGAATCATAAGTGTCCAAGCTGCAAAGCCTCAGCAGCGGCTGAAGAAACCGTATTCCTGTGTCTTCATATTGTTTGTGCATTTGGATGTTTCCTGACTGACATGGGACAGGAAAGGATGGCAATCTGTGTGATTACCTTGTAGCCGACGCCAGCTGAGTGGTTCGCTGTGAAACGTAATAAAAAATGGTAGGTTTCAAACTTCAAAAAGCTCCAACACAGATGACAAGTTTAACATTATTACCTGGACGGAAGAATTGTTTTATGTTAATAATTCTCTCAGCAATTCTTTTAAAAACGCTTACATAATTGAAGGTAAACCACCTGTAGGCAGGTTTAAAGGATTCGATGCACTGTATGCTAATGGGAAGTGATGCAGAGATTCTAATGGAGGAATTTCTATCAGTAATGGGTCAGGCTGTATTGAATCTCCTGTCAGGTTGTTGAGGCTTGGAAATGAATTGAAACTGCACAGCTCAGTAGAAACATATTTCATTTTGAAGACGCTTGACTGATGCAGAGTCCATTTCTAATCCTCAAAACAGGTATCTTGAGTTTGAAATTATCTGAAGGAATACATTTATTGGAAACTAACTGGAAGAGTCAAAAGGATTTAATTAAAAACAATGAAAAATTCTGATGTTTTTGGCTCACCAAGAGGTGAGCAAACATAGGGATGGATTTTCACCTCCTCAGAGGTGGGAATCAGCTCATAATATTTTGTTTTGCAAGAAAAAAAAATTCCTGTGCTTTCCTAGTCTCATGCCATTTCTTTGTGGTCTTTGACAGGTCAGGAAGGCCTTGCGTGCACTTCTGATGATGTTGGGATGATAAGAAGTGGAGGAAAATTGTTTGTCCTGACACTTGGCATTTTCCTCCCCTTCTGCACATTTCATGAAACCTTTGAAAAATATTTCTACTCATTCGAGGTTAACCCAGTTCCTCCAGGATGGGGAGACTCCAGGATTGGAGTGGAGAGGCTTTCTTTCAGAGATTCTCCTCAGCTTTGAGAACTGGGTGGCCTGACTGCAAGCCAAGAGATTCTCTGCCAGGGAGGGGAATCCCTGCAGGCCTGACCCAGCACTGCCAGATCTCCATTGCAACCTCAGAGTCTTCGGTAGTCAGGTAGCCCCTTTACAAATCTTTATTCTGTCATGGGTGCTGCACCAGGCCACCTTCAGTACATACCAGCATGGGTGCAACAGTAGCAACAGCCTGAAATGACTCGTTCACCACATATATGAATCCAAGGGTGAGAGGAACAAAGACATCAAGTTCCCACGAGAAGAAGATATAGAATGGTGTGGCAGTACCCAATCGAAAGGGTGTACAGGAACAGGGTATTTTAACTGAACATAAGGAAGAACAATGTCAGAAGAGGCTGCACTTGTCCCAAGAGGTAATGGCTGTGCTCAGACCTGCAACAAGACCTGCAGCCAAAGGATGTCAGAGGCAAACCCTCCCAGGAGCCTTGAAAGTGACCCTGTATTTTCTTGCTAGTGTGTCTTTCCATGTCTCCACAGCCAACCTCTGTGGAATTTCCCAGTCAGCAGCACATGACAAATCCATCAAGTCATCTGTGTCCAATTTGCCAAGGTGGGACAGTTTATCTTGTTCAAGACTAACACTCCACTGCAGACAAAGAGGGTGGCAGAATTTTTCTCGTTCGCAGGCTTCCCCAGGTGCAAGGCGGGTTGACTGCGTTCAAGTGGCAATAAGGGCACCCAGGCAAAATTCGGAGAAATACATTAACCGAAAGGGGCACCACTCTTTAAATGTCTAATGCCTCTGTTACCACCGCAAGAAATATCTGCATTAATGCACCTGCTACTCTGGCAGTTGACACAATTCATTTATCCTAAAGCAAACTGGGCCTGCACAAATGTTCTGACTGACTGCTCAGGTGCATGGATAAGGGTTATCCCCTTGACTTCTCACATTCCTCTGCCAACCATTAACCCAACTGCAGAGAAGACAAGAGCCACCTTTACACAAGGACACTAATTGAACATGATGTTTGCCGACTAAAGATAATGTTCAGGTACCTCGACTGTTCAAGAAGTGCTACAGTATATACCTCACTCTGTATCCAGAAGCATTTAGCTATGCTGCATGCTCCACAACTTGTCCTAGAGAAGGAGTTTGCTACAGGACCTGGAGCATGTTGAGGAAGGGAACCTCTTCTCAGATGAGGACCAGCAGGAGGAGGGGAAGGAGAAAGAATGCCACATGGAAGAGGAGAATGAGGATGAAGGTCAAGATGAAGGACCCCAAGATGAGAGAGGTGATATCGCCCTTGATACTATGAGGGGACCATGCAGGACATCGTCATGGCCAGGGATCTTCAGATACCATGGTGCTTCACATGACGAGAATTTTCCATGACTGCGAAGGCTGATCTGGAAAGCAGGGAATGGGTTTGTGATATCAAGGAAAGGGCACTGGAATCATCCTACGAGCAATACACATGGAAGTTCATGAAAGTCAACTGGATGCTAGGTGAAATATTAAATGACTTTTGTCTACATGGAAAGTCCAATATTCTGTAAATATATTGTAAATAGTTAACATTTTGCCCAGATAAAGATTTCTGTTTAACTTTACACGTTTGTTATCTTATTGTACACAACTTACCTAAACACCACGGTGACCCTATTAGTAAAGTAGCCATGCAGTGTCCTCCATTCTTGGGCAATCCTATGTAATGCTACCCTTATTGCCTTGGAGGAGGTGGAGGCAGACTGCTTATTTCCCTGGATTTGTGGCTGTGAGGATTCTGGTGTCTGGCATTGTCAAGCAAGGACCTGATGGAGTTCACCCTGTGACTGCACAACCAAAGCAGAACTTCTTTCCTAGTATTACCTATGTTGTTGGTGCCCATGTGGAGCACAAACAACTGGATCTTCCTCTTCCCACTTCAAGTCCCTCTCCAGTTCAGAGCAGATGACCTGAGCCCTGGCACTAGGCAGGCAACACAGCACTCTGGGCTCTCACTGTCTGCTGCAGAGAACCATGTGTTTACCCCTAACTATACTATCCCCTACTGACACTGCATTTCCTTTTACTCCTTGTTTACTTATGTCTGGCTCGCAGTGTGGCCAAAAAGACATTCTGCCTTTCACATAAATGAGTAATGTAGTATGTTAGGTACATAGGCCACTTGTGGATCATATCAAACAGCATGTCCCATCCACTATTGACAATGGGCAATGTACAGTTCATACCCAGCCAGCTCGTGCTTGCAAAACCCAAGAATTAGTGGTTATTTGATGTGACGATTGGACAACATTTGTGAAATAATCCTCAAAGTGCTAAGAATTACATTGACAACCAATTAAAGATTGTTTGTCGAGCTTGCAGTGTGGTGCAATTGCATATATTGGAAGTTATATAGATTGGGCCCTGTTCTTTGCAGACAGATAGAACAGGTACACATTGCGCCTGGCTCAGCTAAACAAAATAAGTGACAGCCATTTGCTGGTTCATTCCTCAGAGCAAAGACAGTCAAGTTGCCTGGTTTAAATTTCAAACAATGTTTGGCAGTTAACTGTAATTGGTGCATTCTCCATGGCAACGCCTCGCCGAGATTCCAATCTCTTTTCATACAGTATAAATCTGTTTATTTCCCTTACATTATGTAACTGCAAATGTCCTGATGAGTGCAAGACAAAAAGCTTCAATGAAAAAATCATTTTTTTCAAGAGTAATTAATGTAATTCGGTTTACTTACATTGGATTTTAACAACGGCATATTTTAAAGTAAATTTGACTGTGACTGGTGGTAGAGGAAAAAAAAATCTTTCACTAGTTTTCATAGGGTGCTGTTACTACAGGGTGGACAATAGTCAGGGACCACGTCAACATAACGGATATAACTCAATGGGTTAAACCGTACAGGTCCAATAACAGGCAGCCTACTAACAAGAGTGTTTGTTTCAAAGGGATATTTGATGGGCACCAACTGAGGTCCTTTTCTTACGATGGAAAGAAAATCAGTCCTAAAATTTGAGAACAGCTTTGATTAGGGCACTGCAATACATTCAAAGACAAATGAAGGTGAGTGCTGGTGTTAAGTTGGCCAGTACAAGCGATACTTTCTAACACTTCTTACATATTTTCACTGTAACTTTCTGTGTAACATGATCCCACATTTCAAAATGGTGGGCTTGACTTAATTCCTGATGCCCCCAATTTGTGCTTGCACGAGATAGGAATGGGGGTGGTGAACCCATAACCTGCATCCCTGACTTGGCCAGCTCCATTGCAGGGGGCAGACATCTACCCAGATAACAGGATTCAACATGGGAGCATCTGAAGCTCTCTTCCATATTCCACAATTCTGCAGCACTGCATGTGAGAACAGGACAATGCTGCATGGCAAGGCTCAGCCAGTACAGTGCTTCCAATGGTATTTGCTCAATATAGAAGAATGAAGGAAGGAAATATTTTGGCCAGGATTCTCCCAAAAAATTTCCAAGTCCCCAATTTGCGTGAAAACTGGAGTAACTCCAGTTAGCATGATTTTCAGATTGAATCTCCCACACTCTAAGCACTGCAGAGTGCCCAAGCGGGATTCCCTCTGAAAATCAGGGGGTGAGGCCTATTCCCACTGGAGAGGGCGGCAGCATAGTGCTGAGCGGGCCACTGCGTACGCGCCAATCTGTCAGAGCGGAGACCAGCGCATGTGCACTGGCCGTGCATTGCTGGCCACCTGATCGCTGGCCTGCCCCGCAACCCCACATCATTGACCTTCTGGACCCCCCCCCCCCCCCCCCCCCCCTCCCCAGCTCCTGAATTCTGGCCTCCTGGAGCTCTCCGGGCCACCCCCGGTCTCTCCGACTCTGCCCCCCGGCAGCCCAACCCCCGACCCCCACCCGAATGGCCAGTCCCAATCTCTTCTTCCCTCTCTCTGCCTGTGATCCCGAATGCAGAGTGGCAGTGGAACCCCCCATGCAAACCGATCAACCCTCGATTGGCCCCGCCCTCTTGGCACTGCCCGATGCCTGATGGGCAGTGCCAAGGTGCCCCTTGGGCATTGCCAGTTTGCCCTTTGTGCAGTGCCCCCTTACCCCTGACCTCCCAGATGACCATCCTTCACACCAGTGGGGTTGGGCCACCTGTTCCCCATTAGTGGGAAGCATCTGTAAACCTGCTGGAAAGAACCACTACTGGTAGTGGGTGGGAGATGCTAACGGGCCCAGAGACTTCAGTCCTGGGTCTGCTAATGATATGGAAATGCTGATTTCCATATTGTAATCAGCTCCACGCCAATTTCCATAACGGAGCTGATTACGCCAGAATCTTCCAGTTGGGCGCCCAAGAAACAGTCTCCGATGATGTCTCCTGGCCCGCTGTGCTGGGCTGAGAGAATCACCCTCTTTATGTTTGATGGGATCCCTACACTTTACCATATTTTCTAAGAAAATACATAGAACCATAGAAAATAGAAGCAGGAGTAGGCTATTTGGTCCTTCGAGCCTACCCCACCATTCATTTTGATCATCAAAATCAATATCCTGATCCCCTCTTCCCCCCATATCTCTTGATCCCTTTGACCCAAGAGCTTTATCTAATTTCTTCTTGAAATCACACAATGTCTTGGCCTCAACTCTCTGTAGTAATGAATTCCACAGATTCACACTCTCTGGGTAAAGACATTTCTCCTCACCTCAGTCCTAAAATGTTTACCCCTTATCCTTAAACAATGACCCCTAGTTCTGGACTCCCCCGCCATCAGGAACATTCTTTCAGAATCTACTCTGCCTAATCCTGTTAGAGTTTTATCAGTTTCTATGAGATCCTCTTTCATTCTTTTAAACTCCAATGAATATAATCCTAACTAACTTACTCTCTCCTCATACGACAGCCCTGCCATCCCAGGAATCATTCTGAAGACCCTGTGCCCAGGAATCAGCCTGGCAAACCTTTGCAGCACTCCGTGTATAGCAGGGAAATCTTTCCTCAGATAAGCACACCAAAACTGCACACAATACTCCAGGTGTGGCCTCATCAATGCCTTATACAATTGCAGCAAAACATCCCTATTCCTATACTCAAATCCACTTGCTATGAAGGCCAATCATTTGCCTTCTTTGCTGCATGTTGTAGCTGCGCACTTACTCTCAGCGACTGATGCACAAGGACACTAAGGTCTCGCTGAGTATCCACCTCTCAATTTACACTCATTCAAATAATAATCTGTCTTCCTATTTTTGCTACCGAAGTGGATAACCTCATGCTTATCGACATTACACAACATCTGCTGTGACATGACTAGAATGGACACTAAAGCAAAGAATAAATTCAGTCATGGTATAGCCACTTAATTTCATTCATTGGTATTTATATGAGGTATAAACATAGTGATGAAGCATCAGAAAAAATGACAATTGCCATGCACGTGAAAAATGAATCTTAAACAGGGTACAGAATAGTACCACAGTAAATATTTACTTGGTCCTTCAATCTCTGATGGTCACAGTTCGTACCATGTCAGAGACATACTCCGTCAAATCTCCTCCAACAATACTATTTCTTACTTTTTTTTTCTGATAACTGATTTTGTTCTAAATGGTGTCAAGGTGCCCTGATAACATCACTTCTGGTTTTAATGAAAAACATGCAGGTTTGGGGCTATGACTCTATTTATACCCACGCTGCCTTCACATTCAGCGGCTTTGGCAGCTAGTCTCAGCACCACCAGAAAGAAATTGTGACTTTAATCATTTTGTTGACACTGATGCCTAAACTCGGGCTTCCTTTACATGTAAAATGATGTATCATTATGTTAATTGCACTTGCCTGTTGAAGCTGCTACGGCAGCTAGCGCCTCTCTTCCCCGTTACTTTATCATTGCCTCAGGGCTGTTAACACAACCTGGAGGAGAAACCTTTTAGTGCTTTTCTTAATATTAGATGGCATGACAACAGGCTGCAGCTGGAGACAATCTTAATAAAGACAGGTGTCTAACAAATTTGAGAGTGGTGTCTGCTGTGAAGTCAAGAAATGAATAAGTAAGATTTCTCTTTGCCCTTTTTCCCTGAGCTTAATTGCAGAAACTACGCTTGATATATGGATCAATCTCGGATTTCACATCACCAAATGCATGGTACAGAAAGAATGGCTCTGTGATTATACAGAGAAATGAGTAGGCCATTCAGTCGGACCTGTTCTGCTGTTCAATGAGATTGCAACTAATCGGTATTCATAACTCCACCAACCCACTTTGATCTTGATATTCTGACCTAACAAAAATCTATCCATTTCAGCTTGAAGATTTTCAATGCCAAACTGCAACGGTTTTCTGGGGGAAGGGAGTTTCATATTTTTACCAGTGCTTGTGTGAAGAAGTGCTCCATGACATCAGTGAACTGGCTAACTCTAATTTTAAGGTCATGACACCTTTGTTCTGGATTTCCTCACCAGAGGCAGTCGTTTCTCTCTCTATCCTATCATACTGGTTAATCATCTTAAACAACTTAATTCAATCACCCTTAATCTTCCATATTCAAGCGAATTCAAGACCAGTGTCCCTTATCCCTTTTAGTCCCAGTGTCATTCTGACGACCCTGTGCTGCACAGCCTCCAAGGCCAATATATCTTTCCAGGGTTGGAGTGCCTAGAAATGAAACATCATCCTGAGCAAAGTTTTATATTAACGGCGTACGTCTCCAGATGATGTGATTTGTCAAGTGTATTCATGTAGAGGGTGGCGTGTGGTACAAAGTCTCCTTGTTACCCCTTGCTTTTTGCTCTCGCCACTGGATTAATTATTGTGAAAAGAGAGCTGAGTGTGTAAACCGTTCCTTCCTGTACAAAACCTCTTCATCCACAAGGCCTCCCATGATGACGTATGTAAACTATGTCCCTCGTGAATAGAGGCTCAACTAAAGGGGATTCAGAGGAGGTTTGATCTCCAGACATGTGATTTATAGATCCACCGATGTGTGGCTATGCTCTGGGGCCACAGACTAGACCCCCAACTATGGGTATATAATCCCATTGCCTTGTGGGTGCCTTTGGAGAGAAGAAAACTAAGGGAGTAAAGTCTGACAGAAAATATGGAGTGGAGTCCTGGAGGCAGTAATCTGTTGATTGGGCAGCTTTCCAGCAAGTCCTGCAGTAGCACAGGTACCAAACAGCATTGGTTTCATCCTTTCCTATGGACAATACCAGCAATGCCAAGAGGGGGTCCTGATGCTTGGACAATTTTGGATCTCCATACTGTTTGGCCAGACCTGTATTCCAGCTTTGAGGTTTACTTTGGCACAACAAAGGAAGCAACAGTTACCATTTATAATCTCTCACTCTGTTGGCATAGAGCACATGTGCCAGGGATTACTTCCAACAATAGATAGCTACTGCCGACCTCAAGTTGGGTAACCCTTGGTCAATTTGATGGTGTCCCGCCACAACCAGCTTGCTTCAATGTGTGCATGGAACTTAGTGAGTCCTCTTTCAATTAACTGGTCTCTAATCCACCCACCAGGCAAGACAAACTCAATAAAGAAGACACCAGTCTTGCACATTGCAAGCTGGAACATTAGGGCCATGCATTCTGGCCTTAGTGATGATTCTTTGCATGTTGATGATGCACAGTTATGATTGACAAAGAATTTACAAAGGTCAATGTGGACATTTCTGCGCTGCAAGTAACTGGACCCACTCAAAGCAAATCTCTTAAAGAGAAAGAATACATTTCCCTCTGTCAGGGGAAAGCCCAAATGGCAACATGTGAGCGTGGGTTTTGCTGTAAAAAGGCATTCTTCTCATGATGATGAACCCACAACAGAAGGCTCAGAGAAACTTCTTATTTTTCACTTGTTAAGAAGCATGGGCCCAGTTAATCTCATGTGTATCTAAGCCCCAATAGCTACTGCAGTGCTGACTGTGACACTGATCACTCCCTGGGGTGTAGCAAGGTCGGGCTTCAACCAAGGAAACTATACCATTCCAAGAAGAAAGGTCCTCTCCGGATCAACACTTACCACACCAGTGACCCAGAAAGGACCTAGGACTTCCTCAACTTCCTCAATCAGGCTTTTTGGAACAACAATGCCCAAGGCCAGAGTGTGATCGCAAAGTGGGACCATGTGTGCAATCTTCATAGCCCTGCACTCACTGTGTACAGGAAACGAGGTCAGAGAAATGCTGACTGGCTTGAGACTTACTGGACTGAAATGGAGCCAATTGCTGCAACCATGAGGAGAGCTCTCATGAACACAAGTCCCCAGTAAACAATGCAAACAGTTCATGATGCTTTCAGAGCTGCTGGAATTCAGTCTCAGCAGACTGCTCAGCACTGCGCAAATCAATATTGGCTTAAACTTTGCAACAACATTCAATCTGCTGCTGAACCTGGGGATGCTAGAGAGATGTATAAAGGGATCAAGAAGGCAACAGCAAACAAATTGGTTCTGTTGAAGACAAAGACAGGGATGATCATCACTAAATCTAACAAGCAGATGGGAAGGTGGGTGGAGCATTACCTCAAATCCTATGTAATGAAATACACTGGGCGAATTCTCCGGCCGTTCACGCCGGCGGGATTTTCCATTCCCGCTGGCATCGCACTCCTTCCAGGTGGTGTGAGGTGACATCAATGGGAAGTCCCATTGACAGTGGCGGGACCAGAGAATCCCGCTGCCAGTGAACAACGTGTCACCTCCCGTCGCTGAGAAACACATGGCTGGGAGGCTGGAAAATTCACCCCATTGCCACTCCAGATTTTCCTGCCATGGAGGAGCTGGACAGTGAGTCCACCATTGTAGAGCTTAGAAAGGCCAATGACTGTCTTGCCAGTGGTAAAGTCCCTGGAAATGAAGGCATTTCATCTGAAATTATCAAAAGTGGAAAACCGGCACTGCTGCAGCATCTCCATGGACATCTGTGTCTCTGCTGGAAAGAAAGACTTGTGCCTCAAGACATTCATGATGCAAATAGAGTCACCATGTAACAAAACAAATGGAATTGCAATGACTGCAACAATTACTAAGCATCTCCTTGTGAAGTATTGTGGAGAAGGTCTTTACTTGTGTTGCTCTGACCAAATTGCAAACCCTGGCGTCACACATCTACCCTGAGTCCCATTGTGTCTTCAGAGCTGATAGATTAACAGTTGAGGTGATTTTATCCTTTCAGCAGTTACAGGAAAAGTGCCATGAACAGCACAAACCACTCTACACGGCCTTCACACACCTCACTATCTTTTTGTGATTTTTGTATGTGTTCCCTTAAATCTCTCTCGTCATCTACAGTTTCCTGTTTCTCAATAGGTTAGACCATGATGACCAGTGCTGAATATGCTATTGATAGGTTGTCAAAGAAAGGTAGGATTTATATTAAAATAAATGTAGGTTCCATGTAAGCCAGAAGGAAGAGAAATGAATTTCCAGTGCCTAGCTTGCTACAGACTTCCCTCCCTCCACTTCTCTCCCACTCACTGACTTACAAGACTTTTAATTAATTTGATTGATATTTCTTTGGTGAATGCTAAGGAGAAAGGATTCTGCCGTGAGAATGATATGGGGCCTATTTTAAATCTATCCAGCTGTTAGAAATGGGTAGGTGGACGTTAAAATTGAGCCTTTCCTTCTGCATATCCAATGCATTCACATTTGTCCCCATTTCAATTCCTGGTTTTTGGTAATGCTGGGACAGACAGTGGTCTTTTTAATATTCAGATGTGGTGGGGACGGGTGGGGGGGGGGGGGGGGGGGGGGCGGTCAGATGATAGAATTCAGACAGTGATGTGAATAACAGCTGTGGCATCTAATGCAGAATCATGCCCAAGGAAGATAGGCAAACAGAGTAATGACCTATCATTTATTTTAGGTTTCCTTGTGGGCCAGAGGAGCAGGGTCATATTTTTAGGTCCCACCATGAAAATTTGGGCCTTTGGGCCTTCCTTGCTTCAGCCTTCCCTCCCTCAATTCGACTTACAAAGCTGATAATTAATTAATTTATAATTTGTGATACTTTATCAATGTATTCCTCTCTTATTTGTTTTCTATTACTCCTCGGTCACCTGCTTAAACACACCATTCCCTGGTTCAGATAACTCTGTTTGCAAACCTGTAAAGAACACACAGGACACTTAATTACTTGTCTGATGAGCTGTGCCTTTTATCAGGAAAGAATTTGACTGAAGTTGAGAACATGCTGGAAAATTTTGGGTCGGAGCCCACTGTGGTTAACCACTCAATCAAGGAGTGTCATGTTTAAGTCGGGAAACGTTGGAAAGAAGTTAAATTAGCTTTGACATTTGCTCTTTTGTTTTCATGCTGCAACATATGTTTGAATGCTGAATTCATAATGCATGATTGGTGAACTAGTTTGGACAGGTTAATGAGTACGCGCGTGGGATAGGATTTAACTAATATTTAAAATTATACAATCGTAAAAATATTCTGTGGCAATTGTGGTATCTTTTGAGCTGATATTTATTCAGATCTGTCAAACTGCCAGATTTGGTAACTCCTTAAATCCAGATTCTAAATTCCAATTGCCATCAGTTAAAATCAGTGTATGCCAGTTTAAGAAGATCAATTGGTTTGAATTGAACTCCATTGGTCAGAATTGGAATTTGAGCAGTACATTCCTGATTTATACAAAATATTCAAAGAAGAATCAAATGAAATGGAAAAAAAAGACACCAAAGGATGTTGAAGTTAATCATTCTTTTCAACCACTTGAGTTAGGAGTGAGATCTTAAGGGAGATACCTTTTTAATATCCATACACTGATTTGGTTCCATTCCATCCCATGGATATTGTAGAGTGAAAACATTATTTTTAACCTCAAGGTATTAATTTCTGCTTTGATAGTATTGGCTTTATCATACGTACAATGGCACGGAACTTCATTATGGAAAAATCAAGACAATATGAAAATCATTTCTGTGCTATACTGACAACGTTTCTCCCTGAAAGATTGCAGTTTGTATCTGGCGACTTTTATTTCTTATTTTTGTTCTCCTGAAGACTTCAGTGCCACTTATTTGAAGCCCTCATCAGACAGCGACCATTTCAGAATTTTCCTGGAGATTCTTGTTGGCAGGAATCCATATGCAAATTGCACTAGTCAAGGGTAAAAGTTGCAGCCTGCATTCTCCACAATAAAAGGGGCACTCAAAGGCAATGAATAGCATCGTGAAGCTATAATCAGTGTTTCCTGATTGCAAACCGGCCTTCTCACAAAACAGCATCCTTTTTATCTTTTATATTGAGGCAACCCGAACAGGCTTAGTACAAACAACATCAGAGAAAAGGTACAAGGGAGGACTTTAATGGGAATATCCTCCAGAACATGTTTTCCAAATGTACCTTCACCACACTAATGGGGTAGGGGCAATCTCACCCCCACAGATGAAGATGTTGAGAAATAAAGTGAGAATTCTCTGAAGCAGTGGCCCTGACAGAATCACAGGGCTGGGTTTTTGTTTCTGGGTCAGGACCCTGAAATCAGGAGCCCTTCTGGGTCCCAGCACCACGGGTTATTAATGACAGATGACATACTTGGCATCCAATTAGGGGCGCAGCAGGCACAGAGTAGGTAGGCGAGGAACATGGTGGGCTCAAGGGGAACTGGCAGTCATTATTGTGGTTGTCAATTTAATTCACAACGGATGAAAGAGGGGATCAGTGGCTCAGCAGCAGCTAAGGCACCCATTGCAAAGGCAGCCCCACTCAGTCACTGATGCCTCATTTGGGTTCTTTTGGAAAGAAATGGCATCATGGCAGAGCATTCTGTTTTTGAAAAGTGTTTGGAGAAACGCAGCCGGAGAAACGCAGCCAGAGAAACAGATTATAGCTGGAGGTGGTTCTGGAAGTGAATGGTCACAACATTGTAAGTTGGAGATGGGTATAGATTTGGGAGCAATGAATTGACCTTCTGAGGACCAGCTGAGTGAGTGCAATGGAGCACTGAGACTACAGGCCTCCAGGTCGACAGTCACAAGCAGATTCATGAGCTGACCAGCCTTAGGTCACATACAGCAGAATTCTGCCAAAAATGTCTGGCCCAAAATTTTCCATCCCATTCTCCATGGGAATCGTAGCGGGTGGGACAGAAACATTGACGACCATTTAAAGGTCCACTGACCTCAGGCAGGAATTTCTGGTCTGATGGGGAATCTCAAAGGGGCTTCTGCCCGGCATTAAATGTGATATGGCCTCTCCCATGTGATTCTCTGGCCCTGCGTGGCCCCAGCACTGGAGAATCATGCCCATGAGCATTGAAAAAATGTATGCTCAGCAGCATTACAGATCCAGGGGGAAAGCTCACAGCGCTTGAAGTAGTGGAGGAGGTAATGCTGAAGACATTAACATCATAACCAGAATTCTCTGAATGCTACCGCTGCCAGAGAGAACAGAAAATTATGGCGCTCGGTCAAATCTCCATTCATGGCAGCGGAACTGGAGAATCTCAACCGTGGGCGAGGTCAGAGAAAGAAGTTTAACAACACCAGGTTAAAGTCCAACAGGTTTATTTGGTAGCAAATGCCACCAGCTTTCGGAGCGCTGCCACTTCGTCAGGTGGAGTGGAGAAATGCTCACAAACAGGGCATACAGAGACACAAACTCTATTTGCAGAATAATGATTAGAATGCAGTCTTTACAGATAATCAAGTCTTAAAGGTACAAACAATGTGAATGGAGGGAGCATTAAGCACAGGTTAAAGAGATGTGTATTGTCTCCAGACAGGACAGCCAGTGAGATTCTGAAAGTCCAGACAAGCTGTGGACCTCTCCAAGGAGGTCAAAGAACTCAGGCCTACATGTCTTAACCCAGCTCCAAGTAGCAAAGGAGATCACTATGGTCTTAAATCTCACCCTCTTGATCATAGAATCATAGAATCCCTACAGTGCAGAAAGAGGCTAGTCGACCCACCGAGTCTGCACCAACTCTCCGACAGAGCACCTTACCCAGGCCCACTTCAGGCGCTATCCCCATAACCCCATGCATTTACCTCACTAATCCCCCTAATCTACACATCCTTGGATACTCAAGGACAATTTAATATGGCCAATCCACCTAACCCGCACATCTTTGAACTGTGGGATGAAGCCGGAACACCCAGAGGAAACCCACGCAGACATGGGGAGAATATGTAAACTCCGCACAGTCACCTGAGGCTGGAATCGAACCCAGGTCCCCGGAGCTGTGAGGTAGCAGTGCTAACCACCATGCCATCGTGCCGTGATCTTACAGGAGTGCACAGTGCAAGAAAACTGGTTTGGTCAGGTGGTTGAGTGCCCCATCTGGCAGCCATGGAGAGGATGACCTTTGACCTGTCCAGGGTGGAAGCGCATGAGAGAGTGGGCAATGGCGAGAGTGGAGTTCATGCAAGACAGGGTGAAGTGATCTGATCATCTCCAGGTAATGAGGATGGAGCTCAGGCCTCCCCGGATCCTGTCATGCCAGAGCAGTGATTCTAATAGCTGCTTCAACTCTGCAGAAACAGATAATGGCAGAGGTGATTTTTGTAACCGCCCTCTTACATTTCCCACAGGCCCAATGATACAGGGAGAACCAACACAGACCAGAGCAACGGCACAGCATCATCTATAGATGGGAAAGAAGTGAGTGATCCTGTTAATTATTTAAATACATGTTAGCATACAGCTTACAGTTGGAGGGCACACTTTGAATAATGACTTGTGCACATATAAAGAGACACTGCATTTTAATTTGATAATTTTCTGTTGAAGTTTTTGTTTTAAGTCACAGTTAAATTATAGTACTCCTCTAAAAGGGTTTGATCATTGATTGACTTCTTCATTTGTCTATGAGTCTATCAGAAGAGTCTAATGAGACATTTTGTACTGAGGTATGGGGTGTTCTGGGGGTTGTTGTGGGGGTGATGGGCGGCAGTAAAATCGAATAGACAGGATATCTCTGGGATCCCAGACCCAGATACAATTTCACACTTGGGCAGGCAGGGCCTTGGTCAGGAAACCCACGTTTTCACTTATTAAAGCACTTAAGTGGCCACTTGTGGGCCTTTTCTGGCCCAGCTTCAATTTTTAGGCAGGTGGGAGTGGGTAGGGTGGGAGAAAAAACTTTTCTCCATCACGGGTGGGAAGAGGGTTGGGGAAGTGGGATTACATCAATCCAAAGGCTCCCTCAGAGTTGCAGTGACCTTGTTGTTCCAATCACTCCTGCACCCACCCGCGCCCCCCCCACCCACCCCGCAGCACCCCACCCCAGCCCCCTGTCTCCACCGCACCACCCCCCCCTCCCCCGGCCTACACCTTGATGCCACAATCGGCCCCTTCCTGACTCCCCAGGACATCCCCTACCCTCTCACCCCAGGATCCCCAGGACTTACCTTTGCAATGGTCCTGGGACTTAGTTCCAATCAGAGTGCTGCTGTACCAATTGTGCCTGGACCAGTTGGAGAGCAGTCAGCCAACCAATGCTCAAGTGAGTGTGAAATGATAATGGGCTTCTGCAAGTCAGTGGTAGTGGTTAGGCCACATGGAAGCGGTCACGAGCAAAGAGTTCCTCGTCAATAATTTCACTTTATATTTCACTTGGGTGACATATGTTTGTGTTAGGTAACACAGACTCAATGCAATGGAAATGTTGGTTGAACCCAAACCTGAGTGGTTTCAATACTTGCCTTGACATCAAAGCTAAAAAGGAAGAAGTGAGGGAATGGGGCACTGGTGTATGCTTGAACCAATGTGTAGCTGGTGGAGACTTGTGCCTCATTTGATGTGGGGAACAATGGAAATATTCAGTGTTGTGTGCATGATGGATGCATTACCTTATTCAAATGAAGGTGAGCATCAGAGCCGAGTGTATTTCAGAATGAAGGCCCCTGAGGAGAAACCTGCTTGAATTAGAACTGCCCGAATTTCCCTCCCATCCTGATCACCTTGACCAGATGAGGATCACCTCATGGGCACTGTCCTCCACCGATCTTCCTCTTCCTCCTCTCTCTCTCTGAAGAAACATGCTGTTCCTCCACTTCTCCTTGGTGAAGTGTCACATTTCTCCAGAGCGTCACGATATGGAGAACACAGCAGACAATAACAATGTAACAGATCATAGGGGGAGGATACTGGAGACCACTATTTAACTGGCCAAGAAACTAGAATCACACCTCAAGTTAGTATCAAGGTAGTACCTCAAGGTAGTATTGCTCAGTCTCTGCTGCAGGGCCTAACATTGGTATCGGTAATCAACTCTGCAGGGGATATACCTCGTCTCCTTAACAGCCGTCCATTGAGTCTCACTGGAGTGAGGAAAAGCTACGGAAGCCGCATTTGTCTGAGGCTGAATACGGTTTTGATAGCTGCCAGGAACAACATACACACCTACACAAAATGCTTACTGTGTTTGCAGACCAGCTAGACAGTTAGGGAATGAAATCCTTTCCTCTTGAGGAATCAACCTGGCTGCATTTGGATGGAATCGATGACCCTCCCCTCTCCTGCGCCTGGGGAACCAGAAGGCGAATCTCACCGCCCAGTATGCCCGTGTTATGCCATCCATTTGGAACTCGATGTAATATGCGTCCCCCTCGAACATTCATTTGAGAAATGCCACCCAGGTCAGCAGCTGATCTTTTGAAAGACCAAGCTGTGGGGAAGTTCGGAATCAGTGTGACCACTACTGTGTGGCAGACTGTATTCACAAGACTTGCTAAGCCTGAGGTGATCCTCAATGAGGGCACACAGGTCAGAAATCAGTTGCCTGGATAGATGCAGGCTCTTGCGGCACTGATGCTCTGACATTTCTAAGAAATTTGTTTTTCATCAGTGCACCCTGTTGTCAGGGATTGTCTTCTTGTCTCCCAAACCCTCATTCCTAAGCTTACATCGCTCATGGCCAAGGGTCGGCATCTGCTGATGCTGAGGCTTCTCTTCATTGCCACTCATCTCCAATTTGAAATAGCTAGTCCCCATTTCCAGGAATGGCCTTACTTGCCTCCAGTTGGATGATCATGGCTTCCTGAACCCTCCAGATATGTCTCCTGGTACACCCACCTAACAATTACCCCAGCACTCACTGGCCAAACTCTCAGGGAGCACTAACCATGCATTGGCTGCTGTGTACCAATACATGAGGTGATCTCTGAGCCTTCCCTGTCTATATAATGCTCTGAGTCACGCTCATGTGCATGAGTGACTCCCAGTGCAACCCTTCATGCTTTATGGATGAACTTGAGGCCCTCAGTATTTTCCATGCCTCCTCCCAGAAATTCCAAAGTAACTCGTTTGCATACCAAATTATCATAGAATCCCTAAGGTGCAGAAGGAGGCCATTCGGCCCATCGAGTCTGCACTCAGTCTCCGGCAGAGCATTTTACCCAGGCACTATCCTCATAAATCCAAGTATTTACCCCACCAACTCCCCTACGCTACACATCGTGGGACACTAAGGGGAAATTTAGCATGGTCAATCAACCTAATCTGCACATCTTTGGACTGTGGGAAGAAACCGAAGCATCCAGAGGAAACCCATGCAGACATGGGGAGAATGTGCAAACTCCACACAGTCCCCAAGGCTGGAATTGAACCCAGGTCCCCTGGTGCTGTAAGGCAGCAGTGCGAACCACAGTGCACTGTCAAAGTAGTAATTCAGCCAAATGTCAGTTTCCCATCACCGAACGCTCTTTATCGTGTACCAACAAAGACGCCACTCTCGCGGCTTACAGCTCGGTAGTTCAACACCTCGGGAACAATGGTCCAGGTGAAGCAACAGGTTTAAAAGCCCCCGCTCAGTGCCTCCTCTAGAGCAAGCCTCCACTTGCTCAATAAGGGAGCTTGTACTCCATGAAGTCCATGGGGAGATCTATCGACAATCCTCCGTGGCCTTTGTGGCCATCGTAACAACTGATATGCTATTTATGGGTGGCTTCCCACTTTCCCACTCTTTTTCAAAAATTGCAGAGCTTTGGAACCACTTCAGGAGTCTGTCACACTTGACAATACATTTTCCAAAAGCGTTCACCTGCGTTCTAATGTCCACTGAGCTATGAAAATTCAGCCCATGGTATTATGTCATTTGTAGCTGTTTCTCATCTATACTAATGTGCAAGTATAGAAGCCAAACAGAGCTCCACAAAAGTATAGAAATTAGGATTTATACAATGCCTTTCATGACCTTTGATGCCCCAATGCACTTTGCAGCTTTTAATTACTTCAATCACCAATGTCTCACAGTCAAAGTTAGAATCCAATTAGCACACACCAAAGACTTGCAAATAGCAATAGGTGGATTAATTTGTGATGTTGGTTGAGGATTGTATTTAGGCCACGACAGAGGAAGGATTCCCTGGTCTTCTTCAAAAAAGTGTCATGGAATCTTTTACATCCGTCTGAACAGGCAGATAGAAACTCATTTTAAGGTGTCATCTAAAGGTCAACACCTTTATCAGTGTAACATTCCCTCAGATTGCACCAGATTGTCAATTTAGATTAAGCTCAAGGCCTGGATGGGAATTTAAATTAATAACTTTCTGGCCCAAAAGCAAATCTTAGGCCATTAAATGATGCTATTTGAATCTTAGTGTATGAATGCTTTGTTTGTTCAAATGAAACTCCATTTCTATTCTTTAAAATTGACCCATCTCTTTCATTCTGCTTAAATGATAAACTGTTGGGAACGGATTGCTCAATTGTTATAGAATTTGTTAGACTTTCATTTCTATTGAAATCAAAATGGTTTTCTGCTCCATCATTTTACTGCATAAACAGCAAAGGTAAACAGTGGACTTTAATAGCAGACAAATTAATTTCATTTGCGCAAAAAAAAAATAACATTTGAAGCAGTTTAGAGAAGGTTCACTTGTCTCATTCCTGGGGTGAACGGTTGACCTTATGAAGAAAGGTTGAACAGGTTGAATCCATACTCAGGGGAATTTAGAAGAATGAGAGGTGATCTTATTGAAACTTGTAAGATCCTGAGGGGTTTTGGTCGGGTAATGCTGGGAAGATGTTTCCACTAGTGGGGGGAGATTAGAACTAAGGATCTCAGTTTAAGAACAAAAAGTCTTTTGATTGGTATACAATGAAAAGTATTGTTTCTTGCACGCTATACAGACACGACACGGTGGCACATTGGTTAGCACTGCTGCCTCACAGCACCAGGGACCCGGGTTCAATTCTGGATTTGGGTCGCTGTCTGTGTGAAGTTTGCACATTCTCCCCAAGTCTGCGTAGGTTTCCTCCGGGTGCTCCGGTTTCCTCCCACAGTCCAAAGATGTGCGGGTTAGGTTGATTGGCCATGCTAAATTGACCCTAGCATCAGGGGGATTAACAGGGTAAATATGTGGGATTACGGAAATAGGGTCTCGGTGGGATTATGTTTGGTGCAGACTTGATGGACTGAATGGCCTCCTTCTGCACTGTAGGGATCTATGATTCCATAAAAACATACCATTCATAGAGTAGATAGCGGAGAAAGTAGGGAGAGGGTGCAGAATATAATGTTGCAATCATAGCTAGGGTGTAGAGAAAGATCAGCTTAATATATGGTAGGTCCATTCCAAAGTCTGATGGCAACAGAGAAGAAGCTGTTCTTGAATTGGTTGGTACGTGACCTTAGATTTTGTATCTTTTTCCTGATGGAAGAAGATGGAAGAGAATATGTTCAGGGTGCGTGGGGTCCTTGATTATGCTGGCTGCTTTTCCAAGGCAGCGGGAAATGTAGACAGAGTCAATGGATGGAGAATTTGTTTCTCTTAGAGGATCGTTAGTTGTGGAGGCTGGGTCATTGAATTTATTCAAGACAGAATTAGGCAGATTTTTGAAGGGCATGGTTACTGGGGGGCAGACAGGAAAGTGGAGTGATCTTATTGAATAGCGAAGCAGACTCAAAAAGCCGAATGACCTACTCCTGCTCTTAAGTCTTTGTTCCTAATATTTAAGCAGCGTAATGGTAGCTATTTGAGGATTATTCAATCAAATTCCCCCAAATCAGTTTGGAAACAACCCAATACCACATGGTAGTGTGGTACACTGAAAAAGCCAAATGGAACGTAGGATTTGGTATATTGTTACATTACAACCACAATTGCTTATATGATAGGTGTCCAAACTCTTCAGGAAAAGCACCCAACACATCCCCATGGGAAGGGGGAGAGAAATCAGAGGCATTGACCCGAAGTATCCTATCGGCCCTGGTGGACAGCAGCAGGAGAGGCCCTGGCAGTAGATTTATTTTTCAGGTATTGCGGTGAATGCAAATGTTGTAGATGTTGTTTGTGCAGAAGATGCACTTCAGCAGTTATTAAAAGCAATTGTTTTTAAAGGAGGTGTCATCATTCTGGGGAAATGTCACAAATGACCTTATGACATTATTCCATCACCAGTTTTTGTTTGGAATAGACTATTATTGATTTTATCATGAGTATCACCATATAAATTGTACCTCCTCCCTATACCATTATACAAAAATATGTCTTTTTACATTGTAGATAATTAGTCAACCTCATTCTCATGAAGCTGCCCTCAATAAATATTTGGTGCCGTAGTCCAAAAGACAGCTCATTCTCCTCTCAATCATTAACAGTCTGACATTATGCTCAGCCTCACTCCTGTATCTGTTTAAATTTTCTCTTGGCTTTGACGCAATAAATTAATGCTCCTCTGCACTTCTGGACTTCAAAGATTACAAGACGCTCTTTGCCTCAAGGCTGGAGTTATACTGTACTCTTTACAAATGCAGATTCATGGTAGAGAACCCTGCTTTGGTAAACCTGGTAACTTTCTGGGATATAATGACACTTCTGCATCAACATGCATTGAAAACTGTTTTGCAAAAAAAAATGAAAGTTGCAACACAAAATGCAACCTAAGGCCAAGGAGAAGCTGAAGATGGTACTCTAGTCCTCCAGGCAAATATGATAAGCCTTTCTGCTATCAGAAGTCTTGAATGGATCATCCATGAGTACAGAATAGAATGTTGACATTGGAATCAAACCAAGTAAACTGATCTACGAATGTCAATAAAATGGAATCTTTGGAGCATGCTGCCCTGGGTTTCCTTTTCTGAAACTGCAGCTTTGTAAAAACCATGTAAGGAAGGGCTGATGCTTCAGTAAAATACATGTCCTCTAGTAAAGAAAGGCTTGTATCTTAACCCAGTGCTGTAGACAGGCAACAACAAAAAGGTCCCTCTTTTATAAACATTTATAAACATTTAAGTGGCAGTGTGCAGACATCCACTGTGTGAATATGAGAGATGCTGCATTGTCACGTGATGCAGCCAGAGATGTAGTCAGTATTTTTTAACCTGTCACGACTGCATTAAAACCTGGTTTTGCAATCATCCCCTGCTATTCCACTAAATTCTTTGTTGGAAGCAGTGTAATGCTTAGTTGACATTGTTGGTGACAGGGTGGCTGAGACTGTGATTCTACCATCAGCAATATGCCTTGTTTAAATGCATCTAATTAAAAGTGTATTATTTATTTTCAAACATAGCACCTTTATTGTCCTACAAACAAATTTCTCTTTCCCCAAAACATGAGAGTCCTACTTCATAACCGGATAGATAAAGAAAGAGGGAGTGATAGTTCAATGCACCACAGCATTGTGTTGCTCAATACCTACTGGTTTAGAAGTCAAAATGGTGGCAGTGGTGTGTGTTTGCATCCAGACGTTTAAATACTAAACAACAAGCAGGGTCCAACTCCAAAAATGTCTGCACAATTATCAAATCAGATAAAGCATCACTTTAAGCACAATTTTACAAATTCAGGTTATGTTTCTGCCCATGGAAGTTTAAACGGTTAATTGTGTTAGTGCGGAATGATCATCGCACTATTTCGATGTGACTGATTGAGGTCACAACATCTGCAATCTGCGTGGATGAAAGTCAGTAAACTGCGACATTATGAAAGCAGTTAAATTTGCATTCTGCTGATAGACCTAAGCTGAAATCCAAACTAAATGGATGAAATCTTGATTTTGTGCCAATTGAAAAAAGGAACAACAGAGATGTAAAGCAGACTGCCCGATCGCCGTCGCCCATTTTACACAATTGCACAAAGTCGAGATCTACCCCAGTACGTGCCAAGCTGCTAAATTCCAAAGGTTAGATGCCCTGTTTACTTAAAGGAGACTGTTCAGAGATTTTGGGTTGCAGGGACATTTTTGGATAAAAATCTCCCAAAGTTTCCACAGTTACTTTGACAGATACCTGTGATGGCTGAACCAACAGGTTTTACTGTAGAGTGACAGCACGGCAGCTTGTCTTAACATTTGGTTAATCTGTACAGTGATCTATCATCACTGTGATCAGAAACAAATACAGTGGCAGCTTCTGAACAGGAACATCCTCGAGGTGAAAATAATGTTCTCTTTGTATAAATTTCCTACTAAGCAAAGAATGTAGAAGGTATAGTGATGTATTGTTGGCAGAAAGGAATGTCTCCTTTAAACAAACATTTCCACTAACAAAGCATTTACCCCCTATTTCTGATTTAAAATGCCAAAAGGGATACTGTATAATAATTAGGCTCTGGAGATACTTCAGTTCCTTAAGTACAGTGCAACTTCAAATGCCTTTAAGAAAAATCCGATGAGCAGTAAGGCTTTGTGCTGCATTAAATATGTAAGCAGATCCAATTTGGATTTCAGGCCCCGTAGCTTTAAAGGTTTCAAAACTACAACGATATCATCGACCAACATCAGAATGGTGGAAATTTTCCCCTTAATAGAGATCAAAAAAACAGCATGACTGCTTTGCAACTTGATTCTGTTTCACGCAACTACATATAAAACAAAATTGTTTAGCAACAGATTAAACACACAGCTGAACTACAACATGCAAAACAAACCTGGTTAAAGGAATTAAAGTTCTTGATACAATTTTTGAACACAATACAGATTGTGCAGAAATACACAGCGGCTATGGTCTTGTTGTACTGTAGGGTGCAACCGGCATAACACTTGTATTAGTACTGTCCTTGAGATAGAAATCTGAAGTAGAAAGGACCCAGTAGCTTCTATGCATCACATATTCAACTTATTGTCGACTTACTGAGAGCTTTAACTGTCTTGAGTGTCAAAAGATTTTCTTAGGCTTGTGGAAAAGTAAGATGCTTTTATGACACCGCAAATGAAAACATTGTCCATAAAAAAATTGGAACTAAAAGAAATGATTGAAATTAACACTGTTAATTCAAAGTATTGCCAACCAAGATTCTCATATTTTTGCATGAAAGCAAACATGCAATAGATTCAAATATTGATTATTGAAATAATTAGATAAATTGTTACCTCCATCAAAAATGCACAAATAACAAAAATGACAACTAAATGCTTCCATTGTTGCTTCAATAGTTAGACAATATTTCACACTAATTTCTTTAGTGTCACACGGAGAGTATTATATTACCTGGAAAGTGTTCAATGCAATTGATTTCCTTTTGCACTGTAAAATGTTTTTTTTTCTGCTGATCACTTGGCAGGTTTGGTTACAAGAGACTTTCAAAACCACAAACTGTGTTGTGGTCTTTTGCACTTGCTGCTCCTCGAAAGCTCAGGCTGTGCTTTGAAATACTACAAAATATTGATGACTGTTCCACATCCAATGACTGCTCAGACAGATGGACTTTCTGGAGATCTTTTGAAGTAGCTATTAGCGCAAATCAAAGGTTGCGTGCGTTCTTATCTTTCTCTTTGCCCTTCTAGAATATTCATAAATGAATTGAAGACTCATAATTCATGTGTGAGAATAAAGCAGATGAACCTTCAACTGAAGTAACTTTGTCGTTTTGTTATATTTTCTATCAATATCATTTATAATTAATAAATTGCTGGATCATTCCTAGATGAATTAAGTTTTATTCCAATCTGTGAATCAATGTCCCTGGCCATGTATGTTTCATTATTGACAACATCCTCCACATTTACTCCTATAATTAAGTTATAGCTCCAAATCTAACTTTTCTGGAGTGTTTGAAATGACTATGTGGTGTTCTTAATTTCAGCTGCTGTTTCATCTCTCTCAGTAGGTGCCTATTTTATTGTTAAAGGTCACACTCATTTGTCTGCAGCAACAAAGGCAGCCTTAAAGTTTGCTGTGGATTTGACAGACAGTGGTCCCTATAAGTGATGGCCTTAAGGACAGGCCTGGCACTGGGAGACAGCCACCACAGCAAGGGAAATAACAGATAACAAATCATGCCACTATTTGTCCTCCTGGCGTGATTGACGACATCACAGCGGGTGTAACTTTTCAATGTCCTCAGATTAAAACCGCTCAAACAAATGAGTTCTGAACATACTGTCCGGGGTGTCAAAGTAAGCTGCTATAGTGAAAAATGTTTTGGGAACACCATGATTTTGTTATATTTTTAAAGAGAATGGCCATTTTGGTTATCACATAGAAATTTCCAGTTCTGATGTTGCTTTATTCATGTTAACTTCGATTATGATAAAAACTTAAAATGATATAACTTATATATCACAATAAGTTCAAGACTTCCACAATGACATACTAAAATATTATAAATATTTGTGTGTGTATACATATGTGTACATGCATATATGCATGTACATGTACTAATAAACCTGCCTAACTGGTTGGAGCATCACTTGACATTAATATCATTTCACTTGCTATAATTTGTGCTGTTTTCCACACATACACCATGCACCGTGCATTACTCTAAACAACTCAGTGACGATGCACGTTTTGTGTTAAACCGAATGGTGGTGCTTAAGTTAACACTTGTTTTAAGTAAATGATGAATTTGCCCAGCACTGAAACTGACACGGCAGCACTAAAACAAATACCCGATTGACTTTCAACAATATGGCATCTCACAAAACTGATCTGTACAAATGAATAATTTAGAAAAAAATATTTGTTTAAACAGATGTGACTTACATCGTATTTACTAACTGTCAAGCAGCCAGAATATTTAATCAGCAGCATTATAAAATATTTATTTCAAAAATCATTCTATAAAGCCACAAAAACCCCATTCACTGTACAGACAAGTAAAACAAATCATTCATCAAACAGGATTCGTTACATCTGCTTGGTGGCTTCGGTTACATAGCATGCAAACTACTACTTGGAGTTTAATAAGCGAATGCCACAGTGCTCAGCTACACTGTGCACATAAGCCCAGAGTGTCGCTGGAGCCAACTCTGGACTCAAAAAGATACCCAACATCGGGGATTTTCTAAATGCTCAGCAGCACAGGCAAGAAATTGCAGTGCATGGTGAGTGATTTGATCAGTACGTAGATGAAACTACCCATGGCTGTCCGATTCCTTTGTACTAAAGCGGATTTGTTACATGTCTGCTTTGTGCACAATGTATTTCTGTTATACTGATTTGTTGACCTGTGATTAAATGTTCTAATAAACTTAGCTGGCTGCTGTACAGACAGAACATCTGGAGCTGTGTTTAATTTCATGTCAGATTGAGACAGGAAACACCTGCCTAGGTGAAGTAATTAAAAAAAAGAGACATTAATCCAAGTGTTGGGGAAATGAATGTCACAGTCATCACATTGGAGGCAATGTCAACAAAGACAATAGTCGAAATTAATTTGGACGAAGTGATCTAAAATGAACAAAAAATTAATTTGTCCAAATATTATCACAACATTTCAAATTTAATGAGGACCATTTTCAGCATGACTGCAACAACTCTGCAGCAAAGCGACCCGAAGTGAATTTTTCCAGAACCTCAGAAATGACATGACTTGAGGTACCATTCAAAGTGTTTCTGCATAACCCCTGTACATCTGTTGCAATATTCACCTGACTCTGCAATCCATTTACTGTGATATCTTGAGAAGGATTTCAGAATATTCCTGCCAATGTTCAATTATCCTAGACGGATTTACAAAACAACTGCATAAAAAAGAGTAGATATTATTAACATGAAAAAAAAATTGCGCGCCACCTATAAGGGGAGAACTGCTGCATGCAAGTCTTCGCAATTGTAGTTGCTGCAGATCCAATCTGGTTACGATTAGGAATATCATGATAGAGCAACAAAGCACAGAATGTAATAATGCCATTAATTGATTGTTCTTTTTTTCCTTTTCACCCTATTGTAAACCATGGAAATCACGACAATTATGACCAGTCAATTGTGAATAGTTAAAACCACAAAGGAGACTTTTACCTGGCCCTTTGAAGTTTGCTTGTTGACATTGCACCATTTCTTCCACGGGATAATACGTAATGTTGTGAGAAAACATCATTGTTACCTTCACGTATAACATCTATTGCAATGCAGGCACACAATACAGAGGGCATCGGCATGGGAAAATATATCTCCTTCAACTAAACAAAATCAAACACATTTGTACCCTCGATATTTTCTTTGCATGGTGGTGTGAGTTACTGCATTTAAGTGCACTGGGATACTAAATATTCTAAAGACCCTTAAAGGAGAAATATATTCTATTAAAATGTGTCATAATCCTTAAATATTATGAAAGAAACATATCTATAAATGCACCGATGTTTCTCAGTCACCGCTTCTTACTATGTTTTATGCTTTAGACTTGCTGGTTATAAGTGGCTTGGGAGCAGACATTTTGTGTAGAACTACCCTTGATGTGAATTCACAAGGTTTTGTTTCAGTGACATCATGAATGGGAACAGTGGACCATGAGCTGCAATCCCCAGAAAGACTGCCACCAGAGCAATGCTTCATTATGTCAGATCAGGAGGAGTTCCACACAAAATGCTGGCTCCCAGGCTGCTTATAAACAGCAAATCTAAAGCATAAACTATAGTAATAAGGGGTGACTAAGTGAATGCACGGATACCTCCCTTTGTAAAAGGGGATCATAAGACAATGTGACAGAAAAACACTTCCAGTTAAAGGTTTTAATCTGAAGGCACAGAATATTTTTTGAAGCTCGTAACATATTCAATTGTGGGATATATTTGCGACAGCGACAGTAAATTGTTGCTTTCATGAAGTTCTGAGGCAAGAAAGAAACCGAGAAATGAAAGTTCCCAAATGAAATTAGTGCATCTGGGAAGTGGCCCAGGAGAGCCAACAGTCTGTGAACTAGACTGCTGTGTGCACTAGGGCTTCTCAAATTGGGTGAGCTTCAGTCTGTAATGTGTCACTGCCCAAGAGTGGAAAGCTGTCTTGTGACAGTAACCCTCAAGCATGTGCCTTCTGGCAAGTCGTCTAAAGAGCAATGTTGACACCATTTGCTGAGGGACTTGGGGGCGGATCTACCACATCCTCCTTGTCCATGACTGGTATAGATTTGAGATAAGGACCAGAAACCAGGGCAGAAAAAGATGAAGTGGTGGGAAAATAAAAAGCTAACAAGAATATTATTTAATTTTTTATCTTGAGCGACACACGTTGTAAAAATACTAGAAAAGCAGGTGCGCTTTGGCAACAAGTCAGTTGAATATTTTTGGAAAGATATAATTACAGTTTGAAAATGGTTGCTAGAAATTAAAAGCTTGCCTTGCACTGGAGCATTCATCATATAGAGTACACTTGCAGATTTTGCGAAAAAAATGTTATATAAATAAAATGAATAAAATCTAGTCCACTAAGTTCTATGCCGAGCTGTAGTAAATATTTCTGGAAGTTCAACATCAAGTGAATAAATGGTCAAGGTTATAATGAAGTTAAAGGATATCAGGGTGCTTTCACCACATTTCTGTTCAGATTAGGAATAGACATCGCTGTCAGATAAACGTAGAAAATAGGAGCAGGAAGAGGCCATTTGGCCCTTCAAACGTGCTCTGTCATTCATTATGATCATGGAGGTGCAATAAAAATGATGAATTTGATGTAGTCAAATGAAAAATGAGCTACAGTTTTCATAAGCAAACTCTTTACAAAACGATTTCAATAGTTCCATCATTTGAACTGTATGAATCTTTAACATTTTGCCCATGATAGAAAACAATCATATTATAGTATAGAATGTAAATGCAAATAGGGTTAAAAGGTGAATGTTTATCCAGTAAGTTGTCCATAAGATATGCAACATATTAATACAGACACAAACAGAATCACCAGAATTAACTGGTTATGATTTGTTTCTACAATGCCTTCTAATGTTATCCATGCTTAAATAGAAGTTCTTTTTTGTTAAATTGTTTTGGGAGCACAAATGAACATTTTTGTCCCAGAAGCAGTCATTATGTAGTGTGATGACACACAAATGTTTTTCATGCAAGATTAATTTGACAGAAACCAGAAACTACTGCAGTCAGAGTCAGGTGACTATTGACTCTATATTTGATTGGCTCTCCTGAACTGCTATTTGACAATATCCTTATGTCTATGAGATACAACTCTTTCAGCCTGTGGAAAGGACTGTGTGTTTTTTTACCCCAGTTTGAATATTAGCACCAATGCTGTATTAATGCTCTTGTGGCCTCACTTGTAATTGCCTACGCAATTGGAACAAATCCAGTTTCGCTCTCACCTCCCCAATAAAATGTGTTCTGTTGCTAATCCGTAGCTGATTTAGATCATTACAGTGCAATCAAGTCTTCATTTTATGCACAAAATCATATCACACAATACAAATGACATTACTCCTAAAACTGTGATACATTATCATATGTGCAGTAGTAAAGCCTGGGGTAAGACGGACTGGCATGTTAGATGAACCACTTCAATTTCCCATCAATCAAATTACAGTTTATTGTTCAGCTGAACCACCTCAGGCAACACAAATCTAGAAACTGTCATTCACGAAACATTATATTTTTCCTGTCATATTATGCCCCAGACACAATCATATAAAGAATGTCACACTGCTACTGACTTCTAGATCCCTTAATTTAACAAAAGCTCACTCTACAACATTGTGCTCAGTATACTGAGTTATAACAGTATTAGGTTACACCAATTTTATTAAACTGCATTAAGTAAATTTGATGCTTCCTAGACAATGATTTCTTTTTAAATTTCATTCACTACAGGAAGTTGTTGGTAATAGCATTTCTATGGATCTATCAGAACCCTGAATTACGTTATTTAATGAAATAACTGAAAGCGTATTTTGTACCTTCACATTCGCTAATCAGTTATTCTTGTGGAAGAAAAATAAATCACAGCTAGACATCTGGCCTGCTTCTGTGTGTTTATACATTTTATATATAAACATGTGTACATGTATAAACACAAATACACCCACAGAGGCATCTTAATGGGAAGACATGTGTCAGGTAAGATGTTCTCTTTATATTACTGTGTGCATTAAACAAACATTGTACAATCTGGATGGATAGACTCAGTGCCTGATTACCTTCCCTCTAAATGGAAGGCCTCATTAGTAGGCTGCTTAAGTGATATTTAGCATATAGACATATTTAATGAACACTTGGTCAATTGACTTCCTGGAAGTCTTGGAATTAGAGTACATTTTAGCTTGCGGTAAAATATGACTGAAATATAAAGTCTAGCATTGTATTTTATTCACATGAAATCATATTCGTTTCAACTTCTCTATGAAATCTAGGCCTTATGCTCAAAGCATCAAGAGTCTACATTTGTTTTACATGACACCATTCTTCCTATATGTCCCAAGTCTCCAATCCAATGCTGCTGTTTCATTCTTCACACAGAATGGCTGGATTCTGGCTTCAGAATTTTACCTACCGGTGAACTCTATCCAGGAGCAGGGCTTGCTCTTGCCAATTGCTGCACTGCTGTCCTGACTTGAAATTAAGTGTTCCACTCCTTACAATCCTGTCTCAAGGTTCTATCGCCCCCCCAGTGAGGGAAGGCAAGCTTAAGTGCCAGTCAAGTCTTGGATTTAGCCTTGAAACAATTTGGTTGGAGTGCAATGCTTTTCCACTGGAGCTGCTATGTCCTCAGGAGGGCTGTGTTCTGATATACATTAATAGGTACATGATTTATCACAAACCTCTTTACATGGACATGGCACATTTACACTGTTAAAGTAGTAAAACATGAAAATACAACATGCCGCAGCATGCACAAAGGTTCTCCTTGAATAATTATGTAACATTTGAAAGTGAGTAAGCTTATGTGTTTGCTTATGGAACCTCCCTGAAGATACAGTGAATAATGTACAGTGATATACTGATATAGGGGGCGATTTTCCCAAAATAATTCTAAGTATCCAACGGGTGGGAAAACAAGAGGTTCTCCCACTTGTCTTTCCAGCAAGTTGTGTCTCAGTTATTGACGGCACTCTGTGCAATGCAGAAGCCATCAGGAGATTCATGCCAGTGGGAGAGGGGGAGGAGCCTAATCCTGCCAAGGAGGCCAGCAGCAGTGCTCAGGGGGCCATTGTGCATGCGCCGATCTCCCAGTATATCCGGAGGCCTGTTTATAATCCCCTCCCCAATGGGCATGGCCTTTCACTCCATGGGAATTCCTGTCCTGCCAGACATTGCCAACCTTCTGATTCCCCCCCCAAATCGCTGGCCTCCCGATCGCTGGCCCCAGCACCCGCCCTCACCCCCTCCCCAACGCAGAGTTCCCCCTTCCCACCCCTCCTACCTTCCCCTCCAAGTCTGGCTCCGTTCCACGAGACCCCTCAGGCCCTGCCTCCTTGACACTGCCCAGTGCTTGGTGGGCACTGCCAATGTGCCAGGTTGGCACTGCCAATGTACTGGGCTGGCAGTACCAGGCTGGCACTGCCAAAGGGCATTGCCCCCCCACCCCCAACCTTGTTGCTGGGGACCAGCTGTGATCCCTACTGTGGACCATCATTGGTGAAGTCAGAAAGCCAAATGAGCCTGGACAATTGCATCCGGAGATTGCTAAACAGATGCAAATGGCATTATAAATATTTAAATCAGCCTCACACCCTTCCTGGGCATGAGGCTGATCACGTCATAATAAATGGCCCAAGAAGATCGTAACTTTCTCGACACTGGGCGCAGATCTGAGTTTTTGGGTCCTGCTGAAATTTCCCACCCCACTACACTACTCGACCAGCACAGCGGGACTGGAAAATCACACCTATTATAGCAAAGCAGCTATGTTACTGGACTAATAATTGAAAAAAAACATGCATTTAAAGTCCATCATGGTAGTTTGAAAATTCCAAGTAATCATACAGTATTAGGGGTTGATTCGGCCCATTATCCTATGCCGGCTCTTTAAAAGATCTTTCCAATCAGCCCAACTCTCTTGCACTTTTCCCTGCATTATTTTCTTTCTTAAATGTATATTTAATTTCCTTTTGAAAGTTATTATTGAATCTATTTCTGCCACCCTTTCAGGCTGTGCATTTGATATCACAACAACTTACCGCCTAAAGAAAAGTCTCCTCATCTCCCTGCTGGTTATTTGCCCAATTGCCTTAAATCTGTACCATTTGTTTATTAATCTTCCTGATTTCCCCTGAAATCACTCAGGGCACAATTTCTCCTTGTATCAAAAAATTGATTTGAATTCAGTTTTGTTAAAGTTTGTAAATAAAATGCTGACATGACATCAATGAAAGTTACTGTGAAACTGTTGAATTGTAAAAATCCAAATGGTTCACCAACATCCTTTAGAGAATGAAACCATGCATCATCAGCCAGCTTGGCCTACAGTCCCAAACCAACATGGTTGACCTTTAACTGCCCTCTACAATGGTCTAGCAAACCATTGTGTGCCATCTAACTCCATTTGCCATGGCTTCAGAAGAAGGTCCATCAGCATCTTCTCATGGAGCTAGAGATGAACAATAAGTACTGGGCCAATGACACTCACAGCCCAAGAATGATTAAAAGTGGTCGCAGTGTTGAAACAGTACTCCAATTGCTCGAAATTATCCATTTCAATCTCAAAAATAGATTACTTTTCAATGTACAAGACTGTAAAAAACATATTGGATATCTGGTGTAGTCTCAGAGCACTATCCAATATCCATCGTATTTGCATGTGGTTTCTATATTTTAGCTTACATTTGTTTGTTAGATTTTTAATTTAGAAGATATCGCATTTAAATAGACTGAGCTGGGGCAGGGTCTTACATATTTTGTATCAACATATGTAACCTGAAGGAGCTAAGTGGTCTTACTTGATTTATATTTTCATTTATAGCATTTTACAGTTTCTTCATATTGAGTGGATTAATTTTCAAACCCACATATAATATGGAAAGCAGCCAAATACATATGTACTTTTAATGGTTTTAATGGTCCTTTGTCAGTGCATTTCCTTATGGTGACACAATGATTAGCACTGCTTCCTTCACAGCTTCAGGGACCCGGGTTCAATTCCGGCCTCGGTTAACTGTGCGGATTTTGCCCGTGTCTGCATGGGTTTCCTCCGGGTGTTCTGGTTTCCTCCCACAGTCCACAGATGTGCAGGTTAGATGAACTGTTCACAATAGATCGCCCCTTAGTATCCCAAGATGCGTAGGGTAGATGGATTCGCCATGGTAAATGTGTGGGGTTACGGGCATAGGGTAGGGGAATGGGCCTGGGTAAGATATTCTGTAAGCGAGTCAGTGCAGACTCGATGGGCCCAATGGCCTCTTCTGCACTGTAGGGATTCTATGATTCTAATGTAGAAAATAATACACAAGTTGTTTTGTTTGAATGGTAATACACTGTAAATTCCAAGGACATTTATGAGCATCATTCATATCCCCCAATATTGCATCAAGTACATGCACAGGTACATTTTCATTCATCGTGATTTTCTTTTTATCCTTGTTCGAATGTTTGCTTAATTCTTAACTTTCGAGTTTCCATTTTCTGGGGGTACTGCTTCTTTCTGCTGCTGCCGCCCAAGTGCATGATGCAATTTGATGTTATGCAGCAGTGTATGATAGTTCAACAAGGATGTATTGCTTAGCAAAGTATTACCATGAGGTTAGCTGACAAGAAGAGAAGCTTGTACTGAAAAATATTATCATTATACAATATAGTACTATGTTCAGGCTTACAACTGTTTTCAAGATCATGCAGCAAGAGGGCAATTTGCAATCATTCCATATTCTCTGTTACCAATGTGCAAGGTTGATACTTTCAGTGACGTTGTACTACTTTTAAAAATTGGTGCTGGGAATGAATGATGCTAATATGCACATTAATTCTTAATACCATGAATACTATAAGTGAGTGCAATTTGCTGTTCTTCCCAGAATAGTCTTGATGAATATGTAATATTTTGGGTCGTGCCCATTTAAAGTTAGTAACTTCCTGATAGTACAGACTTGGGCGGTCGTGCTGTAATGGAAAGGGAGTAGGCCACTGCCTTAATGTGTGGTGGTTCCTGAAGTTCTGCTTCTCTCATAATCCTCTGACAGTAGTAATAGGTGTCAGCAAACTAAGGAACATTGCCGCTGCAGATGAGAAATGTTGTTTCCTGGTTCATTTGCTTGTATAAATAATCTCTTATCATCGAAGCAAGCCCAAAATCAGGAATGAAAGTTGTAATTCATGATTTTCAGAAAGCTGTTAGATGTGTTCCACAACACCAGGTGCTCCAGAATTTGACATAGTTCTGTTAACAATGAGACCAAGTAATAGAAGTTCTGTAACAAAAAGAAGGGATCCAATCCATCCCCAATGTTTGCTCAGTTGTCCTGGCACTTGATGGAAGGGGAGTTCAAACATAAAATCTGACTTTAGCAGAAGTTACTTAATAATTCTGCATCCAACGAAATGGAGATCCATTCTTTACAAAATGGAAATGATCCTCAATCATGGCAAATTCACACTTCTTGAATGATGGAAGTGTAACCTCGTCATCATAACACTATTAACACATTATTTGATCCGTATGCTCCGTGCCACCTGCTAATGAAAGAAATAGAGTATATATAAAGAAAGAATACAGTAAATTAATGTACAAATTGCAATGAATTATTTTAAACTATAGTTAAATATAAATAAATTGATTTTAATATACATTTTAGTTAAAGTAAGATGTTCACATGTGCCATTATTTTGTTATGTTAACTGCCAGGACATAAAACACCAACTGGTGTATCTTGAGGGAAAAATGTTTTTAGACCATTTGTAGGGAAGAACCATGGGTTCATGGTGATTACCTAATGTCAGTCCCAAAAAATTACATGATGCAGCTTATAAATAGAAAACCTGCATGCAGAATCCATCCATTTAACCCAATTGTGTTCAATTCTAACGTCATCAAATTGAAGTTTGTACCATTTAACTTGGCACGTCGGGTAGGTCTTAAGTCCAATTAATTAACTAAAAGAAATCATTCTACCTTGATTTTAAATTTTGGGAAACATAATGTACATTAGGAATTATACATAAACCTTAAGGGCGCTTCACATAATTTGCTTCACATATAGTATCAATACAAGACTAGATGCATCTCACCAATATACTGCTCATATGCCCTAAGTTCACTCTTAGAATATTTGTGCCTTGCACCAATATTGGAAGACCACTTGTTTATAATTGACAACAGATATCAATCCAGAGGCGAACCTTATTGACGACTTCATTGTGGACGTTATTTTTGATCTATTGTCACATGCAATCAGTCATGATGCCCTGCACACTGGATCCTGGATCGCTAACCCATACTTCAGCCTCCACGTTCTCGTGCGAAAGTGATTGTGATTCCAAGTAGAACTTGAGATTTAGTTTGTATTTGGTTTAGCTGCTGATTCTGAGCCATGTTTACACCGTTCCGTTAAAAGCAAGATCAAATTAAAAATGCCTCTCTGAATAGGGTTATAGTGTTCGCCGACATGGTTTTGTGTGGCGGTTTGAATAAAATTGGTTCTTCTGGATACAAAAAGAATGGAATGGCCTCTGGATGACTTTCTCTTTGTGTAGGGAAATCACCCACGTCTGATCTTTCTGATTTACAACTCTCCGCATAATTCTTATGCTTTAAAGACACAAAGCAAACTGGATAGAAATGGAGATTTTTAAGTGTTCAAAATAAAGTAATTGCTTTTGGAAAATGCAACATATTGTATGAATATTGCAAGGGAAGAAAGAGTTAAAATGTTATTGCTCACTGCTCGGCCTTACATGAAAGAAATGCTTTGCATACTAACAGCATCGCAGGTTTAACCACTGATTAAAACATTCTGCTTTATAGTCAAAATCCATCGCTCATTTTTTTCTGGAAATAATACCATGGTAATTATAGATCTCATCAGCTAACAATTTCTTTGGCATTGTATTATATTTCAAAATGCTTAAGAACAAAATTTACGCCTATCAATTCTTATCTGTATTTTTTAACTGCACGTGAAACATAGAAAGAAAAAGGATTGCAAACATTAAAATATATACAATAGCCACCTACTTACAGATCACATTCAATGCATTTACTTGGTACCAGAAATAAAACAGGCTATAACTGTAGGATTACAAACAGATATTATCTATGTCAGATGATACAGCCGATGTGTACGTATCTTGTGATGGAATTGAAATACCTCCTGATAAACAAATTAAACTGCACTGCTGTTTTGATGAATTGGAAGGTTTTAAAATCTCAAAAGGCATCATAATCCAGAAGCCATATTTCAAGGTTCACTTCTTGCTCCATAAAGAGAACACCTTTGCATCTGTTACACTACTCGAAACCACCATAAAATTGTGGGCAGTTATAATTAGATCCGCTTTCACATTCACGAGTAATACTGTTGTTTGCCTGCCGCTTTGATTAAAGAAACCATTGTCTTCCAACAGCTAGCATTAATTCTTCCAAGATGGTTTTCTGATGAGGCGTTAGTTTATTCCAGACTGCTGTTTGTTGTCTAATTTACGCCAGCTCCCCGCTGTGTTCTGTTTAAACCACGCTCTTTGTCTTGCCTTTGAAATTTACCAAAACTTACAAGAAATCAATAGTTAATTGATTATTCACTTTTCTGCAGCTTCAAACAGCAAGCATGCATAAGATCCTGGAGCAGTCGCCCTATTTTCAAGGCAGGAGGCTGCTTGGTGGCAGTTATCTACAAGCATTTTACTGTAGGCACCCCCACGAGCTGTGCGGTGGCATGCAATGCCAGTATCCGATACGGATAACGAAGACAGTCTAACGAAGCAGAGGAAGTCACCGTGTGAGTTAGATCCTTTTTACTGCTTTAAATAAATGCTGATATACCGGGCATCAGAAACAAGAATACCATGTCCTTCCAGTCATCCCTTTGCTTTCACTTACTCTTTCCTTCCGCATGGCATTGACCAATATGCCACTGCACCGGACTGATGTAAAATTTGCGTCGGAACGGGGATGAGACTTGTGCTGTACCTCTGACATGGAATAAGGATGGCAAGCACGTAACATTACGAAATCTAGGGCAAATGCGAGAGAGAGAGAGAGACAGATGGCGGAGCTGGCCAGAAGCCAAAGCCAGTGAAATGAATTACATTGCTGAATAACTGTACACCATTGATTCTGCCACTTGTTGCTGCATGGCAATAGGGGCCCTGATGTTGGCAGGATTCTCCTTACATGTCATGTATGCCTCAGACAACTTTTCACACATAACTCACAATACTGACACTGATACGCTGCAACAACGGTGCCTTGTGTAAGAGAAGGAAAAGAAGCACAATCACTGTGATCTGGCCATTTTGCTTATTGAAGAATGGAATACTGGCATTCACAGCTGTAGTTATGTGCCACAGATTCATGTGTGCTGAGTTGAAAATGAACACTCCCTCCCCACACTGTGTGGCACAAAGAGGCAACCCTCCACAGAGCTGCCACTGCGGGGTGAAGATTTCACATCTCGTCACTAAACCTACAAACGTGGCATCCTGAATTCCAAAGGAGAATATCTGCTGTCTGACAGAAAGGAAAGCTGGTCCCAGGGCTACAATGTTTGGGTGTTTTCGGAAAGCCAGGCACAGTCGCGGCAGATTGTTCAATAAATGCTCCATACCCTGGATGAAGCTAGACATTATGTGATGCCCAGGGGGCTTTGGAAATCAAATACGATGTTTGAAGTAGCACAATTTGAGGTACATTATAAAAAAAGCAATTTGAATTTCCAATGAGGCGATGCATATCTGCATGCTAATTAGACCAGTGTCAAGCCTAGTCGGCATTCTGCTGTTGATGGCTAGGAATGTGCTCGAAAGCTGTGCTGGGAGACTGCATTCTGCATAAATTATCAGCTTTGTTCTACTGTTCATTTTTTTTCACAAACAAATATGAAATGTAAGGATCAAAAAAGAGCATTTCGGAACTTAAAAATCATGTCACTATCAAACTTAGATTTGAGATTCTAATTGAAGATGGCACAGAAATCAGGTCATAATTACTAGACCACGCAAGCAGCTAGAGAGTTAACGTTTTACCTTTGTTTATACTACCAAGGTATTAAAGCCTAATTGTAAGAAAAGAAATTATCAGGAAAAGCCACCTAGTGGCAACATTATAATGTCTTACAGTATTAGAGGAGGGGGGAGGAAGAAATCAACAATCTATGGAAATAAAGATTCTTGTTTGTTACACTAGCTTTTCACAGCAAACTGTCATGGTAATATATCTTTCTTTAATATATTAGCTTTTGTGTTTTTTTCCAGAATAACCAACATCACTTAGTTTTCAAATTTACACTTCAAAGCCTTTTCTGCCTCGCACTCACAAAGATTAGGATGGTTAGGTATTGTATTTCAAATATATTACCACCACATTCCTAAAGTGTTAACATATACAAATCTTCGAAATACAAAACCTCTTCATCTCGGAGCAACCTAGATTGATCATTTTTTAAACACACAGAGAAGGCATCCATTCATTTTACCATTTATTTTGAAGCATGTCTATATGCCAGTGCGCAGTGTACAAAGAGAACACAAATTAAACATGCGCATAGTAAGCCTTATTCAATTTAGCAAGGGATTTTTTTTTGTATATTTGTCTTTAGGTTTTGTGTCTGTAATTAATTCACGTTGTACCCGACTTGTTAGCCAAAATTATGATATTAGCCAGGAAACAACCTAAAGCAGGCTTTTAAAAATAAGCCAGGAAGGATAGAAGCATGGGAAAAATTAAACAAAAAGAGAGGCAGTTAAGCAGAAAGGGATTATTGCAGAGCAATGAGACAGAACAGCGATAAAAAGGGAAATGGGAAGGCTGAAGAAATTTTGCAGAAAAACAGGTGTGGAGGAATCAAAGGATTCATGGAAGGAACAGTGTTATCACCTATTGTGTTGGCAGCAGTGTATTCATAATACTGATATCCCGATCATTCTAACCTAAGTAGGTGGCAAGGATTTCCTACATTAAGGAAATCCTGACTTGAGCGGCTTTAAAGATTATACACAATCTTTTCCTGACTCTTGCCAAATTCTATTGTTTTGGATGTTAAATATGTTATATCACCTTAAAGTACATGTTGTCCTTTACTTCCCTGTCGCAAAATAGTAACACTGCCTGATTTCTTGAACCCTGCATAGGGGCACGGCGTGCCTGAAAATCAGCTATACTGTCCCTCCCCCACCAATATGTATGAATTCACACAAGGAGGGAGATAGTAGGCACCAGTGATTGCTGTCAGCGAGTCTGCCGCTTTGAAACATTATGTAAAATGCTTCCCTTCTCATTTACTGCTTCTGCCATTTTCCTAAGGTTTCTTTTGTCTGTGAAAGGATTTAACTTGGTGATTCTAGTAAGCCATTGACAGTTGTCGGAATTAAATAAATGGGACTTCATTAATCAGAGCACCCTTTATAATTTAGTCCATGTTATTTGCATGGTCAACAATTTAAATATTTTCAATATCTCCACTTGTCTAGAGTGTTTTGGGTCCTGACTCTGCGCTCTGACTTCAGAGGCTGGCTTTCCCTGTGGATTCGGTAGCAATGGGAGTCCTGCAGCGAGATCAGCGTCCGAATCGTCCTGAAGGCAGCCTCCTAATTGAGCGCCTCCGAGCTCACCATCAAAGTAAAGTTGGATGGCAGCTGCCTGATTCTGCTGGCCCAGTGAGAGGGCTGGAACCTCGGAGTTCCACCAGGGGAAGTGGGTGCTGTGAAGACAGGTCGGGGACTGCAAGGGTGCCTCCACACTGAGGGCGATTTATGTTAAGTAAAAAATTCAGGGGGGGGAGGAAGGCAGAAGGCCCCTCAGATTAGAGGGGAAGCCTCTTTAGGTGTACTACTTGAGCTGTGGGTGTGGCTATTCCTGCCTCTAGTTCTGATGGTCCCATATCTTGCTCGAGGGAGGCTACCTCCATTGAGTAGGCAGTCTCTGCACTCATAGCAGCGCTGCTTTGCTGACAGCAGGATGCCAGTGAGGCCACAAAACTGTCTTGACTATGCAAATTTGCTGCTCCCCTCCAGTGCAGCTGTGGTAGTGTGGCCCTTTAAAAGGGGGGAGGGCATCACAGGTCGAGGAAGGTCTTGCAGTTAGAGCCAGAGATTGATTGGAGCAGTCGCATTGTAATTTAGTCTGACCTTGTTGTATATATTATTCTTATTGTTGACAATAAAGGCTTTGTTGTTCCAAGCCACATCGAGTCACTCTTGATCTATTACATTGGCGACGAGAAAAAACATTGAAATTATTGGGGATTGCAGTGTCTAGTTAGAGGGGGAGGAGACTTGAGCATCAAGAGTAAGAAACAGTAAGGTACACTTACTTAGCAATGCCTGTAATCAGAACAATCGAGCCTTTTGACCCCCAAGTAGACAACCGGGAACAATACCGAGAAAGGCTGCGTTATTTCACCATAGCGAATGAAATAACCACTGAAGGAAAGCAAAAGGTTATTTTGCCCACAGTCTGTGGACCACAGACTTAACGTTTAGTGAGAACATTAACATCACCAGATGCTCTAGACACAGTCTTTTGACCAGATTTTAACCCCCGTCCCTCGATCATTCTGCTGAGATACAAATTTCACACAGCAGTCCGTGAGCCGGGGAGACAGACTCAGGCTTCATGACAAGACTTAGCAGACTGGCAGAACACTGTCAATTTGATTCAGCATTAGAAGAAATGTTAAGGGACAGATTGGTCTGTGATATAAACAGATGAAAAATACAAAAAAGTTACTGACGGAGACCAAAGTTACCTTAGAAAAATCTGTGGAGCTGGCCCACGTGACTGAATGTGGGGAGCAGGGCATAACAGAGTTGCAAGGTGTGCCAAACAAGGTAAATCATTTGTGGTGGAAAATGACTGTGGTGAAAAACAGCCCAGAAGTGAGCGCAACATTGCCCATTAGAAGAAGCGCAACAGTGAGGCTGAAATGTGTTTTCGATGTGGGGGAGAAAACATCCCAAAGAAGTTTGTGAATGCAAGAATTATGTGTGCTTCAAGTGTAATTAGAAAGGTCACTTAAAAGTGTGGTACAGAGCAAAGCAACCTGTACAATCAGTCCAAAAAAAGGCAGTGACTATTAGCTTAACTCCCTTAAACAATTTGGGTGAAGAGTCCAACAAGGGATCCGAGTCATTCACTGTAAACTAGGTCCAGCTAAGCAAAGTGCCCCCAATAGAGATAACTCTGCTGGTAAACGGCAAAGTGCTCAGGATGGAGGTCGATACTGGGGCAACAGCCACAGTCATAGGGGAACAGACATTTTGTTATCTTCAGAAAGAACTCCAACCATTCACATTAAGTGAGTCAGGTGCCATTTTTTCCATATATTCCAGAAGGAATATGCAGGAATAGATGCAGCAACAGTAACCGTGGCACATCAGAACCAGACAGCGAAGCTGCCAGTCTTGGTAATCTACGATCACTTGTTTAATGGGCCATGATTGGTTAAAGTAAATACAGCTAAACTGGCAGGAAATATTAAATCTGAGGGGTGGAGGTTTTCAGGAGTTATTTTATAAATTAGCGACGTCTTCCATGACGAATTAGGATGTATAAGGGGAGCTAAAGCTAAAACCTATCTGTATCAAGAAGCGACGTTTGAATATTTTGGGCCCACCTGGTGCCTTATGCCCTTCCTCAAAAGATGGAAATCGCGCTCAGGAGGTTGGAAGATTTGGGCATTATAAACGCTTACAATTTTCTGAATGGGCTGCACCCACAGTCTCCACTTTGGGACAGTAAGAATTTGTGGGGATTACAAATTAATTGTCAATAGAGGAGCGCAGTTAGACAGGTACACAATACTCAGAACTGAAGATCTCTATGCTAAAATAGCAGGAGGTTTAATGTATACTAAATTGGACCTCACAAAAATTGGTGACAATCAACACACCTGTAAACAAGGTTGCCTTTTGGAGTCTGATCAACCTGTGCCATTTTCCAGCGTATGATGGAGAGTCTCTTCAAGGCATCCCCGATGTAGTGGTTTATCTGGATGACATACTAATCACTGGTACCTCACCTGAAAATCATGGATCCAACATAGCAGAAGCCATTGAAACGATTTTAGGAAGCAGGGGTTAGGCTGAAATGGGAGAAATGTACATTTCAATCAGAAGAAGTTTCCTACTTAGGGTTCAAGTTCAATTCAAAAGGATTATATCCACAGCCAAAAGATGTATTCGAGCTGAAATTATTTCTGGGGATGGTAAACTATTATGGCAGATTTTTTTTAAAATGCCAAAGGTGGAAATGGAGAAGAACAAAAGAAAGCCTTCATAAAAGCCAAATAGGTTCTGCAGCCATCTGCCTTGTTGATGCATTTTGACACAAATAACTCTTAATAGTAACCTGTGATGCTTCACTGCATGGAGTGGGAGCAGTTTTGTCCCACTGGATGTCTGATGGAGCAGATTGTCTTTGCTTCAAGAACATTGTCCAATGAGGAAAGGAAATACTATCAAATAGACAAGGAAAGCTTGGATGTCATCTGTGTGCAAACTCACAAGGCACAGGAAGCCACCCATGGCAGTCAAAGAGGGGAAACGAAGGACAGAAAATCTAAAATTTGGTAACACTTTGAAGGGGGAAAAGCAAAGGTGGCGAGGATATCTGACTAGAGTCATAGAGTCATAGAGGTTTACAGCATGGAAACAGGCGCTTAGGCCCAACTTGTCCATGCCACCCTTTTTTTTAAAACCCCTAAGCTTGTGTCAATTGCCCGCATTTGGCCCATATCCCTCTATACCCTTCGTACCCATGTAACTGTCTAAATGCTTTTTAAAATACAAAATTGTATCTGCCTCTACTCTTACCTCTGGCACCTTATTCCAGACACTCACCACCCTGTGTGTGAAAAAATTGCCCCTCTGGACACTTTTGTATCTCTCCCCTCTCACCTTACACCTATGCCCTCTAGTTTTAGACTCCCCTACCTTTAGGAAAAGGTATTGACTATCCAGCTGATCTATGCCCCTCATTATTTTATAGACCTCTATAAGTTCACCCCTCAGCCTTCTACGCTCCAGAGAAAAAAATCTCAGGCTATCCGGCCTCTCCTTATAACTCAAACCATCAAGTCCCGGTAGCATCCTAGTAAATCTTTTCTGCACTCTTTCTAGTTTAATAATATCCTTTCTATAATAGGGTGACCAGAACTGTACACAGTATTTCAAGTGTGGCCTTACCAATGTCTTGTACAACTTCAACAAGATGTACCAACTCCTGTATTCAATGTTCTGATCAATGAAACCAAGCATGCTGAATGCCTTCTTCACCACTCTGCCCACCTGTGACTCCACTTTCAAGGAGCTATGAACCCGTACCCCGAGATCTCTTTGTTCTGTAACTCTCTCCAATGTCCTGCCAAAGATGTGCGGGTTAGGTTGATTGGCCATGCTAAAATTGCCCCTTAGTGTTATGAGATGCGTAGGTTAGAGGGATTAGTGGGTAAATATGTAGGGATATGGGGGTGGGGCCTGGGTGGGATTGTGGTTGGTGCAGACTCGATGGGCCGAATGGCCTCCTTCTGTACTGTAGGGTTTCTATTTCTAATATTTCTATTAACTGAGTAAGTCCTGCCCTGGTTCAATCTACCAAAATGCATCAGCTCGCATTTATCTAAATTAAACTCCATCTGCCATTCGTCGGCCCACTGACTCAATTGATCAAGATCCTGTTGCAATACGAGATAACCTTCTTCACTGTCCACTACGCCACCAATCTTGGTGTCGTCTGCAAACTTATTAACCATGCCTCCTATATTCTCATCTAAATCATTAATATAAATGACAAATAACAGTGGTTCCAGCACTAATCCCTGAGGCATACCGCTGGTCACAGGCCTCCAGTTTGAAAAACATCCCTCTATAGCCACCCTCTGGTTTCTGTCATCAAGCAAGTTTTGTATCCATTTAAATACCTCACCCTGGATCCTGTGAGATTAACTTTATGCAACAACCTACCTTGTCAAAGGCCTTGCTAAAGCCCATGTAGACAACATCAACTGCACTGCCCTCATCTACCTTCTTGGTTACCCTTTCAAAAAACTCAATCAAATTTGTGAGACATGATTTTCCACTCACAAAGCCATGCTAACTGTCCCTAATCAGTCTTTGCATCTCTAAATGCCTGTAGATCCTGTCTCTCAAAATACCTTCCAATAACTTACCCATCACAGATATGAGGTTTACCGGCCTGTATTTCCCAGACTTTTCCCTGCAGCCCTTTTTAAACAAAGGCATTACATTTGCCACCCTCCAATCTTCAGGCACCTCACCTATAACTATCGATGATTCAAATATCTCTGCTAGGGGACCCGCAATTTCCTTCCTAGCCTCCCACAATGTCCTGGGATACACTTCATCAGGTCCCAGGGATTTATTTACCTTGATGTGCTTTAAGATTTCCAGCACCTCCTTCTCTGTTATATGTACACTCCTCAAGACATCACTATTTATTTCCCCAAGTTCCCTAACATCCATGCCTTTCTCAACAGTAAATCCTGATGAGAAATATCCATTTAGGATCTCATCTACCTCTTGTGTGATTCCACCAGTCTCACTGGTAACTCACTGAAATTGGGCTGACAAGTAATAATGTAAGTAGTAATACTGGAAAAACGCAGATTTCCATCATAATCAACAGAAGTATGGTACGTCACGGATAGTAATTGGTGTAATGCCCTGATATCCTACATGCAGGGAGTAGTAATCGAAAAAGAATGGGCAGGATTTTATGGCCTCGCTTTGGTGAGATCATAAAATCCCACCCGAGACCAACGGAGATTTTCATTCTGGGAACCTCACCCACTCCGATTCTGGTGGTAGGGTTTCGGCCAATATATCCACCCTGAAACTGTAGCCAGAATCTCCGTGCATTGGGCAAGGTGAGGCCAGGTGCCCCAATAAATGCCAATTTTAACAGGCCTGCTGTCTCTCCCTATCTCTTGGTTATTATCTATCTGAGATACCTGTACCCCTCCACTCCTGGCCTATTGCGCATACCTGATTTGAGTCGTTCTGCCATCAGTGGCTGGTGCCTTCAGCTGCTGAGTTCTTGAGTTCTGGAATACCCTCCCTCTCGACCTCAGTTTCCTCCTTTACGGCACTCATTAAAACGCATCCCTTTGATCTTCAACTATCTTCATAACTCTTTCTCTGGCTGGGTATCAAATTTTGTCTGATAACACTCCTGCCTTGGGATGTTTCGTCATATCAAAGGTGCGATATAAATGCAAGTTGTTGAGAGCTGACACTCTCTCCTGTAATCTCATTCGCCCACCAAAGATCGTTCTGCATTCTCCTTTTTAAATATATGTCCTATGCCTCTTGGAATTATATTTTAGCATGTGAAATTTGGGCCGGAATTCTCCGACCTGATTGGCGGCAGTGATTCTCCAGTCTCGCTGCAGTAAATGAAGATTTGGCTGTGCGCGAAATTCTTCGTTCTCGCTGGCAACGGTGGCAGGGTAGACGAGATCATAGAATCCCGGTCCTTGGATTATGATACAGATACTGAATATCCCCAGGGGGCGATGAGGGGTGTGGTTTGGTGCGGTTGTGCTGTACCTCCAGTCACTGCTGATACTGTCTGAGAAGGGCACTTGTGTGCGGATTCCCTGCATGTGGTAAAAGCTTGGCTGACGTGACCTTCATTCCCCAACTTTGGACAACATGGATTAATTTGACCAATTTGCATGCCATTCACTCGGAATCAAGCATTCAGCAGCAAGTGGGGCCCGGCACTAACATTATTCAAAAGGGAGGAATGGCGGAGCTGCTTAATGAATACTTTACCTCGGTATTCACGGTGGAAAGGGATCTGGGTGGTTGTACTGCTGGTTTGCGGTGGACAGAAAGGATCGAGCATGTGGACATAAAGAAAGAGGATGTGTTGGAACTATTGAATGGCATCAAGGTTGGTAAGTCGCCGGGACCGGATGGGATGTACCCCAGGTTACTGTGGGAGGCGAGGGAGGAGATTGCGGAGCCTTTGGCGATGCTCTTTGCATCGTCGATGGAGACGGGAGAGGTTCCGGAGGATTGGAGGATTGCAGATGTGGTCCCTATATTCAAGAAAGGGAACAGGGACAGCCCGGGAAATTACCGACCGGTGAGTCTAACCTCAGTGGTTGGTAAGTTGATGGAGAGGATCCTGAGAGACAGGATTTATGATCATCTAGAGAAGTTTAGTATGATCAAAAGTAGTCAGCACGGCTTTGTCAAGGGCAGGTCGTGCCTTACGAGCCTGGTTGAGTTCTTTGAAAATGTGACCAAACACATTGACGAAGGAAGAGCGGTGGATGTGGTCTATATGGACTTCAGCAAGGCGTTCGATAAGGTCCCCCATGCAAGACTTCTTGAGAAAGTGAGAGGGCATGGGATCCAAGGGGCTGTTGCCTTGTGGATCCAGAACTGGCTTGCCTGCAGAAGGCAGAGAGTGGCTGTGGAGGGGTCTTTCTCTGCATGGAGGTCAGTGACCAGTGGAGTGCCCCAGGGATCTGTTCTGGGACCCTTGCTGTTTGTCATTTTCATAAATGACCTGGATGAGGAAGTGGAGGGATGGGTTGGTAAGTTTGCTGACGACACCAAGGTAGGTGGTGTTGTGGATAGTTTGGAGGGATGTCAGAAGTTGCAGCGAGACATAGATAGAATGCAAGACTGGGCGGAGAAGTGGCAGATGGACTTCAACCCGGATAAGTGTGTGGTGATCCATTTTGGCAGATCCAATGGGATGAAGCAGCAGTATAATATGAAGGGTACCATTCTTAGCAGTGTAGAGGATCAGAAGGACCTTGGGGTCCGGGTCCATAGGACTCTTAAATCGGCCTCGCAGGTGGAGGATGCGGTCAAGAAGGCGTACGGCGTACTGGCCTTCATTAATCGAGGGATTGAGTTTAGGAGTCGGGAGATAATGCTGCAGCTTTATAGGACCCTGGTTAGACCCCACTTGGAGTACTGCGCGCAGTTCTGGTCACCTCATTACAGGAAAGATGTTGAAGCCATTGAAAGGGTGCAGAGGAGATTTACAAGGATGTTGCCTGGATTGGGGGGCATGCCTTATGAGGATAGGTTGAGGGAGCTTGGTCTCTTCTCCCTGGAGAGACGCAGGATGAGAGGTGACCTGATAGAGGTTTACAAGATGTTGAGAGGTCTGGATAGGGTAGACTCTCAGAGGCTATTTCCAAGGGCTGAAATGGTTGCTACGAGAGGACACAGGTTTAAGGTGCTGGGGGGTAGGTACAGAGGAGATGTCAGGGGTAAGTTTTTCACTCAGAGGGTGGTGGGTGAGTGGAATCGGCTGACGTCGGTGGTGGTGGAGGCAAACTCGTTGGGGTCTTTTAAGAGACTTCTGGATGAGTACATGGGATTTAATGGGATTGAGGGCTATAGATAGGACTAGAGGCGGGGATGTGATCGGCGCAACTTGTGGGCCGAAGGGCCTGTTTGTGCTGTGGCTTTCTATGTTCTATGTTCTATGAACACAACCAGCAGGTAAGATAAGGAGATTTTGAAAGGGTTTTGCTATTGCAAAGTCTCTGGGAATATATTGGAGTGTTTTTCGTGATGTTGTGGTGAGTTCTTGGATTTGGCAGGAAACCTTGCTGCATTCTTACAGAGAAGGCAGAGGATTTGTTGCAAAGACAGACAATGATGTGCGGGATAGGTTGATTGGTCATTCTAAATTACCCCTCAGTGTAGGTTAGAGGGATTAATGGGGTAAATATGTGGGGTGATGGGGATAGGGTCTGGATGGGATTGTTGTCAGTGCAGACTCGATGGGCTGAATGGCCTCCTTTTGCACTGTAGGGTTTCTATGAATGTTGGAAAAACTCAGCAGGTCTGGCAGCATCCGTGGAGAAAGAAACAGAGTTAACATTTTGAGTCCATACGAGTTCTTCAGAGCTGAAGAAAAGGAGATATATGATGGCTCTTATGTTGTTGGTTGAGGAACAGGTGGATCAAGATAGATCAGAGATAGGCCGGACGTCAGGCGAGATTAAATGACAAAAGTGTCCTGGATACAAAACAAAGTTAGTGGTGATGATATTATGAACAACTAAAGCAGGTATTAGCAGCAACATAAAGGTCAGCCATGTCTGAAAGCAAAATAAGAGTTTTAATAAATATCAGAGTATGTTTTAAACAGAATAAGGGGCAGCACTTTCTGAAAGCAAAACATGAGAACAAGATAGAGACTGGCACTTGGTGGGGTGAAGGGGAGGGTGGCTGGGGAAGAGGGTGGGAAAAGCATCAAAATGGAGGACAGAGTTCATGATCTGAACTTGTTGAACTCTATGTTAAGTCTAAAAGGTGCCTAATCGGAAGATGAGATGCCGTTTGTTCAGTTTACCTTGAGCTTCACTGGGTCATTGCAGCAGGCCGAGGATAGAAATGTGGATATGAGAGCAAGATGGTGAATAAAAATGACAAGCAACGGGAAGGTTGGGGTCTTGCTTGTGGACAGGGCAAAGGTGTTCCACAAAGTGGTCACCCAGTCTGTGATTAGTTTCCTCAGAGGAGATCACGTTGTGAACAGCAATTACAGTAGACCAAATTGAAAGAAGTACAAGTGAAACACAGCTTCACCTGGAATGACTGCTTACGACCTTGGATGGTGAAGAATGAGAAGGTGCAGTGCTACGATGGCACTGTGGTTAGCACTGCTGCATCACAGCGCCAGGGACTCGGGTTCGATTGCAGCCTTGGGCGACTGTCTGTGTGGAGTATGCACATTCTTCCAGTGTCTGAGTGGATTTCATCCGGATGCTCTGGTTTCCTCCCATACTCCAAAGATGTGCAGGTTAGGTGGATTGGCCATGCTAAATTGCCCCTTAGTGTAGGTTGGGTGGATTAGCCATGGTAAATACGCAGGGTGGCAGAAATGGGAGGGGGTTGGGCCTGGGTAAGATGCTCTTTCGGAGAGTCAGTGCAGATACAAGGGGCCGAATGAGTTCCTTCTGTACTATAGGGATTCTATCGTAAAGGGGCAGGTATAACACCTCCTGTAATTATATGGAAAGGGGTATTGGGAAGGGGATGAGGTGTTGGGGTGATTGAGGAGTGGACTAGGATGTCACAAAGAGAATAGTCCTTGTGGATTTTTGACAGGATTTAGTGACTTGCCCACATTAGGCCCATGCAAGTGGGATTGGCAAGAGATGGGGTTGCGAGGGTCGGGGCGGGGGGGTGGGGCGGGGGGGGGGGGGGGGGGGCGGGGAGGCGGGGTGAGGCCCTAAATTCCAGTTGGAATGCATTCACTTGGATGTTCAACATTGTGATGTCACTTCCGAATTTTGCATGCGGTGAGAATCAGGGAGCGCAGACTTCTCACTACAGCCTGGCAAGACGTTAATTAAGGTAGTTAAACATGCAGATTTTATGGTGATTTTCAGAATGTTTTGAATGGTGCATGGGAACTAGGGTGTTTCAGAGACCTGCCTAAAGCAAAGCTTCTGGAATTGGCAAAAATGTTGCAGTTGACATTACCTTTCAGCACAAGGACAGGGGAGGTAATTGTGGCGATAGCTCAGCATCTAAAAATTGCCAGAAAGACAGTCAGAGTCAATGAAAATGGTCATAATTCAATTAGAAATGAAACAGTTTAAACATGAAAAAGAATTAAAGCAGCTTGAATTCAAAATAAAGGAAAGAGAGGGAGTAGTAACAGCCAAAGGAAGGGACGCAATTGCAGCACAAAAAGTTAGAGAAAGGGAGGAGCAAAAAGCTTGAATTGCGGACAATTTGAATTGCAGACAAGAGGAAAAGAAAAAGAGAGGGAATTTCAACTTCAGAAACTGGCAATAAAATGTGAATGTTAGTTAAAATTGGCAGAGGTAAAGGGAAAAGTACAGTTTGAATATAGTGATAAGGAAGATGAAAAGCAGCAAGAGCTTCATAGTCAAAGGCTTGGTGCGGATCTATTTCAATATGTCCAAGCATTGCCAAGATTTGATGAGAAGGATGTAGAAGCCTTTTTCATTTCATTTTAGAAAGTGGCTAAACAAATGAAATGGCCACAGGATGATGACACCAAGATTGGTGGAGTAGTGGATGAGGTGGAGGGCTGTTGTAGGCTGCAAAGAGACATAGATAGGATGCAAAGCTGGGCTGAAAAATGGCAAATGGAGTTTAACCCTGATAAATGTGAGGTGATTCATTTTGGTAGGACAAATTTAAATGTGGATTACAGGGTCAAAGGTAGGGTTCTGAAGACTGTGGAGGAACAGAGAGATCTTGGGGTCCATATCCACAGATCTCTAAAGGTTGCCAGTCAAGTGGATAGAGCTGTGAAGAAGGCCTATAGTGTGTTAGCTTTTATTAACAGGAGGTTGGAGTTTAAGAGCCGTGGGGTTATGCTGCAACTGTACAGGACCTTGGTGAGACCACATTTGGAATATTGTGTGCAGTTCTGGTCACCTCACTATAAGAAGGATGTGGAAGCGCTGGAAAGAGTGCAGAGGAGATTTACCAGGATGCTGCCTGGTTTGGAGGGTAGGTCATATGAGGAAAGGTTGAGGGAGCTAGGGCTGTTCTCTCTGGAGCGGAGGAGGCTGAGGGGAGACTTAATAGAGGTGTATAAAATGATGAAGGGGATAGATAGAGTGAACGTTCAAAGACTATTTCCTCGGGTGGATGGAGCTATTACAAGGGGGCATAACTATAGGGTTCGTGGTGGGAGATACAGGACGGATATCAGAGGTAGGTTCTTTACGCAGAGAGTGGTTGGGGTGTGGAATGGACTGCCTGCAGTGATAGTGGAGTCAGACACTTTAGAAACATTTAAGCGGTTATTGGATAGACACATGGAGCACACCAGGATGATAGGGAGTGGGATAGCTTGATCTTGGTTTCAGATAAAGCTCGGCACAACATCGTGGGCCGAAGGGCCTGTTCTGTGCTGTACTGTTCTATGTTCTATGTAGGACATGTGGGTATTACTGATTCAAACAAAGTCAGTAGGTAGAGCTAGTGAGGAGTTTGAATCACTATCAGAGGAGGTATCTGGAAAGTATGATGAAGTGAAAAGATCCATCTTAGGTGCATATGAACTAGTGCCAGAAGCCAACAGACAATGATTTAAAAATCTAAGGAAAGAACCTGGTCAAACCTACATAGAATTTGAAAGGATCAAACAGAGTAATTTTGATAGGTGGAAAAGGGTCCCCCAGCGGTGGAGAGTGCGAACAATGTGAAAACCCATTGACAGTGGTTGGACCAGACGGTCCTGCTGTTGGCCAATAGCAGGTTGCCTTTGCAAAACACGCCACGGGGGGCTGGAACATCTCTGCCCTGATGTAAGGGAGAAGGCTGATCGGGCAGTAATTGATCAGGTTAAATTTATCCTGTTGTTTGTGGATAGAATATATGTGGGTAATATTCCTCTTCATCAAAAAGATGCACTGGAACAGCTTAGCTTAAGGAGCAGCTAACTTTGATGCACAGGTTTTCGTGCTGAACTGTGATTTTGGGAGAACATGATGTGGAGATGTACCTTTAAGACCTGGCTGGCTGTAGAGATTCGCATTCTAATTAGTATTCTGTAACTTGATTTCTGTGTCTGTGCACTGTTTGAGAGCACATTTCCACTCCATCTGACGAAGGAGCAGTGCTCCGAAAGCTTATGGTATTTGCTACCAAATAAACCTGTTGGACTTTAACCTGGTGTTGTGAGACTTCTTATTTTGGGAGAACCCATAGCCTTTCCTGTGTCCAGCACATTCATCTGCTTCTTAATGTCTCATGTAATGAATCAAATTGGGTAGTTACAAGCATCAATGGTGGTGGAAATGTTGAGAGGAGGCAGAATGGAATCATTCAGGGACTGTATTACTGAAGACGCTTGTAAACACTTTCGATTTGTCTCTTACGTTCAGGTAATTGTCTCCAACACAATTGAAGATCGGGATTTTCATGGATTCTGCTCATATTGCCTGGTTACTTTGCTTTGTTCAGATCTGTTGTTTGTGACACTCCTTAGCTTTGTCTATAAGCTGATGCTTTTGATGTTTGATATGTCAGTGACTCAATGTTGGACCTCATTCTGTGGTGTGCTTGATGTTGCTCCTTCGTGTCCTTCGACTCGCTTCATTGAACCAGAGTTGCTTTTTCCTTTGATATTGATGGAGAAACGGGAGGTATGCTGAACCCTGAGGTTAGGGCTAGAGATTGTGGTTGGAAGCAATTCTTCTACTACTGATATTCTGCGGTGACTCATGGATGTCCAGTTTGAGTTTGCTATTGCCACACTTCAGAATGAAAAAAATGTTCCCTTTGCAGAATTGAGAGTTTTGGGACTTTCTGGCCCCGGGATTGTCCAGTCCTGCTGAAAGTCAATGGACTATTGGCTGGGCCAACAGATCTGTCACAGTGGGCCCCACTACAACAGAGAGTGACAATTCCCAACCATTTTTACAAGGACCATTCTGTTGCCACTTCTTCCAATAATACTGTGAACAAATGTATATGCGATACACAGATTGCTGGTACTCTCAGCAACTGAGGCTGCTCCAGTTATATGTCACCGTTAATTCTATAACTGGAAAATGTAAGCAATAAGTTGTATTGATGAAGGGTCATCCAGACTTGAAACACTAGCTCTGTTCTCTCTCCACAGATGCTGTCAGACCTGCTGAGATTTTTCAGCATTTTCTGTCTTTGGTTCGGATTCCAGCATCTGCAGTATTTTACTTTTATCTAAGTTGTATTGTGGGTATGTTTCAGACCTGATAGGATCTTAATTCTAATTTTCTACTAATATGTGCAAAGAAATATATACCTTATAAAAATGAGCAGTTATATTGGTCAGATGTCATCATATATTTTGATTAATAATGGGGGTTGTTTGATTACCTGCACGCTTTAATCAGTGACACTGGGTTGTAATTACACAACTTCAAAACTGAACAAGTTGCAATCAATAGAAGTTTTTTCAGCAACTTTCCTTCATTGCAGTAATCCAAAATGGAGTGAAGTTGGTGCTAAAGTTATTTTTTGTTCTAAATCTAGGAATAGTGAACTACCATTAGAGTATGATAGCAGGTTGGTGGAAAGATGAATTCCGGTTTTCTTTAAAGGGCATTAAATAAAACTAGGTGGACAACAGTAGGTGGAACTCTCCCATGGCCCCACTGGAGGATACAATGGCGGACAGGGGGCCAGGGAGGGAATTTGTCAGGCATCCAAAAATCAGTTTACTGCTGGTGTAAATATCCCTTGGGATCTTCTGCTTGTGCCTGCCATGACAGATCAGGAAAACCTGATCTGCATTTTGCTATTGGAATGCAGATGAAGGTCCGACCGGAATCTTTCATCCACATCCGATTCTCCGTGAGGCCAGTGGGAAAACATGCTGGTCCAGAATACATCTGGGATAATGTGGCACGTACAAATTAGGACTTGATTGATCAATGCCCAGGGCTGCCTCTGGAGTTTGGGATGGAGGCTGCCAGCAACTCTGGACCTTCGAAAATCAGGTTTGAGGAGCATCCATAGGTGTTCTTCCAGCTTCAGTGTCATTGAGGAGGTCCACCTTCCAGCCTCAGACTGTTCCCGGAAATCCATCTTCTTTCTCAGGAAGTCCATCTTCCTTCTTCAATGCTGGGTCAGTGATTTCTTTGAAGTTTATTTACTAGTGTCACAAGTAGGCTTACATTTACACTGCAATGAACTTACTGTGAAAATCCCCTGGTCGCTACACTGCGGCGCTTGTTCGGGTACACTGAGGGAGAATTTAGCATGGACAATGCACCTAACCAGCACATCTTTCAGACTGTGGGAGGAAACTGAAGCACCCAGAGGAAACGCATGCAGACACAGGGAGAACGTGCAGACTCCGCACAGATAGTGACCCAAGTTGGGAATCGAATTCAGGTACCTGGCACTGTGAGGCAGCAGTGCTAACCATTGTGCCACCGTGCCACCCCACCATGATGTTGGTGAATTTCCAATACGGTACCCAGCTATGATGGCGGGACTCAGGCCATCATGTCCACCCCACCACAGAATATGTCATTAAACTGCTGGGAGTGTAATTAATGAGGTTGGGGCCAGAAGGTATGGGATGGTTTCCCTGTTGGCCTCTGCAGCACGAAACACTCCCATCTCCGTCAGATGGGAGAATTCTGGCTCACACATGGATGAGTATGCCCTTAAAATGCCCTTAAAATGACAAAACTCCAGCTGTCTCTTTAAATGGTCTTTGGGGAAGTAAGAGAGGAATCAGCAAAGATTTAATTCTAAATCAGCAGACCTGCACTTAGCTCTCAGGCAGACTTTCCACCCACTTCATTCTGTCACACATGTCCTTGGCAGTGAAAATTGTTTGTTTCCCTGGCAAGAGTCCACAGGACATGTGCTTGAATATTCAAATCTAGTGGCTACAAGTTGAAGTGCAAAATGGGTTCGAAAAGCAAACTAAGCCAACTTAAGCATTCCACTTATCTTGAACATGTTTTATTAAGAATCTGCGATTTCCCTTGCAATTTATAAGCATTTTCACAACTGGAGATGTGACTAGTGATCCCAAAGTATAGACATCTAATGCAGCAGCTTCAGTTTGTCATCTTGCTCCTCGTATTAGATTTTAACTCTGGACACAGCAAGAGCAACGGAGTTCAATAGTGCGCGGGAAACCCGGTAATCAATCATCTGCGAGTGGCTTTTTAACTCAAACTCTGTGCGCTCATAACATTCTCCGCTTGCCTAATCAATGACAGCCAATGGGTGTGATAATGACCTGCATGAATTGTTTACAATTCCAGTACTAAAAAGCATGTAATTTGGTGGAATTTGGAGTTGGGAACACAACAGAAGGAATTGACAGAATGGATTCCACTCGCTTCAGGGAAGGCAATGGCCTAGTAGTATTATCACTAGACTATTCATCCAGAAACTCAGCTAATGTTCTGGGGACCTGGGTTCGAATTCTGCCATTGCAGCTGGTGGAATTTGAATTCAATAAAAATATCTGGAATTAAGAATGCACTGATGACCATGAAGCCGCTGATGATTGTTGGAAAAACCCATCTGGTTCATTAATGTCCTTTAGGAAAGGAAATCTGCCATCCTTACCTGGTCTGGTCTACATGTGACTCCAGAGCCACAGCAATGTGGTTGACTCTAAACTGCCCCCCAAGGGCAACTAGGGGCTAAGCAAAACATGCTGGCCAGCCAGCGATGCCCATGTCGCACGAACGAATAAAAAAAATCTGCACCCCATTTTAATTGCATTACTAGAGGTTGTAAATACCCGCTGGCAGATATTGTTCCCTGGTGATGGAGGGAGGAGCCTGCTACTGAAACAAAACTAGTGTGACTGGAGGTAGTGGAGAAGGTCATCCGCGGAAGTGTAACACCACGGGGAAGATTCAATGCTGAAAGTGGTTTAATGACCAGGGCAAGAAATGTGGGTATCATGGGTATCAATTGCATCCTGGTGTGCACATCACCCCAACATCTTCACCCTGCCTTCACAAGTCTAAGCATATCACTGAGCACCGATTAATCTTGCAGTTCCATCCATTCCTCTCTGTTTTCCTCACATTCCCATCACCAGCTGCCACTGACACTAACACACAACCTTCTGCAATGTTGGGTATCTATCTTCTAGACATATGCTGCATGCATGGGGCTAACACATCCAATACTCATAGCTCTCTTCCTTCCCTGGTTGTGGGAGAAGAGAGCAGGAACAGAAAAACAATCACTATCGCAATAGGAAAAGTGCTGGAAAAATGAATGGAGTTCAAGGCTGACAAGAACTCTAGACCCAATGGCCTGCATGTTTGGGTCTCAAAGGAAGAGTCTGCAGTGATAGTGGATACATTGGTTGTAATCTTCCAACATTTCCTAGCGCAACTCTAGTTCACTGAAGTGTGCCGGAGGGCATATCAGGAGCAGCACCAGGCATACAACAAAATGAAGTGTCAACCTGTTGAAGCTACAACATATAACTAATTGTATGTCAAACAATGGAAGCAGCATGCCATAGACAGAGCCAAGCGATCCCACAACCAATGGATCAGATCTAAGATCTGCAGTCCTGCCACACCCAGTCATGAATGGTTTGGGTCAATTAAACAACTGGCTGAAGGCTCCACAAATATCCTGATTCTCAATGATGGAGGAGCCCAATGTGAAAGATAAGGCTGAAGCATTTGCAGCTATCTTCAGCCAGAAGTGCCAAATGGATGATCCATTTGACCTCCTCCTGAAGTCCCCAGCATCACAGATGCCAGTCTTCAGCCAATTCAATTCACTCCCCATGATAATATCAAGAAATGCCTGAAGGCACTGGATGCTGCAAAGGCTATGGGCCTTAAAAATATTCCAGCTATAGCACTGAAGATGTGTGTTCCAAAACTAGCTGCACACGTTCTGTTCCATTACAGCTACAACACTGGTATCTACCTGGCAATGTGGAAAATTGCCTAGGTATGTACTGTACACAAAGCAGGATAAATCCAATCTGACCAATTATGGTCCCATCAGTTAACTCATAATCATTTACAAAGTGATGAAAGAGGTCATCAACAGTGCTATCAAGTGACAAACAGTCGTAACTTGCTTCAAGATGCTCAGTTCTGTCAGATAGTTCAGCCCTTGTCCTCATTACAGCTTTGGTTCAAACATTGAAAAAAGAGCTGAACTCGAGAGGTGAGGTGAGAGTGACTGCCCTTGACATCAAGGCAGCATTTCACTAAGTATGGCATCAAGGAGCCCTAGCAAAACTGAAGTCAGTGCGAAATGGGAGAAAAATTGAGTCATACCTGACACAGAAGAAGATGGTTTGGTTGTTAGGAGTCAATCATCTCACTTCCAGGATGTCACTGCAGGAGTTCCTCAGGGTAGTGTCCTGGGTCCAACCATCTTTAGCTGCTTCATCAATGACTTGCCTTCCATTAAAAGGTCAGAAGTGAGGATGTTCACTGATGAATGCACAATATTCAGCACCATTCACGGCTCCTCAGATACTGAAATAGTCTGTGTCCATATGCAGCAATACCTGGACAACATTCAGGCTTGGGCTGATAAGTAGCAAGTAGCATATGCACTATGCTAGTGCTAGGCAATGACAATCTAAGACAAGAGAGAATCTAACTAGCTGCCCTTGACATTCAGTGGTATTACCATCGCTGAATCCCCCACTATTCTGGGGGTTACCATTGACCAGAAACTGAACTGGACCAGCCATATAATTATTGTGGCTACAAGAGCAGGTCAGAGGCTGGGAATTCTGCAGTGAGTAACTTGCCTCCTGACCCCCCCAAAGATTGTCCATCATCTACAAGGCCCAAGTCAGAGTGTGGTAGAATATTCTCCATTTGCCTGGATGAGTGCAGCTCCAACAACACACAAGAAGTTAAATACCATCCAGCACAAAGCAGCCCACTTGGTTGGCACCCCATTCACCACCTTCATCATTCACTCCCATCACCACTTACACATAGCGGCAGCAGTGTGTATCATCTACAAGATGCACTGCATCAACTTGCAAAAGTTCCTTTGACAGCACTTTACATACCCTTGACATCTACCACCTAGGAGAACAATGGCAACAAGTGTGTGCGATCATCACTACCTGCACTTTCCCCTCCAAGCCGCACACCATCTTGACCTTGATCTTGACCATCTGCCACTCCTTCACTGTTGTGTAGTCAAAGCCCTGGAAGTCCCTTCCTAACAGCACTGTGGGTGTACTTGCACCACCTGAACTTCACCAGTTCAAAAAGGTGGCTCACTAGATCCTATGAACGAAGCTAAGAAAAATCTCTGAAAGGTCTTAATAATTGTAAAACCACAGATTATATTTATACAAGAAAGAAAAAAGAAAGAAATCAGGAAACCATAGGCCAGTTAATATCTGTCATTGGGAAAGCATTAGAATTCATTACTCAGGTAGTCTCAGAAGATTTAGAAAATCATAGTACAATCAAGCACAGTCAACATAGTTTTGTGAAATGAAAATTGTGTTTGACAAATTTCTTAGAGTTCTTTGAAGAATTACATTTTTCTTTTGATTACTTCTTGTCAAATGATGATATTTTTGTTAAACACATGCTGGTGTTATCGAAAATCAATTATTATTTTATATGCAAATTACTCTGACAATATCAGTCCTATATGTCTAAATTGTGTTCACAGTAAAAACTCTTGGTTTGTCTGGGAACTTATGTACCTAAGCCATTTTACATTTTACTGTATCAGCTGTTTTTGTCAGGGGGGAGGGAGTGTAAAAATGTTTCAAGATCTGAGTATTCTGTAATATTGCCTGCTCTGCTCTCCTCTCTACTGGGGAGGTGTGAATGAGCTTAGCTCAACAATGGTTGCCTATAACAGCATATGGATGAGTCTCATTTAGTGCAATACATAATGGCTGAGTTCCCTGCATCACAAACGGAGACCAAGGGCTGGAATTTCATCTCTGAATGGAGGTATGAATCAGATCACCAAAGCTGGACACAGGGTGGGATTTTCTGGCCTCTCCAGAGTGTCTTACTCATGGTGGGACTGCCAGCGCTGTTGGTTGGTGTTACTAACAATGTGACTGCCCCACGCTGCCGGGAAAACCACGGTAGGGGTGCGCCATTGATGGGACCAAAAGATCCCACTGGCCTGAGCAACCAGAAAGTTCCAGCCTAGTTTTTTTTTTGCTTGAGAATCAATGTTCCTCTCTTTTCCTGGCCCCACAAAATTTTTGTGTAGTCTTCTGGTGGGTCAGAAAGACTTTTAGTCAAGACACATATGCACATCTTCTGACTTTTGGGGCCCCTTTGTGAGATGAAGAGGAAAATTCTATTTCCTTATTCTCACTATTTACTTGTCCCCCTGTGGGTTTTGGCAATCCTTGGGAGTTTGTGCCCACTTGGGCAAGTCTGCTGATGAGCCTGCAATATTCTAATAGGCAAGGTTAAATGTTTTGACACCTTCAATGTCGCGGTTACTGCATTGTAATGTAAATCTGTTTTTAATGCAGTGCTTCATCATTGATCTCTTTGCTGCAAAGGTAAATTAACTATTACATTGGCCACCATTATGTTAGTGTTGGCATTCATTAAAGTGCTTTTGTCTTTTGGAGTAAGTACCACAATGTTTTTTTAAAAAACGGAGTAAATGTTCTGCCAACCTCCGTTGTCATGTTTTATGCTGTGACTTAAATCGACTTACAGCTCTGCTGCTTTTGAAAGTTGAAAAGAATCTCTCCATTGTTGACTTGGCACTCTGCTTTGAAATAGAAATGGGTAAGAGTTATTTCAGTTTCTGGAAACATAGTTGGGAGATTTTGTTATATCAGCTGTAGCCATTATGAATGTTTGCTGAGTTTCAAATGTGGGAATGACATCAACTCAGCAGGTGGTTTATTGATCCAAGAACAATTGAAACTATGAAGAGGCTGTAGTAACACTATTTCCTCAATGTACTTTCTTATTTGCTTAGAAACCTAATCAGCACTTAAAGGGATATATATTTTCACACTGGAACAGTTTCTCCCCCCAGTATTAATGTTAGCATGTTTGAATTCAGGGATTTATTAGATGGTTAGAGGTTTCATTTTGCCCATGATTTTAAAATAATTCCTACTGCCATTGAATGGCTCTTGGGGACTGTACATAGTGTATACCAGATGAATGGCTATGTAGAATACATGGAGGCATGTAGGTGGTATGAAGGTGACATGGAAACTCTGAGGGAGCTTGGAGTGGCATGGATGGTCTTGATGGGGTTTGAGGTGACATGGGGTGGGCGGGGAGGTGAGGGAACATAGTATGCATTGGACATATGAGGGGACATGGGGTGGGTTGGCACGAGTGGGCATGGAGGTTGAATGAGAAATCTGAGGTGGCATGGGGCTGGGTGAGGGTGAAGGGGCATGGGGTGGTGGGCAATTTATAGGGTGGTCGGGGGGTCCTGGCACATTGCCCAATGGCAGCAACTTGCAGATCGGGGTGGCAGATGGCGTCAGGCCATAATCTGGAGCGCAGGCCGGGTCCCAGGTGCCTTGGCATGGCGTGCCTTGGTATGTTTGGGGAGGCAAGGAGATGGCATGAGTGATCAGAGATGGCATGGGGTGGTTGAGAGGATGAAGGTTGAGCTTTATGAGCATTTAAACAATGTTGGGAAGTGGGCTGTTGTGTTGCAGAATTGAGTCAGGCCTTCTAATTGACCTATCTCTGTACCCAATATCTTCACACTCTTCTGTAAAACGTCTCACTGCCAGTTGGTGAAGCAGGAGATCAGAAATCAATATTTACTTGGCTTGGATTTATTCTCAAAATGAAACATTACAAGTGGATATCTGCTAACCCTACTCACCACCCCAGTGCCAATAACTGTCACTCTATAGGTGCTCAAATAAATGAGTGTTCTCCACTTGTTTATCCTGACCATTAATAGATCTTCTTTTCTTTAAATACAAGTTAACAATTAACATGGGCAATAGTATTTTGAAACAAATTGAAGAAGAATAATTATTTTCCATGTTATGTATGAAGTACAATATTAGTTTATTTCTCAGTGTCACAAGTAGGCTTACATTAACACTGCAATGAAGTTACTGTGAAAATTCCCTAGTCGCCACACCCCAACACCTGTTCGGGTACACTGAGGGAGAATTTAGCATGGCCAATGCGCCTAACCAGCACATCTTTCAGACTGGGAGGAAACCAGAGCCCCCAGAGGAAACCCATGCAGACACGGGGAGAACGTGCAGACTCCGCACAGACAGTCACCAAGGCCAGAATTGAACCCAGGTCCCTGGCGCCCTGAGGCAGCAGTGCTAACCACTGTGCCACCGTGCCACTCATGATGGTGCTCATTTAGGGACTCCAATTACTCCTTGGTACTTGGATTTCTTTTCATGAAACAATCAGGCAATTGGAAACTTGCATCAGCCCATTTGAGATTTCCATTTATTTTATGCTATCAAGGTCAATCCTTAATATGTTTTTACTTACACTTTTTTGTAGGGTGTGTCTTTTTGTTTTCATAACTTCCCAGGCTAAAGGGCAACATTTTCCATTTTCACTCAACGGAAATATTATGAAACCAGCTGCACTCAAATACCCATCATGAAGACTGGCTTGAGAAATACCACTAAAAACAATTAATTTCATGTTCTTTGGGTCAAACAAGGTTTGAAACTTAAGTACGCATTTCTTCATATCTCATTTTTAAAAGTTTGTTTTGTTTGGGCTTAAAGCATGCCCTACTTGAGGATACTTCATCGTAGAACTTAGTTCCAAAACTAGCCTCAAAAAACTAGTTCCAAAACTAGCATCCAGCCCTGTCTGAGTACTTAACCAATTCAACTGACAAATCAAGTGTCACAACCCCTCTCTTTATTCTTTAGAAGTGACATAATATTTCTGTGATAACATAGCACGATTAACTGGGATAGGAGTAGCATTCTCTAAATTGGATGGTTGATTCAAATTCAAAGCATCTCGAAACCTATTCTGCTTAATGTCTGAACCAATATTTTTCGAGGGCACGATCATACCGGCTCCCCACACCAGTCGATCGGTGTGGTGAGCTGGGAAGATTGCGTGTGAGGCCAAAAATTTGGTTCAAGGTGGTGGCCTTGTTTCACCATTAAATTATTTTAAATTTTCATTTCTTCCATTGTTTCATTTGTCCACTTCTTTAAAATCCAATTTTCTATCTTGTTCCCCCCCTCCCCCTACCACACTAAGGCCACCTTCCACATATCTCAGGTTGTCCTTTAACATTCTGCACCTTTGTTCTGCCATTTACACATTCTGATTTCTTAATGAGCTGCTATTAACACCATTATCTGCCTTTACTACCACCAGTTGGCGGCACGGTAGCACAGTTGTTAGCACTACTGCTTCACAGCACCAGGAATTGGGTTCGAATCCTGGCTTGGGTCACTGTCTGTGTGGAGTTTACACATTCTCCCTGTGTCTGCATGGGTTTCCTCCGGGTGCTCTGGTTTCCTCCCACATTCAGAAAGACATGCTGGCTAGGTGCATTGACACAAACGGGCGCCGGACTGTGGCGACTAGGGGAATTTCACAGTAATTTCATTGCAGTGTTAATGTAAGCCTTACTTGTGACTCATAAATAAACTTTACTTTACATTCCCTTTGCCTTTTTACCTATGACATCTTTGTCAATTACACCCCTCTCTCACACTAGTTTCTTGAAGTATAAAGGTGGAAGAGAGAAGTATAAATCTTGTCCTATTTTCGTTGTCTTCCGCTCTGGTGAAGAGTTGCGTGGAGTCAAAATGTTAGCTCTATTCTCTCTCCACAGATGCTCTCAAACCTGCTGAGATTTTCCAGCATTTTCTGTTTTGGTTCCTTTTTTAAGCTCTTATTCTACGAATTCAATTCTTCATCAGACTTGTTCTTATTTTCCAGTTGAATTTTCATGGAGTTTAACTTATTCTACATTGTCTCATTAAGTTCTCATTCTTCTTAACTTTGTTTTGTAAACTTTTCCAACTTTTTTATTTTCCAAGCATGCTGTCAATTATTTCATCTTGTTATTTTAATGTCTTTTGATTTGATTTGATTTATTATTGTCACATGTATTGATATACAGTGAAAAATATTGTTTCTTGCGCGCTAGACAGATAAAATATACCATTCATAGAGAAGGAAAGGAGAGAGTGCAGAATGTAGTGTTACAGTCATAGCTAGGGTGTGGAGAAAGATCAACTTAATACGAGGTAGGCCCATTCAAAAATCTGATGGCAGCAGGGGAGAAGCTGTTCTTGAGTCGGTTGGTACGTGACTTCAGACTTTTGTATCTTTTTCCTGATGGAAGAAGGTGGAAGAGAGAATGTCTGGGATGCATGGGACCCTTGATTATGCTGGCTGCTTTTCCAAGGCAGCAGGCAGTGTGGACAGAGTCAATGGATGGAAGGTTGGTTTGTCTGATGGGTTGGGCTTCGTTCACGACCCTTTATAGCTTCTTGCGGTCCTGGACAGAGCAGGAGCCATCCCAAGCTGTGATACAACCAGAAAAAATGCTTTCTATTGTGCATCTGTAAAAGTTGGTGAAAGTTGTAGCTGACATGCCAAATTTCCTTAGCATCCTGAGAAAGTAGAGGCATTGGTGGACTTTCTTAACTATATCCTCAGTATGGAGGGACCAGGACAGATTGTTGGTGATCTGGACACTGAGAAACTTGAAGCTCTCGACCATTTCCACTTTGTCCCCATTGATGTAGACAGAGGCAGGTTCTCCACTATGCTTCCTGAAATCTTCTGTAGAACTTTAAGTCTTTTTGCTGATTCCTCTTTATGTTTAATTATTCTGATTTTCTTTCAAAGTCTTTAATTTTTGTGTTTCTTCTGAGGGAAATCTATCATGCTCTTACTGGACATATACAGTTCACAAAAGGAACCTTCGTTTCTACTTGTCCTAACTTCAGCTAACCCCTTTTGGCTTCTGATGAAGCATTGACTTGTTTCACAATCCACAAATCTCTTGTTGTCCTTTTTGGGGTATCTTATGCTGCCCTCCTAATGGGGTCTTTCACTATCCTCCTTTTATGGTGACCCACAGGATGTTGATAGTGAGGAATTCAGCGATGATAATGCCATTGAATGTTAAGGGGTGATGGTCAGATTCTCTCTTGTTGGAGATGGTCATTGCTTGGCACATGTGTGGCATGAATGTTACCTGCCACTTGTCCACCCAAGCATGGATATTGTTCAGCTGTTGCTGCATTTGGACATGGACCGTTTCGGTATCTGAGGAGTTAGGAATTGTGCGGAACATTGTGCAATCATCAGCAAACCTGCTTACTTCTGATCTTGTGATGGGAGGAAAGTCATTGATGAAGCAGCTGAAGATAGTTGAGTTTCAGACACTACCCTCAGGAACTCCGGCAGTGATAACCTGGAGCATGGATGACTGACAACCATCTTCTTTTGTGCTAGTTATGACTCCAACCGTTTCCCCCAGATTCCCATTGACTCCAGTTTTGCTTGGGCTCCTTGATGCCACACTCAGTCAAATGTGGCCTTGATGTCAAGGGCAGTCACTCTCACCTCACCTCTAGAGTTCAGCTCTTTTGTCCATGTTTGGTCTAAGGCTGTACTGAGAACAGGAGCTGAGGTGACCCTGGCAGAACCCAAAGTGTGTGTGAGTGAGCAGGTTATTGCTGAGTAAGTGCTGCTTGACTGCACTGTGATGACCACTTCTATTACTTTACTAATGATCGAGAGTAGACTGATGGGGTGGTAATTGGCCAGGTTGGATTTGTCCTGCTTTTTGTGTAGACGACATATTTGGTCAACTTTTCACATACCTGGATAGATACTAGTGCTGTAACTGTACCACAGGCCTTCAGTATTATTGCCGGAATATTGTCAGGGCCAGTATCCAGTATCCGTGATGTCAAAAAATGGCCTTTAGCCATTTTTTGATATCACGTGGAGTGAATTGATTGGCTGAAAACTGTCATCTGTGAATCAGGGGTCCTCTGAAGTCCACTCGGCAATTCTGGCTTAAGATTGCAGCAAAAGCCTTATCTTTTGCACTGATGTGCTGGGCTCCTCCATCTCAGAAGGTGGGGATATTTGTGGAGCCTCCTCCTCCAGTGAGATGTTTAATTGTCCACCGGCATTCATGGCTTAGCTTTGTCTATCACTTGGTGCTTATGCTGTTTAGCACGCAAGTAGTGCTGACATCTCATTTTTAGGTATGCCTGGTGTTACTCCTGGCATGCTCCCCTGTACTCTTCATTGAAATCGCATTAATCGCCTGGCTTGATGTTAATGGTAGAGTGGGAAATATGCCAGGCTATAATGTTGTGGCTGAGTACAATTCTGCTACTGCTGATGGCCCAAAGCGCCTCGTTATTGCCCAATTCTGTTTGAAATCTATCCCATTTGGCATAGTGGGAATAACAGTGGGACAGGACATACCGAGGGATGGTGATGGTGTTGCCTGGAAACTATGATTCTGTGACCATGAATATGTCAGGCTGTTGCTTGGCTAGTCTGTGAGACAGCTGTCCCAATTTTGGCACGAGTCACAAGATGTTACTGAGGAGGGCTAAGTTCTGATTTGATATCACTGAGTGTCTTGCTAGGTCATTTCAGAGTCAACCACATTGCTGTGAATCTGGAGTCACATGTAGGCCAGGCCAGAGACAGCAGATGTTGTTTTATGACAATTGACAATAGTATCACTTAACTTTTAATTCCAGACTTTTTTAATGAATTCAAATTCCACCACCCACCCACTAGGGATTCACTTGATCTCTGGATTACCCATCTAGTGACAATACCACTACGCCACTACTTTACCTAATTCTTCCATTGATCACATGGTTTAGACTCTGAGAACATCAGCAGGTAATCATACAATTTACACTTGCTTTCAGCCATTCTTTACAAAAGCTCCTTGGATTGTAATCATCTGTCTTAAAAAATAGCTTTTAGTTTCCAAACTTCAGAATTAGGCAACCATTCTCTGTGACAATGTTAAACATCCAACAGGATTTTCATAGTAACTTCATTGCAGTGTTAATGTAAGCCTACCTGTGACACTGATAAATAAACTTAAAACTTAAAGTTAAGCTATTTAGTGAAGGAGGAGAACAGGAGTTAATTTTACATGGGTTAGATTTATTCTCAAAGTGAAATATTGCATTATATCACTCCTCATCCCATTCAGGCACCTAATTTCAAAGTTACTCAATTGGCAGCACTTTGGGTATCTGGAGGTTATGAAAGGCACTATATAAATGAAAGTTTTCTTTCATCAGGTGGCACGGTGGTTAGCACTGCTGTTTCACAGTGCCAGGGACCCGGGTTCAATTCCAACCTGGGTGACTGTGTGGAGTTTGCACATTCTCCCCGTGTCTGTGTGTGTTTCCTCTGGGTGCTCCAGTTTCCTCCCACAGTAAAAGATGTGCGGGTTAGGCTGATTGGCCATGCTAAATTGACCCTAGTATCAGGGGGATTAGCAGGGTAGATGTGTGGGGTTGCGGGAGTGGGGCCTGGGTGAGATTGTGGTCAGTGCAGGCTTGATGGGCCGAATGGCCTCCTTCTGCACTGTAGGGATTCTATGATTCTATGGCTGTCTGTGTGGAGTTTGCACATTCTCCCTGTGCCTGCGTGGGCTTCCTCTGGGTGCTCCAGTTCCCTCCCACACTCCAAAGATGTGAAGGTCAGGTGGATTAGCCATGCTCAATTGTCCTTTAGTTTTCAAAGATGTGTAAATTAGAGGGATTAATGGGGAAATACATAGGGTTAGGACAAGAGGTGAGCCTGGGTAAGATGCTGTGTTGAAGAGTCGGTGCAGACTCAATGGGCCAAATGGCCTCCTTCTGCACTATAGGGATTCTACGATTACATGATTTCACTAAACTCTTCTTCCTCCAGCCACTAGCATAGATTTTATTCCAAGAAATATAAATGTATCCAACAGTTTTTCATAAGAAGCATCCTGTTCTGGGGGAAATGTTTATATGCAATTTAATTATTTTGTCTGTTTAAAAATGTGGGTTGGTGTGCTCATGATTCATCCGTGGAAAATATTGCTTCCTTGAAGGAAACCTGCTTCTAGTCAGCAACCATATTTTTTTCCTTGCAGGCACAGATGAGTAAATAATTTTCACCAAATATTTTTAATGTGAATGTGGGAGGCAGGTTTGCCGATGGCCATCGGCGGAGAGCTGTTTGCAATTTCATCTGCACAGTAAACAGATGATTGCTTTCTGCTTCTTTTCGAGAAAGATTTTTATTTAAACACCTCTTCTCCGTACAACTGGAGACCTTTCATGCTGAAGACCATTATCACACCAGGGCTAACACCAGTCTTCGCTGGCTGTGACCTTGGTACTGATAGGATGAGTAAGGGAAATGGCCGTCCATCATTTCTAACCAAGCTACACCTCAGGGACAGACCTAACACTTTCCTAAGTCCTGATGGTAGTTCTCTGCTACCAAGCAATAAGGGAAAGTGGCCTACACTGTGAATGTACTATTGCTATCCAGTCACAAATTATAGAGGTCACTGGCATTTGCACTGATACCAAATATTACCCTTAATATGATCAGAACCCTCTTATTGCAAGAAGAATTGGAGACAAGAATGAAGGTACACTGGGGTCTTTGCGGTAATATGTCACATTTTATTTTTTAAAATGAAATCTTTTTAGACTCCAGATGCTGAAGAAAAACATACTGAATAATAAGAAAGAGCATTAATGTTAGTTTCTCCTTATCTTGCAAAATAATGACAAACAGAAACGTGGTGATGAGAAGTTGGTAATCTGGAGATAATTGTTAATCATTAATTAAACAGTATGAGATGGCTATAGGGGAAGCAGACAGGGCTTCATATCGTATAGACAGAACCAGGAAGTATAAAATAAAGGGTGCTGTACATAAATTATATAAGAATCATCGAAACCCTACAGTGCAGAAGGAGGCCATTCGGCCCATCAAATCTGCACCGACAACAATCCCACCCCAGGCCCTATCCCCACAACCCCACAATTTACTTATCCCGCCAATCCCTCTAACCTACACATCTCAGGACACTATGGGCAATTTAGCATGGCCACTCAACCTAATCCACACATCTTTGGACTGTGGGAGGAAACTGGAGCACCCGGGGCAGGTAGTGGAAGCAGATACGATAGTGAGTTTTAAGGGGCATTTGGACAAATACATGAATAGGATGGGAATAGAGGGATATGGTCTCTGGAAGGGTAGGGGGTTTTAGTTCAGTCGAGTAGCATGGTCGGTGCAGGCTTGGAGGGCTGAAGGGCCTGTTCCTGTGCTGTAATTTTCTTTGTTCTTTGTTCACCTGGAGGAGACCCACGCAGACACAGGGAGACTGTGCAAACTCCACAGAGATGTGACCCAAGCTGGGAATCGAACCCAGGTCCCTGGAGCTGTGAGGCAGCAGGGTAACCACTGTACCACCATGCCAACCTTAAGGCTTTGAATTTCCATGCCTGTAATATGCACAATTGTGGTCTTTACACATGGTGGATGTTATTGAGAAAAGGTTCAGGGGAGGGTGAAGATCAATTGTTTAAGAACTCTTAGTGATGAGGATAGGCACTATCAGTTATTTAATTCAACAAAATTGAATGGAGAGCATGGGTTAGAAGTTTTTTAAATGATGAAGAGATTGATCGGCAGGCTATTTGTAATGGATAATGCTGGAGGGACAAGAGGGTCTGCAAAAGAGAGTTGCGCTAGATGCAGGAAGTATTTTTTTCATATAGTGTCATTGCCCTCTGGAAATGAACATGTGGTGGGTATGGATTTGCTGCTGAATTTGACAGGATCTTGAGTGAAGAGGATATTTTCAGTTATAGAGAACAAATTGCTAGTAGTTGTGATTGTGAGAATTTATGGGGACTATACTTTCTTGCAGGTTTGTTGTTTGATTGTTAAGGAAACAGGGAGAAATCTCTCAGAGTTTCTCTCCGTTTTTTGCCTCTTTTGAGAGATAACCTAGGATAGAAGTGAGTTAATGGCATGCAAAATGTCTGAATGGGGCTGTCTTTTCTTGCTCCGGGATGGCCTAGTAGAATCATCGGTAGACTATTAATCGAGAAACTGAGCTATTGCTCTGGGGACCACAGCAGATGGTGTAATTTGTATTCAATAAAAAATATCTGGAATCTCCTGATAACCATGAAACTATTGTCGATTGTTGGAAAAACTCACCTGATTCACTAATGTTCTTCGGGGAAGGAAGTCTGTTGTCCTTACCTGATTTGGCCTACATGTGACTCCAGACCCACAGCAATGGTTGACTCTCAACTGCCCTCTGAAATGGCCTAGCAAGCCACTCAGTTGTATCAGTGTTTCAAGAAGGCTTCTCTAGGGCAACTAGGAATGGGCAATAATGGCATCGATGTGTCATGAATGAATAAAAAAAAGTACATTGGTATAACATGTCCTTCTTTGCTACCATGTAGATTGCTTGGGAAATACAGCATATTTGTGAGATAATTATTCACCTTACAACATATGGCAGTATGGTGCTTATGTTATGGGACTTGTAATCTAGAGACCTAGGGGGCAATCTTACCAACTCGTCACGCCGGTTGATCGGCATTGTAAGCCAGTAAGATTACGAGAGAGGTGAAACACTGGGTCCATGCCTGGTTTCTCATCTCTCACGATCTTACTGGCCCCGATCTGCAGGTATAATCACCCTTGCACCCAGGAAGGCATCTGGGCTCATTTGCCTTAACAGCCTTGTCGGTCTGGGAGGTCCTCACTGGCAAGGATCACGCAGGCGTGATGGCCTCGCTAGTCAGACCAGAGGCAATTGAAATCCCATGGGTAGTTGGGGGCAGGGTCAGGCAGTGCCCCGGGACCCTAGCAGTTCCAGTCTGGCACCCTCGCACTGCCTACTGGGCACTGGACAGTGCCAAGGGGCAAGGCCTAAGGGGGGGGGCCTAAGGGGAGGGGGTGGGGCCTGAAGGGGAGGCACATGTGGGAGCTGTGCACTCTGCATTGGCAATCAACCAGTGGGGGGGTGAATGAGGGCGATGATCCACTGGGGGAAATTGGGGACGGTGATCAGCCTGGGAGGGGCGGGACTGGGGGAGGCGATTGGGGTACTGTGATTTGGGGGGATGCCGATTGGAGGGGTTGTCGGGGGGTTGGGGGAGGTGATGTTTGGAGGGGGTGGGGGAACACTCTGGACACAGTGCACTGGGAAATCAGGGTGCATGTGCAATAGTGCCCTCTATCGGTCTGCAGTTGGCTTCCCGGTGGGAATAGACTCTGTCTACTCCCCCTACTGGTGAGCATCACACTTTGGGCCTGATTTTACCAAAACTTTGCACCCGAAAACGGGCGCGAAATCGTGGTAAAGTTGGGCGTCGGGCCTATACCGCGATCTGCACCCGATTCCGAGCATGCATTTAAATTGACTTAATGAACCGCGTGCCCAACCCTACCGCCAAATCCCACTTTACCGTCTTCTGTCCCAATCCGAATCCACGTTTTTAACAAGCTGGTAAATAAAGGTCTGAAGTCGTCGCTGCAGCTTCTGAAGAGCGGGCTCAGAGCCTGCAACGGCTCTCTGACCCAGGTCATCCTCTGGTTGGTGGGGGGGGGGGGGGGGGGGGTGGGTGGGAGGAAGGGGGGGTGGGACCCAGATCATCCTCTGGTCAGAGGGGGGGGGGTCCGCTGCCAGTCTGCGGCTGATCCCTCCTGCCGGAGTGGATGTGCGGCCATGCCATCCCACAAAACCTTCAGGATGAAGTGATTCCTCGTTAAGAAGATGAAGCAGAACCGGCCGATTCCACAGTGGATCCGCATGAAAACCAGCTACAAGATCAGTATAAGTCCAAGAGGAAACACTGGAGAAGGACCAAGCTGGGCCTGTAAAGGGATACACCATCACTGGTACACTACCAGCCACAGCCATCTCTCCCGCTCTCTTGCCCCTGCAGGGAAGAGTAATCTGTGGCTGTAGTGTACCAGTGATGGTGTATCCCTTTACAGGCCCAGCTTGGTCCTTCTCCAGTGTCTCCTCTTGGACTTGTACTGATCTTGTTGCCGGTTTTCATGCGGATCCACTGTGGAATCGGCCGGTTCTGCTTCATCTTCTTAGCGAGGAGTCGCTTCATCCTGAAGGTTTTGTGGGATGGCATGGCTGCACATCCACTCCGGCAGGAGGGATTCGTTCCTCCGGTGGGGAGGAGGGATCGCCCGCAGAGTGGCGGCGGACCCCCCTGCCCCCTCCCTCCCCACCGATCGGCCGCAGACTGGCAGCGGAATCCCCCCCCCGACCAGAGGATGATCGTCAGAGAGCCGCTCTCTCCGCTTTCTGCTTTTTTTTTCTTTCGAGCCCGGGAGCGCTCTGTCAGATTTTTTTCGAACTGCGCATGCGCAGTTCAGAGCTCCGTTCGGTCCGCCAGCACGAAGCCCCGCCCACAGCACGGATCGGGCCGGAGCCAGCAAAATGCGTATGGGCGCGCTGGAAAGAGGATTCCAGGCGCGGATCTATTTGACGCCCAGATTCGGCATTTAGACTCAAAATGGTAAACTCAGACCCTTTGTCTCTTCTTTTTATCTAAGTGCCGTCAGATTTGATATTTTTCTCTCACTGAAAAAAATGGGCCTGAAACTCTCCCATTTTCAAGCTCATTTGGCATTTAAATGTTTTTGGTGCGATCGCTCCCCACCTAAAATGGAAACTCAAATCCCTTGCATGAAAAAAATTTTGGAATTGAAACACTGTAAGATAATCCCAACTGGCTCATTTAAGGAAGAAAACCTGCTACTCTTACCTGGTCTGGCACATATGTGACTCCCAGACCAACGTGGTTGATTGCTCTCTGAAGTGACATAGCAAGCCACTCAGCTGTATCAGATTATTATGGTGATGCACCAGGATGTCTCACCTCACCTTCTGAAGGGAGACTAGGGATGAGCATTATCTGTGATACCTATATCCCGAGAATGAATTATTTTTTAAATGTCAATATACATGCTGATAAATATATTTTATGTTCTCAAGGGGTAATTTTTTGACTCAATGAATGTTACATCATGAGTTTCCTTGGAAATTATTCCGATCACCCATTATAACTTTAGCAGAAGATTAGTGGAAACGATATAGGATGAATTTACTTTCATACCACCCCCCCCTCCCCCCCCCACCCCATCCTCCCCCAGAGGTGAGTTTGAAGGAAAGGGTACATTTAATTGTGCAAAATGTGGGGAGCCTGCTGCCTAGCCTCCAAGTCTAATTAAGTATGGGGGCAGTGGGGGGATGGCAATGAGTGTGGGTATCAGGATGCATTGAGAACAGCACTCTGAGGAACATTTTGTGTCTCGGAGTTACCTGTAGGCCGCGATTCTCCCGAATCGGGACTAAGTGCCCACGCCAGCTGGAAACAGGAGGGAAAAGGTAAGCGATGAAGGTGAACAAGGTAAAAGAGACCAATGGAAATTTTGTCAGAGAGAAGGAGCGGGGCTTTGCTGGCAGTGGGATGTGGGCAGAGAATCCCACCCAAGAGTGGAAAGAGCATTTCTTCCTATCTTGACTCTATTTTTTCCTCTTGTCCAATGTCCTCCCACTCACATCCATGATGCTTCTGATGGCCTATAGCATTCCACAATTTCCAGTTTCCGGGCCCGAACCATCTCCTCTGCACTATGGAATTCCAATCTCTCTACACCTCCATCCTCTACCGGGACAGTCTGAGGGCTCTCTTTTAATGGAGGCCCAACCAGTCTCCACCCACCACCGCCTATCTAAACTTGTTCTCTCATTGAACTATTTATTTTTAAATTTGTCTATTTTCCTCCAAAATAAAGGTATTACTGTGGATACCGACATATAGTTATGCCTCTCATTTTGTAGAGTAGTCCACCCTCCATTCATTTCTGGTACACTGCTCTCACCCAGAAAATTTCATCAACTTTATTTTCGATTTTTACCCTTCTTGCACCTTCACATGGTCCATCTCCAGCACTTCTCTTCCCTTCCTTGACTTCCCTGCTTCCATTTCTAAGGATAGGCCGTTCATCAATATTCACAATAAAAACTGTTTACACTTCTTAAACGTCTTCACACCTTGCTTCTTGTAAGGGCTCCATTCCATATTCTGGGTTTCACCGTCTCCATCACATTTGTTCTGATGATATAATCTTCCACAACAGCTCTTCCGATAAGTCTTCTTTTTTCCTCAGCCAAGGATTCCCCCCCGTTTGGTTGACAGGGCTCTCAACCATATCTGACACACGTCCGGCAATTTTACTCTCACCCCATCCCCTCCCTCCCAGAACAAGGATAGGGGATCCCTCTTGTCCTCACTTTTCACCCCACCAACTTCCACATTCTAAGGATCATCCTCCACTTTTTCTGCTAACTCCAGCATGAAGCATCCACCAAACACAACTTCCCCTCTTATCCCCTTACCCCTCTGATGGCATTCCAAAGGGATCATTCTATCCATGACACCCTGATCCACTGGCCAATTGTGCCCACCATCTTATCCCCTTCCCATGGCATTTTCATGAAATTGAAGGAGGTGTAACATCTGCCCTTTTAGTTCCTCTCTCCTCTCTGTCTGAGACCCCAAACTCTCCTTCCATGCAAAGTATTGATTTATTTGTACTTCTTTCAATTTGGTATACTGCATTCATTACTCACAATGCGGACTCCTCTATACTGGGGAGACCAAACGCAGATTGGGTGGTCGCGTTGTACACCACCTCCATTCAGTCCACAAGCTTGACTCGGAGCTTTCAGTTACTTGCCATTTTAACTCACCTGCTTGCTCACATTTCTCTCCTTGGCCTGTACCAGTGATGCAGTGAAGTTCAACTTAAGCTCAAGCAACAGTACCTCGGTCCAAAGGGGTGTTGGTTAGGTGGATTCGCTATGGTAAATGCGCAGGGTTACGGAATAGGGTGGAGAGGAAGGTCTGGGTGGGATGCTCTTTCAGAGATTCAGTGCAGACTCAATGGGCTAAATGGCCTCTTCCTGTACCGTTGGGATTCTATGATCCTCTGATTCGGCTCTTAACAGCCACCTGGACTTTGAGTTCAGCAATTTGAGACCATGAACTCTGCGCCCCATTTTGATTTTGTTTTGCCATGTGCTGGTCTGAAATTTGTTCTTCGTGTCTTTACTTTTGGACAGAGTTCAACCCTGCCTGCCATTCACACTCACTCTGGCCAAATGCTTTGTTTCTTTACTACAACCATTGCCCTCCTTTTGCCTTTTGTTCTCTGATATCTTTGTCATTTAATCTCTCTCATGCGCTACCCAAGCTCACACCTTTCTTTCAGTTCTTTCTGCCTCTCCCTTCTTTCTACAGCATAAAATCCATCACATTTTGACTGGCCTTCAGTTCTGAAGAAGTGTCATATTCGACTCGAAACCTTAACTTTGTTTCTCTCTCCACAGATGGTGCCAGGCCTGCTGACTAATTCCACCACGTCGTGTTCTACTTTATTATTGAAGAATAGTATACTGGGTAATGGGCAGAAAAAAGTGATTCCACCTGTTTAGTATTCCCTCTCAATTCCAATTTTACTGCCTCTGCCTTGGCAGCTTTATCGATTCTGAGAGACAGAAGTTTGACTTGTTCCTGGTCAAACCCTAAATGATATCAGAGATTATCAGAACAGAAGCGTGACCCTGTTCACCAGTTTTCCAGCTGTTATTGGGATGGAGCTGAAGAATCAATGGATTCTGTGAAACCCAAGGGGTAAGATTCAATTTTGGCAGAGAGTGGACAGCAAGCAGTGGTGGACCCAATGTCATACACCCTGCTCAACACCATTAACTCCAGTGTCAAGGAAATTTGGTGAGTGTGTAACAGGCCAATCTGCAACTGCCATCCCCCCTTCCCCCTCTCCCCCACACACCCACCCCCACTCCTGCCTCTGGCATCATTGAGCTCTAAACCTCAAGTTGTTCAGATGTTGGAAAGATATTTAGCATCAATAGAGCTAAAGAGTTGTTATGTTTCTTTTGTTTTGTCAATTAGGAGGGAGCACAAATGCAAAGTTCTCTAAAAACAAAGCAAATACAGTATTGTTTTTTCTATTGCTTTTCTGTTAGTTATAATAAATCTGCCTGTAGTTTGTAGCCATGGACCTGCTAAATTGCCAGGTATCAAGCATATAAAAGGACATCCCAGTTCATATGGAGCAAGGATTCACTAGTCCTTAGCATTGAGCATAAGAAGAATATTTGAGTAATATCCCAAAAGGGAACAAAAAACTCTAACAATCACGATTAGCAAAAAAACAGACCAAATATTCAAATCACATTTATATGAAGACAATAATTCTGAGTTAGCCAAAAACACAATTATTGCGCAGGTCACAACAGACATATATTTCCACTGCCATCTTTCATGGTACTAATACAAGCTCTGTTGCTATGGTGACAGCTTTAAGCTATTGTAAATAGCTGTTGCTATAATCTTGCTGCCTCCCTGTTGGATGCACACAGCTTTAATGTTATTATAGCGAGACCACACAATCTTAAATGACATAGTTTGACTATTTATTTAAATAACGTTAATACCATCCTTCAATGAGGTTGTTTCCTCAGAATTATTTTATAATGGCATTTCTTATCAAAAATGTTTAGCTCTTTAAAAAAAAATCACAATATGGCAAACATATTTTTGTTACGTGTGATATTGTGTTTTATTTTTGCACTGTGACACAAATACCTTCGAATGCTTGCTAAACCCCTGGCAAATGATTATTTATCAGGCTCTGGTTGGTTTTTGCACCTTGGTTTGAGTGTCACCTTGCACCTATATAAAGAGGATTATTTTATATAAATATTTGTACATGTGTCTTTATCAGCAGCTGGACATAATCACATCAAAGCAGTCAGAATGAAATAAGAAATCATCAAGGCAATAGCGGAATATAATTAGCTTAATGGATTTTCATTTCTAGAGGTCATGGGAATGGAATTAATTTCTGTTGTTTTATTGTATGCATCCCACAGCATATATAGGAGCGCTAATAATTCTTTCTTAGAAACAACAGTCAGTTGTAATGAAAAGAGACCTTTATTAAACTGAGTTGGCATTATGTTCAATATTGCCTTGCTCTTCCGATGCTTAGAACTTTTCGCATTTGTATTGTGCCTCAAATGCATTCTTTCTTTACAGTTCTCCTTATTACATGAAAAGCACAAAGGTTCGACATGTCTGAACCAAATCTGCTCACTGTGAATTATTTAGCAAAGCTTTCTTTTGTCTGATTAATTTTCACTTGACAAAAAAAATGCTAGAATGAAAACAAACATAACAGAATTTTGTATTGATTTCAACAATTGCATCCAGAAGAACACATGTTTAACATTTATAGAATAAATGGAATATCACACCAGGTGAGGATGCATTCCAAACTATTGCAACACCCCATGAACTAATGTCTTACTGGGTTGGCACTTAAACCCATTCCAGGATGCAGTGACTAGTGGAGACCACAAAGTGATATTTTATGTATGTGGAACATTGCTTTATTTCTTCCTTGTATTAAAATACCAACAATATCCAGGGCTATGTTTTCCTCCATTCACTAACGTCAGTAAAAAAGTTGACATAGAGATAGATCAGAGAATGACTCTTATTACCCACATATGCATTTTGCTAAAATTAGTAAACAGAGGAAAATAAACCCTCTAGGGAATGAATATGATTATAATACAGATCAGGTCCTGATTATGAGCATTATACATAGATAATGAGGTAACTATTTGCAGATTGTGTATGCTGTTGTACAATGCCTCCCACTAGTGGGAGAGTCTCGAACAAGGGGACATAGCTACAAGATAACGGGCCGGCCATTTAAAACTGAGGTACGTAGAAATTTCTTCTCGCAATCTCTGAAGTTACTGCCCCAAAGAGTGGTGGAGGCTGGATCATTAGAGGAATTCAAAGTGGAAGTGGATAAATATTTGATGGATTGAGGAATGGAAGGCTATGTGGAAATGGCACAGAAAAGGAGTTGAGGCCGACATAGATCAGCCATAATCATTTTGAATGGTGGGGGAGGCTTGAAGGGCCTGGTGGGCCTAATCCTGCTTCTATTTCTTGTGTTCTCATGTGACCCTGACATTGTGCTCCATAGTGCGAGGAGAATACTAATTTCCCAAGCAGCAAGTACTGTCAGTTTCCCAGGTACACAGCAAGGCCCACAGCTAATTTTTGTTCCAGTTGCTATCTCTTGGCCGAGTCTTTTAGGATAATTGGGATAGGATGGCTCCAAAACCAATAGTACAACACCTCTCAGCAGATCCCATAAAACAGGCATGAGATTGTCTCTCACTTGGCAGAGCCCTTTAATCATTTCCTGAATCAAATAGTGCAATGACACCACTGAATCACTTCCGCAGCATTGCTTTCTGGACACGTTTGCTCTCGATCCACCTCAAGCTAAAGTCACCAAGGCCCTAAAACAAATGTCTGTGGCTACGTCTCTGGGAGTTGATGGCATTTCACCTGAAACATTCAAATAAGGTGGAGCTCACACAGTTAGGAAACTCGCGAGCCTCTTCTGTTTAATCTGGAACTAAGGCATTGCTCAAGGTTCCAAAATGGTTCTATAACTCGCCTGTACGAATAGAAGGGAAGCAAGTCCATCTGTGATAATCATGGTGGTTTTCACTTCTCTACAGAGTGTCAAAATTCTTGCACATGTTAATCCCAACAGGTTTGTCCCTCATCTGAAAGGCTAAAAGCCCCTAGAATCACAATGTGGCTTTAATGCCGGACAGGGAACAGTCTTTGTGGTGCATCAAATTCAAGAAAAGTAATTTGAACAATACAAGAACCTCTACATGCTATTTATTGACCCGACCGAGGCTTTCGACACAGTAGACCATGAGGGGCAATGGAAGCTGCTGTATAAATATTGTTACAACCATGTGGGGAGGCGAGAAACACTCCCCAGAATGGTTACTTTGCAAATCCAGGATTAATACTTTTGAGAGAGAAAGAAAGAGAGGTCAAATGAGCAAGCAGCTATTGCATCCTGTTTTGGTAAAGCATTCTGATCTCTGAATTGCTTGGCAACAGTCTTTTAAAGTACTCCGCTGACTATCTATCTCAGAGAAATTCTATTAATCCACGCTTATTGCAATCACTGTTTTAGAACAGGTTATTATGTCAGAAACATTTTCAAAGTTTCAGGAAGTGTAAAGCCAACAGGAGATGAGGAGTGGGACTTTCCAGCCACGCTCACCCCAAAACCGGAAAATCCCGCTTGAGGTCAATGGGCCTTTGCATGGTCCACCCCCCCCATCCCCCACTGCAATTCCCGTGGTGGGCAGGACGGGAGAATTCCCCTCAGGGCCTTTCACAATCCCTAAGCCATTGAGTGTCTTATTATTCCCATACTACTTGGTGGAATGCAAGCTGTATATTGTACTGGTCTGGGCAGTCTCGATTGCTTTTTTGAGGCTTTCAGTTTTTTAATAAATACAAAATACAAACTGAAAAGAAAAATGAGAAATCATATCTTTAAAAAACATGCACAATCTTGTAACAATGTAGCTAACCTGAAAAGATGCTCATGGTCATCTGCTTATTCATAATGGCGGGATAGCCAGTAATTCAGAATAGTGTCTTTTGCGTCACCAATGGCATCAAGAATGCTACACAATGGCTCCTTTTCTGCTCACCATCCACTTAGTGGCCATTCTCTTGTATGAACTGAAAGATCGCAACATTGGAGTACTCGTTCACATCACGACGGCACCCTTTTCAACTGGCACAGGCTGAGGCCTTGCACAAAGTTCAGAGAATTTGAAGCACCATTCAGATACGCCTCAATGAAATCCATTCTGAACAAGTGCCAATTTCTTGTGGAAGTTGCTGGGAACATCTACCTATCCCAAAGTAGACAAGGATAATGAGGGCAGGCGTTCCACCATTTATACCAGAATTGCACCCAGAAGTTAACATAAACCTTCAGAAAAAGGGGCTAAATTACCTGTATAACATATTAATCAAGGGCAGAGCACGCAGTCTTTGACTCTTCAGAGACAGAATCTAATCCCCAGGAGAAGTCTTCAGAAAGGAATCTGCAACATTAAGTTGGGCATGCGTCCTGGTCCTGCCATTTCCTTAATGTAGTTAAGTCTGATCCTTTACATATATATTTAATGTTTAGTTCTGCTAGAAGCATTATTTAAAGTTCCAATTGTAAGACTGGGGTTAATTAAGGACAGTGATTAATAATATTGCATATTCGTCAGGCAGCTGGAAAAATTGCGTTCAAACTTGCATTTCAGCTAAGCCACTGCATGGAATTGGGCTACACAAAATCTTCCATGTAACAAGTTCGCAGGTAGGAAAGTGAAATGCTGTGTTTTAATGCCCAGGTGTGGCACAGGGACTGTGACAAAACCAAGCTAAGGAGTTGCTTTTCACACATGATTAGATAGCGAGATGGAACTGTGCCTGTTAAGTTTGTTCTAGAAAATGACGCCACAATTTTCTTGGTCTCTCTCATCATTAGAATCACAAATAATCCGCCAGCTGAGATGATAACAATGGGTAGTTTGGGGAGAGCCTCACAAATGGAGTGATGTAATTTGGGGTTTAGATAATGTCAGCAGCCATTACAGCAAATCTGAAGAGAAATTGTAAACCGAGCAAGAGACTGTAATTCCCATCTGATTTGCTGCTTGCTTACTGATTTATGCTCTAAATTCAGAATTGTCGCTTAACATTTTGTGGATGCACCTGCAAATATCAAAGATCAAAAGATTGCTGAAGCGCAGGGGATTTGCTGCTTCTTGACCATATCTGCTGATATCAGAGTCAAGGGTGGAATTCTCCAATGTCCCCGTCGGCAGCATCAATGGCGGGCGGCAGGAGAGATCAGCAAGAGACACAAAAATCAGTTTCACGCCGGTGTGAATTTATGGTGCGAGCTCCCACTGGTGCTCGCCATGGCGGAACGGGAATCCTGCTGGAGGCTGGTGTAAAACCTATTTGCATCTTGCTATTGGGATGCAAATGAAGGCCTGACTGGAATTTTCCCGCCGTGCCTGATTCTCCATTACATCAATGGGAAAACACGGCGGTCCAGAACACGTCTGGACCAACATGACATGCAAAAGTCGGGACTCACCTTTAGGGCTTTATGAGAAGATGATGCTGGAGGCCTGCATTGCATAGTGGGTGGATCTTCACCGTGAAGCAGCTCTTGGAAGGTGGGAGGTCTTTAAGCAGCAGCCTTGGCTTGGCTGATGCCGGGCCTACTTCAGAACTTCAGTGTCGTCTTCATGCACTGGTAAGGATGTGGCAAAAGGGCTATGGGGAGGGGAGGGAGGTTAGATATGGGTGGGAAATGATGGTCTAACAGAGGGAGGGGTGAAGCTGAGAGGGAGGGATGAAGGTGTCGGGCGGTGATGCTGGAGGAGTGGGAGGGAGCTTGTAGTGGGGAGGGAGTAAGGAGGTGGAATGTCGAGGTGAATGTGTAAAGGAGGGATTTGTGAAGTCAATGACTGTTTCCTGGGGAGTGAAATGAGGGTGGGCGTGGAAGGATGGAATGATGAGTGTGAGGAGGGCAGACGGAGCTTGTAGGATGGAAGGGTGAAGGTTCATCAGCAGCGGTAGAAGGGGTAGCGAGGGTGGTTGGTGGGGACTCGAAGGCAGATATAGACTCTGGAAGTGGGAAAGAGAAGGTCAGGGAGACATAGACACTAATGGTGGGAAGGAGGAGGTTGGGATGGTCAATGTGGATGGGGGGTTGGGAAGAGGTGGGGATGCCTCTTGTGTGCCCAATAGTTTAAATATCCTGGGTGGAACTCTCCCATCTGGCACGAAGACCACTGGCCGGGATGGGGAGTGGGAGTGCTTTTCGCCATCTTCTGTAGGGAGGGGTGGGATCAACATTGGTAAGGATTCTCATCAGCAACACATCTACAGATAAACAAATCCATCAGGATCTAACTTAATCTCAGGATTCAACTTCATTCCGATGGTGCCTGATTTAATTAAAACTCTGCAATTCGATTACAGCTTTTAAATCACTTTCAGATAATATTTTATATTAAAAATAATATGAAGCAAATATATTTCTCAATCATTTACTAAAGATGAGGTCCTAGAAATCTAGAAATATCACCATGATGACAACACAAATACAATCTTTCGGCAATTAAGTTATTCTGAATCACCTAAATTCTTTCAGAATTTCCATCAAATCCATCATTGAAGGAAGTCACAACTAGATCACGATGAATTAGGTTCATTCTTTACAAAGATTTATATAACGTTGCTTTTGGTTCAGATGAGAAAAGTTAACCATGATGCTGAAGTGTTGTAAAGCCACCGGATCTGCTCGATGAAACTATTTTCAATCTTGCTCAACCATTAGTTTCTGTATAATTAATTACAACACTAATTTGGTTTAGTCGTTGTATAAAATCATGTTAGTACACAGGGCAAGATCATATGTAAGAAGTTAACAACTTGCACAACGTGGATTTCAATGTCTACATTTTGCTTACTCATTCAGTAGAACCCAATAAACACACAGGACCCGGGGTGGAATGTTCCCGTCCCACCCGCCATGGGAATTGTAGTGGGTGGGGGTGGGATTTTCCGGTCTTGGGGCAAGCGCGGCCGCAGAATCCCGCCCACTGTGTTCAGAACTAACAGACTGTCAGTGGCTCACAGCGTAAACACAATGCCCTGAAATTTCCCATGCTGCCTGCCGTGGGAATCATAGCGGGCTGGATGGAAAAATCAGTGGACCACTTAAAGATCTATTGATCTCGGGTGGGAATTTCTGGTCTTGGGGCGCATGCGGCCAGAAAATCCCACCTAAAGTGGGGGAGTTCTATGTTTGTTGTGGCAGGGGCAGGAGTGGGAGGGGGGGTGGGGTGGTCTGATTGTGGGGGGGTGGAGGCAGAGTGGGGGAGTTCCAAGGCAGGAGGTCGGGGGCAAGGAGTACTTTGGTGGGGGGTTGGTGGGGCAGTTCCATGGTGGGGAGGGGGCGAGTTCTGTGGTGGGGGAGGGGCATCTATTTTTATTTTGTTTAAATCATGACATCATGGGACCCAACCTTACCATTTTTTTCTCTATCAGTTTAAAAACCCCACGGAAAGCCTAGCAACACCACCAGCGGGGTACCCTCCCAAAATGGCAGAATTTCACCCAACATTTCAGGTAGGCATTGTGAAGTTAAATGTTCAGATGTCATGGAATGATCGCTGACTCTTTCCAGTTCCATGCTTTACTTTACAAGCAGACCCTATTGCCAGTGTTCAGTTTTAATCTGGGCCAATACTGAAGTTTCATTTATAAACTTTGCTTATCAGAGATGTTTATGGTATGTTGATTTTGCTTAGCTTTTATTTAAACCAGTTTATATCACAGAATCCCGGAACAAAAATTTCCTGCCAGCTTCAGGACTCCAAAGTTAGGAACAATGGGGGTCCTAAGCCCTCACTTGCTGGGAGTCAGACAGGGGGAGCTATTTTCCCAGAGGCGGCCCCCTAATATTCAGGATAGTGGGTGGGTTCAGGCTACAGGGGCATCCTTAGATGCTAGGGCCCCTTTTTGGGAGCTGGAGACTCTGGTTCTGATGGCCTATGGCCTACCACAAGGACACTTACAGGAGGTTGGTGGTCTCCCAGCACAGCAGGGGGTCACTCCACCAGTGGCAAAGCGGTGCAATGTCCTCTAATGCACCCCTATTTGGGGCCTTATTTTATTTAAATTGTCCATCCATTACTTTAAGGTGGACAGCAGTCAATCAGCAGCCCTGCCCATCGTTGGAAAACTTCCCTGGCCACAGGAATGCTTGGGGTAGTGTCCCGTGGACCAATCATCTTCAGCTTCTTCATCAATGATCTTCCCTCCATCACAAAGTCAGAAGGGGGGAAGTTCGCTGATCATTACGCAGTGTTCAGCACCACTCGCAACTCATCAAATATTGAAACAGCCGTGCCCACATGCAGAAAGACCGGGTCAACATTCAGGCTTGGTCTGATAAGTGGCAAGTAACATTCATGCCATACAAATGCCTGGCAATGACCACCTCCAACAACAGAGAATCTAACCGTTTCCCCGAGATTCAATTGCATTACAATTATTGAATTCTCCACTATCAAAATCCTGGGGTTAACATTGAACTGGACCCGTCATATAAATACTGAGTTCAGAAGGGTCACTCAAAGGCTGGGAATTTTATGGTTAGTAACTCACCTCCTGACTCCCCAAAGCCTGTCCACCATCTATAAGGCGCAAGTCAAGTGTGTGATGGAATACTCCAACAACACTCAACAATCACTATCCAGGACAAAGCATCTCGCTTAATCAGCGTCCCCTCCACCACATTAAACATTCACTCCTTCCAACACTATTGTACAATGGCGGCAGTGTGGTTCATTTACAAGAATCACTGTAGGAGCTTGCCAAGGCTCCTTTGACAGCACCTTTCAAACTCGCAACCTTTGCCATCTAGAAGCTTCCCTCCAATTATGGTGATTCCTTCAGTCTTTGGGTCAAAAACCTTGAACTCCTCCCTAATAGCACCAGAGATGAACCTACAGTATATTGACTGCAGCAGTTCAAGAAAGTTGCTCCCCCACCACCTTCACAAGGGCAACTTTGGGATAGGCAACAAGTGTTGGCATTGCAACAATGCTCACTTCCCACGAAAAAATAAAAATAACATTTAGGCTGGGTTTTTGTGTAATTGGAGAGGGACTTTTTTTCACATGGGACCATTAGATAAGGCAAAGGAAAGAGCAAATTATGGACTAAGTGACTCACAGCATTAATTTTGCCGCTCATATTTTCCTGGGAGTTTGGCAAATCTCTGCGATTACCATCAGCAAAAATGGTCGGCACCCTTTAATAAATATGGTGTAAAATGAGTTTGTGGGATAATTACACTTGTTACATCTTGTCAATTAGACAATGAACACTCTATCCCTGCTCTCTGTCTCCCATATGCCAACCAATTATTGACCCATATCAAAAGACTACATCCAATTTTGTGCATTCTCATTTTGATAATTATCCCTTGGGAAGAACTTTTATCAAAAGCTTTTCAGAAGTCCATGAATAGAGCATCCATAAAGCTTATCCTAGTCGCCACATTAGTGATCTCCACAAGATATTCAACTCAATTGGTCAGTCATGACGTCACCTTCAAATTCATGTTATTTTTCTTTGATCGGCTGATAATTGTCCAAGTAACTCATGTTTAAATGCCCCTCACCCTGCAAGAATAGTGCAAGGGATTGACTAAGATACAATCAAATCCACTTTCTAGCCTAAAGTTACTCTTCTGCTTGGCTCCATTGGTCAAATGAATCTTCTGCTACAGACAGGAGGAGGCCAAAGGCCTACCTTATATGCAAAAGTCCAGTTGCAAACTGAGCTGCAGCACCACCTGGGGCACAACTGGCCAGAAGAGGCCAAGCTGCGTGTTAAAGAACAACGTGTGTGAATTCCTAATGGAAGGAACAGGAATGCCTACATTGGCCCTACATGGTTTTCTTGGACCACCTGGGTCCCATCAGTCCTCTAGTCAATGTGAAGCCCCCTTGATTTTGTCTACCAGATCTTCCTGATCCCCAATTAAAATTCCAATCATCTTTAAAATTAGGCCTCTGTTTCTGATGCTAGATTCCAGTTGACATTAGACTAACAGGTCTATACTTGCCTTCTTTATTCCTCATCTATTAAGTAGATGAAAGGATAAGGTAAGAGAATGTGGAGTCAGGGAATAAGTGGCAGAATGGACTGCTAGCTGGTTTCAGAGAGCCGCAATTTTTTTTAGTGTATCTTCATATTCAAGGGCAGTTATTCAGAGTGGCAAAAGGTGAAGGGAGGTGCTCCACAAGAAGCAGTGCTAGAATTAATATTGTTCACAATTATATGAACAATTTGCTTACAATAAAAAATATAATTTCCAAATCTGTAGAGAATACCAAATTAGGGGCAATAGTGAATGCCAAGGAGGACTGCAACAAAATATAGGAGGAGATTAATAAACTTACAGAATGGGCAAATAATTGGCAACTGAAGTTCAACACAAATAAATGTGAGGTCGGGAGATTACTTGGAAGCTGCAAGTCTAGGTGGGGAGGGGAACAAGGGGATTTTGAAGTACAAAGGTAGCAATTATTTAAAGTTGTGCCACAGATTGACAAGGTGTGGTGAACCATGGATGGTTACCACTATGGGTACTGAACCATAGATGGTTATCACTATGAGTATTTGTACATATGTTACTCTTGTTACTGTTGGGGTTAGGGTTGGGGTGTTCCACCTGTTAGCATTGTTCTGTGGTACACTCCGTTTGGCTCCGCCTTCTTATAGGAGTATAAAGGTCACTGCTACTTCCTAGTGGCCCTTAGTCTGGGATAGTATTGTTAAGCAGTATGCTCTATTCTTGTTGCGAATAAAAGCCTTTATTCCCGGGTACGATCTAGCCTCCCGAGTGGATTAATAGCGCATCACAAGGTCATAAAAAAAAGCAAACACTTTGCTTCCAGAGAGATAGAATTAAAAAGTAGGGAAGTTGCCTGTATCGAACTTTGGCTAGATCACACTTAACCGATTGTCTACAGTTGCTGGTCACCATCTTACAAAAAGGATATGGAGATATCTCAGCACTGGAGATGGTGCTGAGAATATTTACAAGGATAATTAATACCAGTAATACATGGGCATATGGGCAGCACAGTGGCATGGTGGTTAGCACTGCTGCCTCACAGCGCCAGGGAAAAGGATTCAATTCCGGCCTTGGGTATCTGTGTGGAGTTTGTACATTATCGCTATGTCTGCATGGGTTTCTTCTGGGTGCTCTGGTTTCCTCCTACAGTCCAAAGATGTGCAGGTTAGGTGGATTGGCCATGCTAAATGTGCAGCATTACAGGAATAGAGTGGAGGGGAGGGTCAGCTTGGGATGCTATTTCGGAGAGTCGGTGCAGAACTCAATGGGCCGGATGCCCTCTTTCTGCATTGTATGGATTCTATGAATTCGGTGATATCAGGAAAGGATTAAAAGGTTGTATCTCTTGAAAATAGAAAGGTTGAGAGAAGAGGTTTTTAAAATTATGTAAGTTTCTGAGTTCAGTGGATGAAGAGTAAATGTTTCCTCTTGGGGTGAAGAGCTTAACTAGAGGCCATCAATACAAAATAGTCACCAAGAAATCCAATAGGAAATTTTAAAGAAGCTTGTTTATCCAAGGAGGGTAAAAATGTGAAACTCACTACTGGAGCGAGTTGTTAAAGTGAGTAGTTTGGATGCATTTAAGAGGAAACAAGACAAGCCTATGAGGGAGAGGGGAAGAGGAGATTAATAGATTTCAATAAAGAAAGATGGCCAGATGATCGAGGGATAAGCACTGACATGAACTGTTTGGGCAGAATGTCCAAGTTTTTGTTCTGTATTTCCTATGCAATCCTATGTAATTTGCAATTTTCTAACTCAATGGCACAATTTCTCAATCAAGAGAGATTTGGAAAAATATGACTAACGCATCTGTGATTTCCTCACCTAATTCTTTGAATACCCTGGGGTGCAAAAATCCTAATTCGGTGGAGGCACGTGAAGGTTTTGCAAAGGTAAGTGCAGAATGTCATCAGGAAAGGCTTGGGGTGAAATATTGGTTCATGAGTGGAGAAGCCTTGTGGTGCATGTAATAAGACATCTGAAGCAGTGGTAATATCACTGAATTCATCAGTGTTTGATGAAGATTAAGAATAGACTACTGGAGTGTAGATGAAATGTGAAGCAAACATATCTGTACCAGGCAACAATAAGTATGTGTGTTTTTGTTTGAAGAGGTAGAACTGGATATCTTAATCTGTTGCAAGAGAGTTAGAAGGGACAATGTAGACAGGAGTAGCAGCTCAAATTTTGGAGATGGAAATTTTGGCTTGAATCTGGCACGACAGTTCATGGATCTGGTTCACTGATTTAATTAAAACAGAATTGAAGTATTGAACATTCTATAATCTTGTCATTTTTACATCCTTATGCTTAACAGCTGTAACATTTCAAGTAAATAGACAAGATCTAGTGAAGTGCTCAAGCAATAAAAAAGTCATTCAAATTTCAAACAATTCGAACTTCAGAAACATTAAAAAATATAATTCTTATTTAATTGCCGATTTACAATTGTTTTTGGGCTATCATGATGTTATCAGTTAGGTGTAATGGCCAAAGTAAATTCAAAGTGTGGCATAATGACATCATTGGCTAAGTAATAAGTAATGATATATTAGGACACCAGCCGCTTGAGCAACAGGGAGCAACCATACGACATTAACTTGGCACTGGAACAAGCCTTACTGTAGCCTGGCACAAGGCCAACTTGTTGTAGTTTGTATTAGCCCAGCCATTGCATTGCAGTCAAAAGTTAATCAGCAACTGGGGACAGAGTAGCTCCTTGATGTGTCAATATTTCCATTATTGTAATTTGTTGCTTGTGTAGTGGAACATTTCCACCAAGCATCACATGGTGATCATTTGATTCAGTTTAAATGCATGCTACCATAAAACCTGTCCTAAAGATCCAAAAATACTGTAGCTCAGCGTCATGACGTGGACAAGTGGGAATGAAACTTGGCAATGGAGTTGGGTAACATTGATGCCCTGTTCCTTTTCAGCAATTTGCTGCAATGATGGTGGTTTGTGCTTTACTTCCTTACCCCACATTTTAATGTATTATAATGCTCTTTCCCATTTGAGCACCAGCAGCACAGGAGAATGCCTACATCTTCCTGGAGTTCAGCATTGTTAAGGGCATTAAGGGGTGTAGTAATTGCAAGGATTGACCAGCAGTTACTATAACAAACTATAATGATTTATTTACAAGCAGATAAATATACAGAGTACTTTCATGATCTATGATTTAGGCTGGCTGCAAAAGCCTGCGCTCTGCAACAAGATCCCCATGCTCATTCTCCATTGGGCAATTGGGTCACGTAACCCATCCAATGTATGCTCCTTAAAGGGGCCAGCTACTACATCCCTCGACCTTTAAGTCTCTTATTATTTAATACATAAATCACATACAATTCCCAAAAGAACAGCAATAATGAACATTTTAACACAGGTTATCAGAAACTCAGTCTGTCAGGGGGCTTTCTCTTTCTCTGGGAGCGACATAGCTCAACTCCTTGAGGTTCAACTGTAGAGCTAGCTTTGATTGAACTGGCTTCACTAGGACTCTCTTCTGGAATCTGTGCCTCTCTTCCCACTATTTCCTCAGTTTCACTGAAAGCAGCACTTTGGCCTGCCACTGGCTGTTCAGTCACTTCATCCCTTGGAAAAACAACACTACTTGCTGGCACAAATGAATCAGGCTTGGGATGACTCCCGTCTCCTCAAATGATCTACGTGTTGCTTCACTAACTTGTCCTGCATTTTCACATCATAGGACAGTGTTAGCCACCACAAAACCTGAGACCTAATTTGGTTCACTTCCAAAATTCTTCACAAAGTCTGGATCACCTATCTTGAATGCTTTTTCTACTTTTGACGAATCATAGAACCATAGAATCCTACAGTGCAGAAGGAGGCCATTTGGCCCATCGAGTGTGCACCGACCCCAATCCCACCCAGGCCCTATCCCCATAACCTCATGCATTTACCCTAGCTAGTCCCCCTGACACTAATTTAGCACGGCCAATCCACCTCACGCACACATCTTTGGACAGTGGGTGGAAACTGGAGCACCCGGAGGAAACCCAAGCAGACACGAGAGAAAGTGCAAACTCCACACAGTTCATAGTTCATAGAATAATAGTTCCTTTTCTGACAACTCTTGTCTTCACCCTCTCTGCCAAATTTGGAACTACCAGACTCAACCTGGTTCTCAACCCTACGATCCATCAACTGTTCAGCTGGAGCTATTCCGGTAGCGATATGCGGGGTGGTTCTACAGGCTGACAGGAACCATGCATCTTAGTTTCTAGTGATGCAGGTAGTTGCTTCTTCATTTCAGTCTTGTAAGTCTGAACTGCATATTCAGCCAATCCATTTGAAGAGGGATGATATGGCACAGTTTGTGTGTGTTTTACACTATCAGATCACGTACATTTCTGGAATTCGGCACAGGCAAATGCCGTTCTGTTGTCTGAGACAAGTACTCCTGATATGCCGTGGGTGGCGAAAGATTGACACAATTTCTCGACTGTGGCATATGAAGTTGTGGACCTTATTTCAAATACCTCCATCCATTTCGAATGGGCATCCGCTAACAAAAGGAATAGCGCGCCCATAAATGGGTCAACTTAATCTAACTGAATTCTTACCCATGGCTGACCTGGTCATTCCCGCAGGTGTGAGAGTGGCTGTAGTTGGTAGCTTTTGCTGTGCTGGCACTGGTCACATTGTTTGGCAACCCTTTCCATATCAGCATTGATGTGAGGCCACATCAAATGTAGCTTCTCACTGTCTTTTTCATCTTCAACATGCCCGGATGGGCACAATGCATTTCTTCAAGCAATAACTCTCTTCCTGGTACGGGGAAGATCACTCTCACCCCCCAATGGTGAAGAAATGCAGCCGTGCTTATCCCTCACCTGTCAGGGACTGGACTGCTGCCTGAAGATGTGTGTCTCCTTTTTCTGAACAAGAATGGACAGTGTGTCAGTGAGTTCTGCGCATTCTGTTTGGCTGATGTGCATGTTAAAGTTTATTTATGAATGTCATAAGTAGGCTTACATTAACACTGCAGTGAAGTTACTGTGAAAATCCCCTAGTCGCCACACTCCGGCGCCTGTTCAGATACACTGAGGGAGAACTTAGCATGGCCAATGCACATAACCAACACATCTATTGGACTGTGGGAGGAAACCAGAGCACCCAGAGGAATCCCATGCAGAGACGGGGAGAATGTGCAGACTCTGCATAGACAATGACCCAAGCCGGGAATTGAATCTGGTGCCTGGCGCTGTGAGGCAGCAGTGCTAATCACTGTGCCACCGTGCCACCCACCGTGTCCTAATTGAGTAACTGGTAATTTGTACAATGTGAGTGTGAGGCCTGCAGCAGAGCTAAGTGTGTGAGAGTGAGGTGAAGCTATAAATTGTAGGCCTGAATTGTGTTTGATAGAGATTATTGGTATGTAAATGTTGGGTATCTGGTGAATTGAGCACTGACTGATGCTAATGGCTCATTAATAGGAATATGACTTTTGAAGGTGCATTCATTGATATTGGACGCTCATGTATTCAATGAATTTCTTGCGGCAATGTTCAGTTACTAGTGGTGTACCGCAAGGATCTGTTTTGGGGCCACTGCTGTTTGTCATTTTTATTAATGACCTGGATGAGGGCGTGGAAGGATGGATTAGTAAATTTGCGGATGACACTAAAGTCGGTGGAGTTGTAGACAGTGCGGAGGGAAGTGGCAGGTTACAGAGGGACATAGATAAGCTGCAGAGCTGGGCTGAGAGGTGGCAAATTGAGTTTAGTGTGGAAAAGTGTGAGATGATTCACTTTGGAAGGAGTAACAGGAATACAGAGTACTGGGCTAATGGTAAGATACTTGGTAGTGTGGATGAACAGAGGGATCTGGGTGTCCATGTGCATAGATCCCTGAAAGTTGGCACCCAGGTTGATAGGGTTGTTACGAAGGCATATGGTGTGTTAGCTTTTATTGGTAATGGGATTGAGTTTCGGAGCCAGGAGGTCATGTTGCAGCTGTACAAAACTCTGGTGCGGCCGCACTTGGAGTATTGCATACAGTTCTGGTCGCCGCATTATAGGAAAGATGTGGAAGCGTTGGAAAGGGTGCAGAGGAGATTTACCAGGATGTTGCCTGGTATGGTGGGAAAAACGTATGAGGAAAGGCTGAGGGGCTTGAGGTTGTTTTCGTTAGAGAGACGAAGGTTAAGAGGTGACTTAATGGAGGCATACAAGATGATCAGAGGATTGGATAGGGTGGATAGTGAGAGCCTTTTTCCTCGGATGGTGATGGCTAGCACGAGGGGACATAGCTTTAAATTGAGGGGTGATAGATATAGGACAGATGTTAGAGGTAGGTTCTTTACTCAGAGAAGTAAGGGCGTGGAATGCCCTGCCTGCAGCAGTAGTGGACTCATCAACATTAAGAGCATTCAAATGGTTATTGGATAAACATATGGATGATATTGGAATAGTGTAGATTAGAGGAGCTTTAGATTGGTTCCACTGGTCGGCGCAACATCGAGGGCCGAAGGGCCTGTACTGCGCTGTAATGTTCTATGTTCTATGTTCTATGTACCTACGTTCTGAGTGTTGACATTTACTACCAGTTGCCACTGTCTTCTCGATATCTGTCTAGAGGGAAGCCTGGTCTCGTGCTTAGAGAGGTTCTGTCCTCCCATCCACCTCCTGTATCATGGCCTTCAGCACTGCATCCCCTCCTACTTCCCCAGCCATGGTCCAGCACCTACGACAATTCCCTTTCAGGGCTGCAAGCTGGCTTTAAGTAGCGTGGGATAACTTGAAGTGGTGCTAGGCTAACATGATTTTGTGCTCCCTTGCTCATGTATGCAGCCACTCAACAGTGCATTGAGAATGATGCTGCTTGCTACGATCATGATAATGAGCATGCAGCATAAAGTTTCTATTCAGCCTGCGTCAGAAGGAAAGAATCAAAACTGAAAATGCTGGAGAAACTAAGCAGGTCTGGCAGCATTCATGGAGAGAGAGAAACTGAGTTTTTAAAAATTATTATTCATTTATTATTCATTCAAGGGATGTGGGCATCGCTCGCTGACCAGCATTTATTGCCCATCCCTTTGCCCTTGTTCAGAGGGCAGTTGAGAGTTAATCACATTGCTGTGGCTCTGCAGTCACATGTAGGCCAGACCAGGTAAGGACGGCAGATTTCCTTCCCTAAAGGACATTAGTGAATCAGATGGATTTTTCCGACAATTGACAATGGTGTCATGGTCATCAGTAGATTCTTAATTCTAGATTTTTTTTATTGAGCTCAAATTTCACCATCTGCCGTGGCGGGATTCGAACCTGAGTCCCCAGAATGTTAGCTGAGTTTCTGGATTAATAGTCTGGTGATAATATCATTTGGCCGTTGCATCCTGAGTTAATGGTTTGAGCCCATTCGACAAAATGAAGGAGGATCATAAAGACTCGAAATGTTAACTCAGTTTCTCTCTCAACAGATGCTGCCAGACCTGCTGAGTTTATCCAGCGTTTTCTGTTTATATTTCAGATTTCCAACATTTGCTGTACCACTGAAGGAAGGGGGTCTGGTCAAATCATCTATCACCATTTCTACTCTTATTTCAAATTTTGTGGAGGTACAACCATTACTATCTACAGAACCTGACTGGAAATCAAGAATTGAATTCATGTTACGAATGAAAAGCAAGAAAGCAGAAACCATACTTCAACTCCCAACATGAAAGACAAGTAGAGAGGAGCTCAAAAGATGCACAGAGAAGTGCATGTAGTATTCATTAAAGACATTCATAAACCTCTAATATAGAAATTGACATGTGGTGAAATGTCTGGGCTTTAAGAAGGGTTTTAAGAGGGAAGGTGGAAGTGTAGATGTGTGTATGTATGTGTATGACACAGGACAAATTGCAGATCTATTGATCTCATCTCTAATGTTGATCTCACCTTTATTGCTGCTTTTAGTCACTCTGTCAATTCCAAAATAATTGAAACTTTTTTGAGGAATACCGATTTTGAAAGTTGGTAGTTTGTACCTTTCGACCGTACCACTTTGAATACTTTACTATAAAAAGAGCAGCGATGCATTTGGTAGGAGTCGGAAAAGAATAGGAGTGACAATTTAGAACTTAAGCCAGGAATTTCCCTCTCCAGGAAGATGGGAGTTCAGGAGGATGGGAATTCCATTTGCTTGACAGATCTGACTTTTCCTGGCAACTTTCCCAGAGCCAGCCTAATTTCCATATTTTTGTCAGACTCCTGTCAGGGTTCCTGTCTGCAACCTGGAACACACTGAGAACAGGGCGAAGTGCAGGAAAATCTCACAGCTTCGGGTCTCCGGTGCTTTCAGCAGCTTAAAGAGACAATGCAAGCTAACAGAGACACAAGAAATTGCGATCTCAGATCGAAATCTGTGAATTCTTTGTTAGGTTATCGCTGGAGTTTGCAAGTGAATTATTTTTGAACCATTTATTATTTGAAGACTATGCCTGTGGTTATTCATCACCTATGAAATGGAGAGTCGGGTTCCAGACAGTTTGAATTTGCATATTGGCAGGAACTGCATTGATGCAACTGATGGCTTTGTCTTATTCTGTAACTATGTTATTACAGCTATGAGAAATCCTAAATTTGGCAAATGCTTTCTGACGATTGTAAGACATTGGAGGGTGAATTTTGAATCAGTAGCTCTGCTGGTATAAATATACTTGTTCATCAGTTTAGGGAAAAAACAACTTGTTTATTTCTAGGTTAAATCTATACAGAGGTTTACAGCCTCGTGGCTGCAATCAGCTCCCGAGATGACTGAGTACAGAAGCCCGTGCTTACCAGGGTAATCCCACACTCTGCTCCCCGATTGGTTTCCCCCAGTCATGTGACCTTCACTCTGTAGATTGGTCCTTAAAGAGACAATCACCACAGCTGGGAACAACATTACGGAATTTCTACAAAGTGGGGCATGCTGTGCCTGCATATGCTTCCGACACAGCTCCTGCGGAGCCCGATGCTGGGAAGGGTACTGGTGTGACTGTGCGCTAGGAGCACAGAAATGAACTGGTTCTGTCATGATGCCAGTCAGCCCCCGCCAACTGTTTTGATGCTGCACATGAAAACTTGGATCCTGCAGGTCCATTCGATATATTCACTTGGCATCACTAAAGAACATGCATTAGCTGCAAGGGTCCCAGCATGAGTGTCAGAATAACTTGTAGGTTCCTTTTGATTTACTTCTGCTGATGCTGAACCTGTGGAAGTAACATGCCATGTTTTTTGAGTTGTTCTATCAGAGTTGGTGCTTAAAATCAGCAAGAGGCTGCTCACTGAGGTAGAGGGCTGTGGTGGCAGTGAGTTTTGGGTCTGGAACATAACCGTGTAATGGGGTAGAAGCTGCGAATTTGGGAAGGTGAGGGGTGAGGAGAGGGCCTTATATGGAAGTCCCTTTCCTCTAAAGGTTTTTTTTCGCTGCATTTCTACCTATATTTGACCCAGGATCAATGCCTGAGATGAGGCAAGTTCAACGAGGAAGTGGTCAATGAAATGTGCTGCATGCAACAAGTCACCTGAAGTTTCACACTAGGGTGAGGATGGCCCTGAAGATCACCGTTATCTTATTTTTTATATTTGATTTGATTTGATTTATTTTTGTTGCATATATTAGTATACAGTGAAAAGTGTTGTTTCTTGCGCACAATACAGACAAAACATACCATATATAGAGAAGGAAAGGAGAGAATGAAGAATGTTGAGTTACAGTCATAGCTAGGGTAAGGAAGTGAAAGGCTTCTCCAATATTTCCCTTCATGCCATTCATCGGAGCATCCAATGACATGGAGGCCACCTTTTTAAAAAATTCATTCATGGGACATGGGTTTCACTGACTGGCCAGCATTTATTGCCCATCTCCAGTTGCCCTTGAACTGAGTGGCTTGCTAGGCCATTTCAGAGGGCAGTTGAGAGTTAACCACATTGCTGTGGTTCTGGAGTCACATGTAGGCCAGACCAGGTGAGGATGTCAGATTTCCTTCTCTAACATTAGTGAACCAGATGAGTTTTACCAATGATCGACAATTGTTTCATGGTCATCGGTAGATTTTTAATTCCAGATATTTTTATTGATTTCAAATTCCATCATTTGCTGTGGCGGGATTCGAACCTGGGTCTCCAGAACATTAGCTGAGTTTTTGAATTAATAATCTAGCAATAATACCACTAGGTCATTGCCTTTCCAGGCAAAGGAAGTACATTGTGTCCTCAGGGAAAAGCAGGATGTAAGGTTAGGATTGTGGGACTCCCCAGGAAGCAGGGCACCATCGACTGCACAAACATGGCTGTGCAGCCCCCCATGACAACAAGAAGAGGTATGGGAACTGTAAGAACTTCCATTCAATAAACGAATAGTTGTTGTGAGTCACATTATAAAAGTAAGTTGGTAAATGCCCAATATCCTATCAGCAGGCATGGTAAATTCATCCTTTGTTATTTGGTCCTACCCACTATCTTCAGCCTTTCTGGAGGAACCAAAGGCTGGTTTCTTGGGCCAACTCTTTACATGTGTCTGATGAATGCCCTCGGCCATTGCACATGTGAGGAAAGCAAGTCTACACTGAATGTTACAGAAAAACCACAAGTAACATTGGCGAGTGGCAATCCGTCTACTGAAACAATGGTTCCACTGTCTTGACTGTCTGGGGTGCATACTAAACTGCACACCCAAGCAGGTCTTGAAGTTCATGGTGTTCTGCTGCTTTCTCCACAATATTGTTATCACGTGGGCACAGCCATTGTCTCCAAGCATCCAGTGTCCACCTCAGGAGTGAAAGGGAAAGGAGCAGGGGGAAGGCGAGCTGCGGGAACAGCATGAAGTATTCTGGATGAATTCTAACTCGCTGGGCTATCAGGCAGCACATTATCATTCGGTTTGCAATGAGACTACTTACTCCGATCACTTGTATTCTATCCCATTTTAGCATAGACATTCCTCCACTTCTTTTCTCTTTCCTTTTAAAAATTGCAATGCAAAATAAAGTTTCCCGTGAAATGTTAAATAAAATTTTAAATTAAAATCAAACCTACTGAAACTTTCTACTTTTAACAGAGGCCATAAATCACAGAATCACTCTCGTATTCATTCAGTGCTCCTTTCTAACAATGATGTGGAGATGCCGGCGTTCGACTGGGTTGGGCACAGTAAGAAGTCTCACAACATCAGGTTAAAGTCCAACAGGTTTATTGGCAATCACGAGCTTTCGGAGCGCTGCTCCTTCATCAGGTGATTCCAAATAAACCAGTTGGATTTTAACCTGGTGTTGTGAGATTTCTTACTGTGCCTTTCTACTCAGGGCTCATGTCGGTAGCCTCACCCCACAACGCTGAAAAATCAGTCTGGTTAACATATGTAACAACATTAATCGAATACTCATACTACTTGCAACAGGAACTAAGCGAAGGAAATCAGTGTGCCACATTAACACTTAATGCTCCCCCACACATCTTGAAGCAACATGTGGGTGCAGTTGGTCTTCAGCAGTGGTACGAGCAGGGAATAGCTAATCAGCCTGTTCTACATCCCACCATCAGAAAATGAAGTCAATCCCAGAAATTAACCTCAGACTACAAAACGAATACACCTAGAACACAATTTGATTTTTTTTTTAAAAAGCGCTTTAAACATGGTAATCTCAGACTAGATTTTCTGAAGAATCAGTGGGTAACTCCACTAGCAGACAGTACATATGGGCTGGCAGTCACTGATTTTCACAGACTGCAAACCTACAGTTTCCTGAGATGCGCATCCTGTGAGTGCGACATCCTGCTGGGAGCAGCACATCACAGAATCAGCCCTCTTGATTTTTCTTTATTCTCCTGTTCTACTGGCAGAAGCTGCAAATTTATCCACCACCAGCTGATGGTCCTCTTTGGAATGTGCCACATGTGTGCAGTCATCAGCATGCAGATGTTCTTGTGTAATTGAGAGACCTTACTCAATGGTTGCAACCTTGATAGTTCAAACAGTTCAAACCCATTGTGAGGACTCAGAGCAATTCTCGCCTCGGAATTCTTTGTCGCATCTTCCAGCACAGTGATATAAAACCATGTGAATGTAGAACAGAGTTGTTTCATACCAATGGAAATGGATTGATTCAGACAGAGTGCTGTCAATAGACACTGTCATATATTCCATCATGCAGCGGGTTCAGAATTAACAAGAAGGTCAATGGACAACCACCTTTTCCCATAAGTCTCCAGAGCCTGGACAAAGCTTTGGTCAAGCCCACAAATGCCATACATAGGACTAGATTTTGCTGTCCGCATTTCTCCTGAATTTGACAAGCAATTGAATGTGAAGCTCATTGTCAGTGATACCCCAGCTAGCCCTGAAGCGGCACTGCTATTCCACAAACCTCCAGTTCACTATCATCAGGAGCAGGTGATTGGGAAGCAATTGACTCAGAACCCTACAGATAGAAGTGGAATTTCCAATAGTTACTGCAGCCACACTTCTCTGGTCTTTTATATCGTAATGATGAATGCAGTCTTTGGTTCCTGCAGGACCCTCTCCTCTCTTCCTGTTGGGCAGACCAGCTTGTCCAGGTATTCAGTACGGACTCTCCATTCAATCTTGTAATTCTATCTGGGGATAGATCTGATGATCAATATATTTGCAGCTTCTGTGATAACCACAAGCAGAAAATCCATCCGAAGAAAACTAAAACAAATCAATTCCCGTAAAGTGATATTTTGAACCATTGATCACAATTGGTGAAACTGGGTGTGATGCAGTGCAGGAGTTCACCTACCTTGGAAGTGCTTTACCTGATGATAAAAGGATTAATAACAAACGCTTGTTCACACACGAGACAAGTGTGGCCTTTGATAGTCTCTTCAAACCTGTTGGCATCAGCGATCTACAGTTGCCAATGCCAAGGACTTATTATAAAGGTCTACTGAAGATTCACACAAAGCAATGCAACATTGTTGATGCCTCTTGGGGACCATGGCAGCAATGACTGGCTGAAGTGAAAGAAGGAGTTAAGAGTTACAAAGCTCTTGCTCACTTTGTAGCGCTCATTTAACCATCAGTAAATTAACTTGATTAGCTGTGTACCTCTTTGATGCATTTTTACACTTCAGAGACAGTCATGTTCCTACTTATGATGCAATTTGCCAACCATTAAACCTCACCCTTCATCCATCTGTCACTTGTTCTTAAGTTTTGCTTTCTCGGTGCACTGACTTTTGTTCGCCTATTAAAACGTTCTGCTATCTTACCTTTATGCCACTATCAACAATTTCTATAGTTCTTGATACTGCCATTATTAAAACTTCCTCTCTCTTATGCCCTATGTATCTTTGTGCAATCTCTCCTGGCTCACACTGATCACTGAGCTAATTCAATCCCCCTGCTCCAACCCCTCCTCAACAGTGTAAAATCCATCACCTTTCTCCTTTTCTTTAGCTCTGAAGAAGAGTCATACGGACTTAAAGGTTAGCTGTGTTTCTCTCGCAGACGCTGCCAGACCTGCTGAGTTTTTCCAGCATTTTCTGGTTTTATTTCAGATTTCCATCATCTGCTGTACTTTGCTTTGATACTAAGATTAAGGCTCTGGTTCAGAAACCATTTTAGGCTACTAGAGTAAATTTTTCAAACACTCCCAGGTTTAGAAATGATGTCTAAGGGAAAGGAGGTTGTAGATCCCACAGCAGAGGCTTCAACACACAATCCAGACTGCCACCACCATACATTACGTAGGGAATACTGCACTCTCAAAGTTTATTCATTGGATGGACTTTAAGGGCTCTGTGTCTGTACTCAATGGAGTTTGGAAGGATGAGGGGGAGATTTCATTGAAACGTTCGGAATAATGAAAGGCCTGGATAGAGTGGACGTGGAAAAGTTGTTTCCATTAGCAGGAGAGATTATGATCCGAGGGCACAGCCTCAGAATAAAGGGGACAACCTTTCAGAACTGAGGTGAGAAGGAATTTCTTTAGCCAGAGGGTGGTGAATCTATGGAATTCATTGCAACAGAAGGCTGTGGAGGCCAGGTCATTGAGTGTATTTAAGATGGAGATAGATAGGTTGTTGATTGGTAAGGGGATCAAAGGTTATGGGGAAAAGGTGGGAGAATGGGGTTGAGAATGGCGGAGCAGACTCAATGGGCTGAATGGCCTAATTCTGCTCCTATATCTTATGGTCTTATAGATGATTGGTTGCAAAGTACTTGAGAATATCCTGATCTCATGAAAGGTGCCATATAAATGCAATTTAACAATGCTGTGCCAATGTGAACATAAGATGCAAAACATGGAAGGATTTGTAATGTCAGAGGGGTCAATGGAAGGTACCCATCAATGCCCCCATCAATGCGCAGCCTCACCACCACCCCTAGCTCCCCCACCCCCCCAGGAACATGGTTCTGTGAATCACATCCATTCCTATTCATATTCTCTCTTTTTGTTCCGACTTCTTCTCAACATCAGCATATTCCTGAATGCTTTCTTTACTCACTTTCTTCTTGGTTCTATTTTTCAAATCTGGGATTCTTTCTTAAAATTTGCTTTAGTCACCTGAAATCCGGCCCCCAACCAAATTCTCGTTGTTTGCGTTATAAATACAAGCGCGTCGGACCTGATGTGCAAAAATGCAAAGTGCGGCTCTACTGGACGAGCCAACTCACTGGTAGCTAATTGACTCCAACAACTGTTGAAGTGTAGAATTAATTCAAACTAGCAAGCAGCAAAGTAAACACATTTGTCTTCAATGGACCCTTTGGCACACTAATATGCTATTCACGCCAGCATAAAATTGCAAGCTGCCACTTCTCCTTGGTCCTCATTCTGTTTGTGCCAGTGGTTTGGGCTGCACTAGGTTTTGCTGTAGACAGTGCCACCCTATGTTTTTAAAGGAAAGGAAAGCATTTTGCACAGGTTCATATTGTTATCAGGATTGCACAATGTTTTCTGTTCTCTTCTGCTTGAACCAAAAACCTCAATTTCCCTTGTCGTGTACCCTGCAAATTGGATAAAAGCAGTTGATTCCTACAACAATAAACATTAAAGAAACTTCTGATTTTAAAACGTGGCCATGCAATTCTTGCCATGGTTGGAGCTGTTGCTAAGCATGAAAAAGAAAGTCGTCTGAAATGTTGACCTTGATCCTTGCTGAGTCAGGGTGATTTCAGAACGCTTTAAAAATGGCAGGTGAGTCCCGATTCTGGGATTCCCAAGACCGCAAGAAGCTACAAAAGGTCGTGAATGTAGCCCAATCCATCATGCAAACCAGCCTCCCATCCATTGACTCTGTCTACACTTCCTGCCTGCCTCAGCAAAGCAGACAGCATAATTAAGGACCCCACGCACCCCAGACATTCTATCTTCCACCTTCTTCCGTCGGGAAAAAGATACAAAAGTCTGAGGTCACATACCAACCGAGTCAAGAACAGCTTCTTCCCTGCTGCGATCAGACTTTTGAATGGACCTAACTTGCATTAAGTTGATCTTTCTCTACACCCTAGCCATGACTGTAACACTACATTCTGCACTCTCTCCTTTCCTTCTCTATGTATGGTATGCTTTGTGTGTGTAGCACACAAGAAACAATACTTTTCACTGTGTGCTAATACATGTGACAATAATAAATCAAATCAAATCAAAATCAAATCGCGACGTTTTAAGGATGCGGGCTAATTTGGGTTGCAAGGCTGCAACTAGTGCTCCAAACTGAGCCAGATCCAATAGAGGGTTAGGCATTTCCTCATCTTCCTTAATTTCCATGGGGCAGGGCCAATTTTTCAAAGGGTCATGGTTCTTGGTGTATCAGAAGTGTTGTGTATCATATTTGCATGAGACATTTTGAAAGATAAGTTCAAATGTTCCTCTTCATGTTGTCCATGCCAAGGTACGCCTCCCACCTACCTCCTATGCCCATGCCAAAGTAGGCCCTCATTCATTCCTTATGGCCCCTCATACCATGTTGCCAAGGTATGACCCTCCCCAACTAACCTCTATGGCCTCTTACACCCCATGCCAAGTGATGCTACCTCCATCCCATTCAACTACTATACACTGTAGAGAACCAATAAACCTTATACTGACAATAGAATGCACAAAACGTTTTTTAAAAATGGTAATTTCGTTAGATAACTTCTTTAATAAACTCCTTTTTACACAATGCAATGAAAGTATCAAACATCCAGATGTAATGTATCGATAGCTGAAATTGTAAGCACTTGAAACTTCTTTATCTTGTGTAAATAAACATTCTGTAATTGATACCATGGCTAGAATTTTACCACCCCTCCCACCACATTTGGTCCACAACACTTCTGATATGCTAAGACAATGACTCTTTAAAAAACTGGCCCTTCCCCATGCAAATTAAGGAGGATGAGGAAGTGTCGAACCCTGCATTGGATCTGGCTAAATTTGGAGCCCTAGGTGCAGCTTTGCAACCTAAATTAGCCTGAATCCCAGAATCAGGACTCACCCATTATTTTTAAAGTGATCTAAAATCACCCTGACTCAGCAAGGATTAATCAGAGCGGGCGAGGGGCAGAACATGGAAAGGTTCGTTGACCGTGGGTGGGATGTTATAGTTTCAGGATGAGTGAAGCTGTAAAATCCTACCTCACAGATCAGAGAACTATGGCTGTCAATCAAACAGTGATTTCCCTGAGGCTCAGGTGTTTCAGTAATTTATTGGATATCTGGGCTCAGCCAAACCTTATAAAGCACTGGTGGAAATTTTTAAGGAAGTGAAAAGTTATCAATGAACCACTGTTTTTAAAAGCAGTTTTACACATTCTATTGTCACTATGGCCTCATTAGTTCCATACATTGTAGCCTGGGTGAATGGGCATGGAAGTGCCATAGCTTGAAATAGGGGGCATGAGGGACCAACGGGAATGGGTATAAGGAATGATAGGGCACGAGTGTTTGAGGGTGAAAGGTGTATGGGTTGGAGGGCTTTTTCATTTTTATTGGAACTGGAACTGAGTCCCACAGCATGAAAATGGACCCTTAAACAGCCCACCTCTGTGGCCAGGAAATGTTTTCTCAGATTGGCTTGTGGCCCAACTGCAGCCCATCCGCAGCCCATACCACCATCCCCCCACCCTCCCCCCCCTGCCTCCCCCCTCCCCCCCAAAACCTCCATACCAGCCTTCCTGACACTTTCTCTCGAGGTGGGAGAGTCAAACTGGGAATTTCCCCAACTCCCGCTATCTGCCTCGGAAATGAAAATCCAGCTTGTTAACAGTGTTTCTCCTTCCAAAGATGCTGGCAAACTTATTTAGAATTTCCAGCATGTTCTTTTTTAAATTAGTGTAGAGTCTTCTATATCATAATGTGGATTGCTTTTTCTAATTACAATACATAGAATGGATTTTTCTGCTCGGATGCATGAATCGTGCAGGGGCCGCTTTTGGGAGCGCAGATGAGCAGGCCACAATGGGCCCGATTTTACCATTTTCATTCTAAGTGCCGAATCTGGGCGTAATGCAGATCCGACTTAGAAATCCGCTTTCAGACGCGCCCATACGCTCTCAGCCATCTCCAGTCCCATTCACGCTGTGGGCGGGGCTTAGCGCTGCCAGAACGATCGGAGCTCTGAACTGCGCATGCGCGGTTAGAAAAAAATTTGAAAAAGCGCGCCCGCAGAAAGCAGAGAAAGCGGCCTGGGAGCGAAAAGCTGGAGCGAGGGTGTATCTCAGGGCGGGGGGGGGGGGGGGGGGGGGGGGGGGGCGGGGGGTGGTGCAGATGGATCTCTGGTGGGGGCGCGGGGGGTTCCGCTGCCACTTTGCGGGCAATCAGTAGGGGGGGAGGGGGGGAGAGGTGGC